>NC_090399.1:46651762-46955416 GCF_036365525.1 Heterodontus francisci
AGCGGAGTTCCCTGATGAGGACTTTTTGTACTTTGGTCTTCGCTCTTAGATGGGCAAGGTTGAACAACCTGCCACCTGATCTTGTGTGGAGGAAAATTCCCTCTTCTGAAGACTTGAACACATGTGAGGGAAGCAGGGAGAAGAAGATCCCAAACAGTGTAGCTGCGAGAACACAGCCCTGTTTCATGCCACTCAGGATAGGAAAGGGGTCTGATGAGGCGCCGCTATGCTGAATTGTGCCTTTCACATTGTCATGGTATGAGGTACTGATACTTAGTAGCTTTGGTGGGCATCCGATCTTTTGTATTAGTCTGAAGAGACCACGTCTGCTGACGAGATCAAAGGCTTTGGTGAGGTCAATGAAAGCAACGTAGAAGGGCATCTGTTGTTCACGGCATTTCTCCTGTAGCTGGCGAAGGTGGATGTCAATGGTGGATTTCTCTGCTCGAAAGCCACACTGTGCCTCAGGGTAGTTAGCTATATCTTGCTGAATAGACCATCAGATGTGTTGAGATGTTGCATTTCATCATCGACAAGCGTTGGGAAGTGGGGATGTAAAGAGATTCTGCTCTGATATCTACTGGGTTTAGGAAAGATGGATGCAGATAATCATCTCAATTGGCAATTGAAAGGGCTATGTGAGTGAATGGAGAGACTTCACGCTGGCCATGTTGCCTGGATTTGGTACGATTAACCTGGGGGCTGTGGATGGGAGGTGGTTAAGGGCGGGATGACGGTAACAGGTGCCAGTTTTGTATAGAAAAATTAGATTGTTCACTTTGTGCTACTTCTATGCTTTTTTCATAAGCTTTACAAAAGTGATCTTCCAACATGGTCTCTGATCTGAAAGGCCTCCTCTGTGCCGTAATAATTCTATGACTCTATAACTTCTTCCAGAAAGATACAACTCAGCCAGGGTAGCCACTTCAGGCATTACAATTCATCCTGACTGCTATTTTCAGGCCCTGTCTGCCTCTGATCCCTGACCAGGCGGGACCCAGGGACTTACCACTCAAACGTACCTGAACCCGCCTCCGCCTGGCCAGGAACATTTTGCCCTCATTTCCGCTCGATGACTTTTGATCAGAACGGGGAGAAGTTAGAGATTTAAAAGCTAACAGGCGAATACAGAGTTAGTAAATGATTGGAAGCTCATGACCACGCACGCGGAGAGAACAGATGTATTCAGCAAATCGAGTTGAAGCACAAGGTGCATTGCAAATAAAGTGAAAAGTTGAGAATTTGGTAAGAGCGGGAATTCGGTGTAGACTCAGCATGAGATGTTCTTTTTTTTGCTTTCTACTTGTATTTGTCGCCAAATCTACTGACAATACAAAGACTGACGAAGCAATAGGGTAACATGTTGTTAAGTTCTTTAGCGCGTAATGTAAGCTAGTGTGCATACAAGGAAATTAAGATACATTAAAAAGTAATCATTAATAAATAAATATAGACTAAGATGGCAGAGCAGGTTTTGTATCCGAACTACAGTACATAGGAAGAAAATGTGCCGTCCTTACCTGGTTTGGCCTACATGTGACCCACAACAATGTGGTTGACTCTTAAATGCCTTCTGAAATGGTTGTATCAAACCGCTGCAACGTCTAAGAAAAGGAATGAAACCGGACGGACCCCTCAGAATCTTACGTTTCAATAAGATCACTTCTCCTTCTCCTACACACTAATCAGTAGAGGCTGAACATTTCCTCATAAGAAAACCCCCTCATCCCAGGAATCAGCCCCGAGTGGACCTTCTCTGACCTGTCTTTGATGCAAGTATATCCCTTCCTAAATAAGGAAACCAAAGATGTACCCAGTACTCTCGATGTGGTCTCACCAATGCCGTCTATAGTTGTAGCAAGACTTCCCCACCTTTATCCTGCAGTCCCCTTGCAACAAAGGCCAACATTCCATTTGCTTTCCTAATTACTTTCTGTACCTATATGCTGACTTTTTGTGATACATGATCCCTCTGTACTGCAATATTCTGTAGTGTATCTCCAGTTTAATAATATTTTGTGTGTCTATTCTTCCTACCAAAGTGCATAACCTCACATTTTTCCACATTATACTTTATCTGCCTAATTTTTGCCCACTTATGTAACCGATCTATATCCCTTTGCAGATTCTTCATGTCCTCCTCACAGTTTGCTTTCCAATATATATTTGTATTGTCAGTAGATATGATTACAATACGCTTTGTCTGATAGTGCAAGTCATTAATTTAGATTGTAAATAGTTGAGACCATCACTGATCATTGTGCCCCCCACCCACTAGTTACAGTTTGCTAACCTGAAAATGATCCACTTATCTCAAATCCTCTATTCGTGTTAATATTTTACCCCAATATGATATGACCATACATACAAACATATGAATTAGAGGCAGGAGTAAGCCAGTGGGTCCCTCGAGCCTCCCTCGCCATTCAACAAGATCATGGCTGATCGGATTGTAACCTCAACTCCACATTCCCGCCTACCCTCGATAACCTTTCACCCCTTGCTTATCAAGAAATGAGCTCATATCTTGTATGATAACCTCTCATGTGGCATCTTCTGGAATATCTTTTGGAAATCCAATGGACTACATTTCCTGATTCCAGTTTATCTGCCCTGCTTGTTACATCCTCAATAAACTCTAATAAATATGTCAGACACGATTTCCCTTTCATAAAACCATATTGACTCTGCGTGATCGTGTTATGATTTTCTAAATGTCCTGCTACTACTTCCTTAATCATGGAGTCTAGCATTTTCCCAATCACAGATGTTAGGCTAACAGGCTTACAGTTTTTGCTTTCTGTCTCCATCCAAACTTGAATAGGGGTATTGCATTTGTAGCTTTCCAGTCTACTGGGATGTTTCCAGAATCTAGGGAACTTAGGAAGATTGGTTTTCTTGAGAAGTCCAGCATGCTTTTCCCCTACCGTAAATACTGATGCAAGGTATTTATTCAGCATGTACACCTTTTCCTTATTTTCACTTAAATTATCACCTTTTGTCAGTTTTCAAGTGGCATATTTTTCCTGTTAATCCTCTTTTTCTTAATTAGTTTGTAAAAATAAATAAATAAATGTGTTGATTTTGATACCACGTGCACGTTTCTTATCATATACTCTTTTGGTAGCTCCTACTCTCTGTTTCAACACTTTTTATTACTTTTTGTATCTCTACCAATTGCCATTTTTAAAATTTCGCATGCTTTGTGATTTAGTCTTATTTTGTCCCTTATTGTTCTGTCGGGAATGCCATTTTATTTTGAGAAGTAGAGCTCTTGTCCGATAGGACATGAATGATAGCAAAGCTGGCATGGAGGGATCTAGCTAGCCCTCTCCATAGCCCTCTCTTTACCTGTAGTTCCAAAAACGACAGTTATGACTATTGCGCTACTCTCTTCCCTTTCGTTTGCTTTAGAAGTATTATTGATACTACCTGTTCCACCTGCGCCCTGCCTTACCATTTATAAGTTTAAAATCCTTTCCCCCGCCCTATTCATCTTTTCTGCTCGGACCCTGGCCCCTGCCCAGTTCAAATAGATCTGATCCCAACCAGTTTCTTCCAATCCCAGAACTGGTGCCATGGGATGGAATCACACTTTCACACACCGGAACTTCAGCCATGTTGCAGGGCTACAGAGAAAGGCAGGTAGTGGGACTAGCTGAGTTGCTCTTGCAGAGAGCTGGCACAGAGGTGTTGGGCCAAATGCTCTTCTTCTGGGGCTGACCATTCTCTGATTCTATGTGTTCACCTGTGCATTCTGTTTATCTTCTATTCCAATCTGCACATGGTTCAAGTAATGACCCACAGATTATGACCCTTGACATCCTGCTTTTTAATATAGTTCCTAGCTCCTGGTACTCCCTGAACAGGACACGTTGTCTATTCCTTCTTATGTTGTCGGCCCAACATGGACTCAGTGATCGGATTGCCCCCTTCTTCTCAAAGATTCTTTCAAGCTTGTTACAGATGTCCTTAATCTCTACGTAGGCAGCATACTATGTGGACCTCTCGATCCTGTTTGTAAAGTAGACTACCTGTCACGCTATTATTATATGTTATGTATTAAAATCCCTACAATTATCACATTAGAAATTCCCTCCTCCTCTCTTTACATAAACTCCCACGTACCAGGCTTATCATTCCGGCTATCATTATGAGTATTTCTAGAAGTGTAAGATTCTGAGGGGGCTTGACAGGGTAGATGCTGAGAGGATAATTCCTCTCGTGGGAGCATCTAGAACCAGGGGGCACAGTTTCAGAATAACGGTCTGCTATTTAGGACAGAGATAAGGAGGAATTTCTTTTCTTAGAGAGTGTGAAATCTTTGGTATTCTCTACCGCAGAGAACAGTGGAGTCTTTGTCACTGAATCTATTCCAGGCTGAGTTGACAGATGTTTGATCTGCAAGGGAGTCAAGAGTTATTGGGACGGGGGTGGGGGGTGGGGGTGGGGTGTGGTGGAGGCGGAGGTTATTGGGTTGCTGGGGTGGGGGCAGGCATGGAAGTGTATTTGCGACCACGCTCAGATGAGTCCTTGAGCTTATTGAATGGCCGAGCAGGCTCGATGGGCCGAATGGCCGACTTCTGGTCCTATTTTTGTGCTCATATTCCTATGTAATATTGAATAAGGAACTTGGCTGAACAAAATTAGCATAACATTAAATTCATGAGGAAAACAATGGCAATAAAGAGTGACAAATCCCCAGTGTTAGTTGGTTTTCATCCCAGCAGTTTTACGAAACAGGTTGGAACATTATATATGGTCCAAATATAATCTTTATACTTTCTCTCGATTCTGAAGCCATTTCTTTAGATTGGAAAAATGCACGTCATTTTGCTGTTTATGAAAACATATTAGGTACTAGTTACTGCTAAACAGCAACCCTAGCTCTCAGGATTAACTTTAATAAGATCAGAATCTCATTCATTCATCTTTAGATTGTTGTCGGAGATTTAAAGAACTTGCTATTATAATAGGTAATGACAAGAAAAATGGGAAATGACAAGAGTCGGTAACCAGGGACAGAATACTGAACACATTGAAAATGTATAGCTCATCAGAAAGAACCAATATGGATTTTCCAAATGGTACCTCGTGGCTGAAGAAACTGAATAATTTTTTGACGATGTGTCTAAACTGATGGATATGAGACTATTCATCTAATGATTTCTTATTAGATTGAATTATCAAACTGAAAGCAAAACAGTCAAATGTAATTTTAGCTTTTCGAAAGGCTACTGCATCTTTACTGCCATTCAAAGAGTGATGTAATAATTTAAGCAACTTAAAACTATTCTTCAATAATTACTAAGAATGTGTCATTGACAATATGTGGTATCAAATCAGAGGCATAGCGGCAGGTAGCTGTATAAAGGACATATGTAGTTCAAGTCAAGTCATGTGTTATTGCGACTTAATCTAACAATGGTAGAGAGTGGGGAAAATGTCTGTACCTTCATGAATAATGCTTTAGAATTAAGTAACAGAGCAGTAGCGTTGACCCATTCAGTTGAAGTGCAGTTGGCAGTATTTGTAGAAACGTAGTTGGATAAAGCATAACTATAGTATTAGCTTTACCCTGATCTTTGCGCGAGTTTGATTTTACATTAATTTAATGCAGCATGTTTTATAAGTCCACAGTTACAAGCACAAGGAGTTAAATAAGTAGTAATTTTGTGTTCTGGAGATTGACAAAGTGCAATGTGAAGGGAGCCTGACTATACCGAAACGGCGAACAAACGGTCCCTGCCGTTCATTAGACTTGATCATAGCAACTCAGTGCAAGTGAAATATGAAAATGTCACAGCGCTTCCTATTGAGTATCTGGGCCCTGTGTGTAGAGGGCACGTAGTTCTTTGCCACCTATATTAATCAACGAGATCCAGCAAGTTTCAGTTGAAATAATGAATTACATTTCAAATCAGGTATAAAAATGAAATAAAAACATTGAATTAACGGAGACAAGAAAAAGTTAAACAATATAATAACCTGTTCTTTAAATCTTCGACAGCAATCAAAAGGTGAAGCAATGAGACGCTGCACTTGTTAAAGTTAATTTTCAGAGCCAGAGTTGCTGCTTGGCAGCAGCTAACACTTATTACGCTGATGAAAGGGATACTTAGACTGAAATGAACATGCCTTCAATTAGGTGTCCAGTTCAGTTTCTGTCGATGATGTGGGGACAGGAACTTCACACCGTTCAATTGATGACGAACGGAGGGTGGTGGTCGTGGTGGTGGTGGGGTGGTTGGGGGGAGGGGAGGGGAGGGGTGGGGTTGCTGGGGGAGGGGTGTAGTGGTTCGTAGACCGCAAGATGTCGTTTTCACCATCTTAAACCAGATGGGGCATCTTGGACAGGAACTTCCGGATGTTCAATTTCAGCCGTGCATCTATACTCGCCTGAAGTTGATGTCCGATTTATACAGAGAAAAAGTTGAGAGCCATTAGTCTTGTCATTATGTCGACTGTAAATTCTTGTCCGAAGTCTTATATTAAGTCAGCTTCAATATTTTTCACATCACTGCTTCTTTATTATTTCCGGCTAATTTGAAACGGTTGTAATGATAACCTCAGTCCACCGTCACGTTTTTCTCTTAATGTTTGCATAGACAAGAAGTAATTAACCCTTTCCCTCTATGCTATCAATCATTAAGTTTTGAGATTTAAGAAGGAAAAAACATGCTAAGCTGCATGGAAAGACTCAAACTGCATTGGAAATTTGTTTTCAGATTTCAGATCTCAATCTAGCAGCCTGATATTTTATTTATGTTAATAATATATTCGCTCTGTCAAAGCTCAGAAGAACATCATCAACAGTATGAATTGCTTTGACGAAGGCAGGGTTTTAACCAACCAAGTCTCCTTACTCAGCTTCCAAGACAGAGTGCTCGATGGGAGACATCGGAGTTACCTCCACCAGTAACTCCCAGCGCCTCTTTAGCTGTTAAACCCCACTTGTGAGGAATTAAATTATACTGGCAGTATCTCGTTTAAGGACACAGGATAACCACATTACAGTATAAATATGAGTTATTTCTAGTTGGTTCCAGTGCAACGCCGTGGATAAGCAAGAGTGGTTTAAAAAAAAGCAATTATTTTCCGTGCCACACAAGTTTTGTGCGATTTTACATTATTTCTATATTCAGCTTGAATTATCATAATTATTTTAATTATGTGAATTCATTACTTATTTAATTGATTACTAATGGAAACCAGGAGACTATTAATCATATTCAATACCTCTCCGAATTTCCTCTGGGCTAATGTGTTTCTGGAGTAACTCAACATCCCAATAATATATCACGTTACTTCTATGATGGTCAGAGAATGCGTACACTTTTCTCTAAACATTCAGCATCTATAAATTGCACAAAGATTTCATATAGGAAATGCAACATCCATAAAATGTCGAAAATACCAGAGGGATAAGCCGGAAAAGGATGCTTCTCCTTTGGTTCTCCATTACCGAATATGTGTAATTCTTACCCTTGTAGAGACTGCCGACAGCAATCAGAGCATTGAGCAATAAAATCAATATAAATGGAAACACGGTGCTAAACTGTTCTCCAACCTCAAAAGTGTTACCTATCTGGGTTTCTACATAAGATTCATTTAATATAGCAGTACCACGTAACTCCTACTAGTCGTCTGTCGGTTCCATTTGGTGCTTTAAAGGAACTTGATACAAAAATTACCGAAGGCTGGCCTTCACTGAAGACCTGAAATTCTGTTCACAGGAAGTAACTCCATGTAAAAATGACGAAAAGACTTTTGTCTCTAAATGCCTTTCAGGCCAGTAAGTGGCATAAACAGAAGAAACAAAAAGCCTATGTGTTCTTATTCAGGCTAAACTGGCTGCCGATTCAATCAGATTCTCTGCTCATATTAGGAAGTGAGAATTACATGTAATGGAGTATGAAACCAAAAGGAAACGGCCAATTGGGTGCATTTTTGTTTTCCGGCTGAAACAGGATCCGCCCCAACTTTTATACCCATTGTGTTTGGTTTTCAGTTAAGTTAAGGAACAGAAAATGGTCAGAGTGTAAAATGAGCAGACAATTATCTTTTGCTTGTTTTTCCTTTCTTCCTCAGGCAATTTCAGTCCAATACAGTCCTTGCGGTAATTTAAATTACGGCGAGCGTATACAATGTAATATTACTGCCCCTTTTCCGATCTATGGACAATAAAATTGAGTGGGGTATAAAATAGTTAGTTGATGAAACCGTTTCCAGCGTAGCTTGTTACAATAACATCGGTTGTATTGTATTTGACACTGTGCATGTTTACTGCATTTTTTTTGGTGCAAATTATGTTGGAACAATGCAAACATATTTCAGAAGATGATTGAGAAGGATGATGATTTCAACTCATTTTATGACCTAAAAGAAATAACTTGGCTCAGAATAAATTCCATCTAAACCTTTTTGTCCATGTATTGTTTATATTTGTTCAGCTTATTATTATACATGACAGTTTTTTTTAATACTTTCATCGTATCTGTGTTTCGCCAGCAAGGGCATCGTTTGTTTCCCTTGGCAACTGAGTAGCTTGCTAGGCCATGTTAGAGGGCAGTTACGAATCTACCATATTGCTGTGGGTCTGGAGTCACATATAGGCCAGACCAGGTAAGGACAGCAGATTTCATTTTGGAAAGGACATTAGTGAACCAGATGGGTTTTTATGACAATGAATGATAGTTTCATGGTGCTGTTACTGAGACTTTCAATGTCAGATTGTTGTTAATTAATGAGAATTTAAATTCCACCAGCTACCGTGGTGTGATTTGATCGCGTGTCCCCAGGGAAATAGCCCGAGCCTCTGTATTACCAGCTCAGTGGCATTAGCACTAGGCCACCTAGTGATAATTTTTGCTTTTCATAAGACGAATTCTTTAATATTCTTTAATTTATCTTTGTTGACGAATTGTACATCCCAATATTCGCAATTCAATAATATAAAGCACGATTTATCATAAAGTTTTCGATTCGATCTTTGAAATGAAAGGATACATCGAGCGGTTCCGCAATTATTCAATAATTGTTGAAGCAATAATTTGTTGATAAATTGCAAAAAAAAGTTATTCATTTGCAAGTAATTCAAGAGGAAGCGCTGACTTTCCAGTCTACAGAGGGATTTCCGACAAAGTGCCGTCACGTTCATGGCCAAATATCAAACTGCCATCAGATCCTGGTGTTGCACTCCCACCCATAGTTTTTTTACACACTTCATTCACTGCCACCTTCCAGAAAACACATTCGACTCCAGCGTTCTGCAAGACTCTATGCTCTGCCTGTCCAGTGCTGCCAAAAGAAAGGATTCGCCGGGCACCAATTCACGCTAGACCTCATAGTGGGGCCTAAACTCAAAGACTTCTCAGTGTTAATTAACCTCAGAACAGTTTCACAGTGCTTCAGAATCCGGGTCGTCGCTTTATGCCGTCACACGTACTGCATAACTGCTGTCATTTAATGGTGGATCCTAAATACGATTCTTCTGAAACTGAAGTGTCGAGCACCAGCTTTACTCAATGCCAGAACTCTCCCTCCATTGACAAAATCTATCGTCACTCAGTGCCCTACATGTTAACTGCAGAACTCCCACAGCAACTCTGAAATTCTACAGCACCACCAATATTACCAAAATCCATCTCGCCCTGTCAATGCTTCTGAAGTTCACAGCTAGCTGCTCCCATTATTGCTCAGTGGCAGAGATAGTCCTTTAACATGTTATTTTCTTTCAGTGACGTTATTATGTACTCGAGGCTGTGCATAGGTGAGGAATGAATTGGGGACGTAGGCAAACGAATTCCCAGTAAAGGTAGCACCACTGATTCCAGCTGCACCGAGAAATGGGTTTGCTTGAACTTTATGTTTGGTGGGCTAGAAGACAAATGCTATTCTACAGTTATAAGAAGCACTGGTTACACCACAACCCTGAATGCTGTGATCAATTCTGGGTACCACACCTTAGGAAGGATATATTGGTCTTGGAAGGAGTGCAGTACAGATTGACTAGAATGGTACCTAGACGTCAAGGGTTATATTAAGGAGACCGATTACTTGAGCTAAGTTTGTATTTCTTGGAATTTCCATGGTTAAAGGATGATTTAATCGAAGATTTTAAGCTGTTCAGGGGAACTGATACAATGCATAGAGAGAAACTATTTCTGCGGTGGAGGAGTCTCAGACCGGTTGACATTGCATCAAAAATAGAGCCAAGGCTTTTAAGAGTGAAACTCGGACCATTTCTACATGCAAAAGCTTTTGGAATGTTGGCACTCTCCTTCGAAAACGATAATTTATATTAAGTAAATTGTCAATTTTGAATCTGAGATTGAATGTTTTCTGTTAACCAAGGGTATTTAAGCATATGACGCAAAGACGGTTAAATGGAATAATGTCACTGGTTAGCCATGATCTCATTCATTGGTCGAACGCGGTCGTGGAGATAAATGGCTTACGCTTTTCCCTCGGTTCCCCTGTCGCTATAGTCCACTGAATAGCTGTAAAATCGCAGAATATGATTTAATGAAATAAATCTTATTTAGGTACCATTAAATACGTAGTGATGATAATAATGGATTGCGTCTTGTCGAGAATATCATATCTTTTAACTCTAAACACTACGAGCTGGGTGTAGCGCCCATGACCTCATTTCCCCACTTATTCATTTTAATTGACAAGTAAAACAGGCCGACGAGGGTGGAAACGGGGAACTCCGGTCCATCTATTGCCACTGACTGTGAGCAATTCGACAGGAGATTTCTGTGCGTTCTTGCTATTCTAATGAAAGTCCTTCTGTTAAATTTGGAAGCGTGCATTTACGGGTGATTTTTTTAATACTTTGGACGATAACGTACAATAGACAGCACCTAAATAGCAACTCAGAATACACCGGATCTGATTTCCGCTCTATTCAAGTCAATGGAAGGGAAAACTGGGCGGGGCGCAAAATGGATGTGCAATACGATATCAGCCTCTTGGCACTAATAACCAAAAGTAAAATCCCCATTGTTATTTGTTTCGTTCAATTACTTAAACAAATAAGTTGTTAGAGCCAGGGGACGTTTAATCATATTCTTCAACTCAGCTCTGAATTTATTCTGGGTAACTGCATAAATAAACGTGTTTGTACAGCAGCTCAAAGTCCGAAGGATATATCCAGATTGTTCTACAATGGTAAATAGGTCGTTATAATTTTCTTTATAAAATTGAGTATCTGTGAATTGGACACTTATATAAGATACGAATGTTACCATCCATGAAAGTATAAAACTGCCAGATATGGCGAGCAATAAAATCATTGATTTTCTTCGGTTCACCATCTCTGGATCATTGTAATTCTCACCATTGCGGTTACCTCGGAGTCCCCTCCTCACTCTATTAGCCTGTACAATGTGCCTGAAGGTCAGCAAGTTGAACAGTAAAATCAAAAGAAATGGAAGAAATGGAGTTAAAATGGTTTCCAACCACAAAAATGCTACCCATATGGGTAAGGTATAGAAGCTTGACGTTATAGAGCAAGACCATGGTACAGCGTCAATTATTTCCCGAGGCTCGTATACAAAGTAGATTGGAACACTTTCTAAAACACTCAAGGAACAAATTACTGCTATGACCACAGCTGCAGTTTTAGCGGTGCAATAGTTTGCTCGAAGCTTCTGACAAGAAATGGCCACAAATCGATCGAAGGTGAACGCAACAGTTACCCAGACAGAACAATCAATGGAAATAAAAAGCAGAGAGAGGTTAAAACAACAAATGGGAGTATAATTCAGGAATGAATATGGGAAATAAGCATCTTTAATCTCATATAGCAGTACATCAAATATCAGGACAGATAGATCCGCCGCCGCCATGGCTACCAGGTAACGGGTGATAAACTTGGAGAGCACGCAACATCCGCGGGAGAGAATCACAATTGTCACCAGATTAGCTGCAAAGAAGGGGGAAGAAAGAAATTACTAAATCTCCTTATATTGAGAGGATTATCAGTCAACAGTCCTTTCTTGTGAACTTTCATGTACTGTTTATATTGATGCTTAAATGTGTTTGATGGGTGAAAATCCAATGGCATTGGATGGAAAGCTAGGTTTACTCGACGCAAATTGGAGAGGAATAGTGGCAAGACATAAAACCATAGTTGCAACTCATCTGCCAGCTTCCCGAAGGCTTAGGTAGGATAAAATTACCCCATAGTGGTTTGTCTGGTGCAGAGTAAGGACATTCTTGCTCAAGATTATGCTAACGCAATTCTCCAGTGTTTGCTTCTCTGGACAATGATTGGAAGGAAAATAAATCAGGTATTCTACAACGATCGGTCCTGCGGCAAATGTTGCTCATTATTTGCATAACTAATCTGGACTCAGGAATTGGAAACCATTTTCAATATTTATAAGTGACACAAAATTGGAAGGGTATAGTTATTAAAAAGGACGACTGCAACTAAGTACAAGAACATATTAATAAAATTGCAAATGGGAGTGAAATTGGCAGATGAAATTCAATACATGTTAGTTTGAGGGAATCCATTTTGGTAAGATGAATAAGGCGCCCAAGTATTCCTTGGAAAATAAGTTCCGAAATGGTGTAGAGCATCGGATGGATTGGTTGCACGGATAAATAGTTCAACTAAGTAACGACGAAGGAAAATAAAGCCAGAAATAAGCAAGCAAGCATTGAACTGACAATAGAAGGGACGGAAGTTATGGTCACGTTGTATAGAACCCGGTTTACACTGCACTTGGAGTACTGTGGCAGTTCTGGTCTGCGAATTATATATAAGATAGTTGCAGCACGGAGATGGCACAAAAATGTTTCACTAGAATAATAGCAGAAATGAACGGTTATACCTGTCAAGAAATATTGAAAAGGCTGGGGCTCTTTTCTATAGAAAAGCGAAGATTAAGGTGAGCTCTGATGGAGGTCATTAAGATTCTGAAAGAGTTTGGTAGGATGTTTCCGATTAAGAATGAAACAATTACTAGGTGTCATAAATATAAAATAACCACTAAAACCCCAGCAGAGAATGTGACAGAAACATTGCTAATTAGGGAATGGTCAGAATGTGGAAATGCTACCAAAAGAATTGGCGAGGCAAATGTCACAGACAAGTTCAATGATAATCTATGTAAGCAGATGAGGAAGATAGGAAGAGAAGGATATGTTGACGGTTTCAGATGAGAAAGGGTGGGCGTAAACTCTTGTAGAGTGTATACACCAGCAGGGACATGTTGGGCGCAATGAACTGATCATGAGATGGAAATAATTTATAATACTTTATAAAATGCTGGAAACACTCAGAGGATCAGGCAGCATCTGAGAAACGTAATTAATTTTTCAGGTCAATGATCTCTCATAAGATTTAGCTTAGGAAAGGACTGGGAGCAATCCAAAGTAAGAATACTAAATTTGAGGAGGCTTAAATTTAATAAATTGTGGCGAGTCGAAGAGACTTAGTAGTTGGCAGGAAAAAAGACAGAGGCGCAAGGGGAGAGCCAACTGTGCAACAGCCCCAACAAACAAATTTCTCTGCAGCACCTGTGGAAGAGCCTGTCACTCCAGAATTGGCCTTTATAGCCACTCCAGGCGCTGCTTCACAAACCACTGACCACCTCCAGGCGCGTATCCATTGTCTCTCGAGATAAGGAGGCCCAAAAGAAAGAAGAAATTTAATGGGGTAAAAATGGACCCGTCCAAGGAAAATTGGAATCGAATATTGGTAGGCAAAACTGCAACAGAACGATAGGCTGCCATGAACGAGGAGATGGCCCGAGTAGAATCGGGATACATTCCCATGAGGGGGAAGTAAGGCAATCAGAACATCATGAGTGACGATAGAGATGCAGAGTACGATGAAGTAAAAACGTCAGCATGTGACGGATGTCAGGTTGAAAATACAAGTGAGAACTCGGCTGAAGTTGGAACGTTCAGAGGAGAAGTGTAAAAGGAAATAAGAGAGGCAAAGCGAGAGTATGAGGAGAGACAGGCAGATAACATAAAAGGAAAGCCAAACGTCTACCATAAATAAACCAAGGAAGAAGATGTTATCAAAGCCATGGTGAAATAGAACGTAGTTGAGAGTCTGTCTGGGCTAAAAATTGATGAAGAGAAGGTAATAGAAAGGCTGGCTGTATTTAAAGTTTATACGACACGAGAACCAGATTAGATGCAACTGAGTATAGCGAGGGAAGTAAGGGAAGAAATTGCGGAGGTGTGGCCATTATCTTCTAATCCTGCTTAGGTACAGGGATGGTGCCAGAGGACTGGCGAATTTTAAATATTATACCCTTGTTCAAACAAAGGGCGTAAGAATAAGTCCAGCAACTGCAGACCAGCCAGTATAACCTCCATGGTAGAAAAAGAATTAGAGATGATAATCCGGGATAAAATTATCAGTCAGTTGGACAAGTGCAAATTAAATAAGGAAAACTAACATGGATTTATTAAATGCAAATCGTGTTTAACTAACATGGTTGAGTTTTTGATGATATATCTAAGTGTGTTTATGAGAGTAAAGCAGTTGATGTGGTGTATATGGACTTCCAAAACACCTTTGATTAAATGCCACATAATAGACGCCAGAAAATTTGAAGCCCATGAAATAAAAGATAGTTTGGAAGCATGACGATGAAGTTGGCTGAGTGAGAGGTTACAGAGATTACTTGTGGATAATAATTTTCTGCAAACGAGGAGTAAGCAGTGGTGTTCCCCAGGGATTGTGACTAGGTCTGCTATTTTTCTTGATACTTGTTAATGGTCTAGGCATGGGTGTGCAGAGCACAATTTCAAAATTTCAGGATTACACAAAACTTGGAAGTGTACTGAGCTGTGAAGAGAATAGTGATAGATGTTAAGAAGATATAGGCTTGTGAAATTGGCGACACGTGTCAAATGAAATTTAATGCAGAGAAGTATGAAGTGGTGCATGTTGGGGAAAGAACAAGGACAGGCAATATAAAATAATAGGAACATTCTAAAGTGGGTCAAGGACTTGTGAGTATACGTGCGAAACTCATTGAAAATGGGAGGGCAAGTTGATAAAAACGGTTGAAAGGCCTGCAGGATTCTGCACTTTATAAATAGAGGCATAGAGTACAAAAACAAGGCAGTTATATTGAGCCTTTACAAAACGCTGGTTTGGCCTCAACTAGAGTTTTGTATCCAATTCTGCGTGCCACACTTTAGGAATGATGTGAAGGTGTTAGAGATGTTGCAGAAAAGATTTACAATAGCGATTCCAGGGATGAGGGACTATAGTTACATGGCTAGATTGGAGGAGCTGGATTTGTTGACCTTCGAGAAGAGAAGCTTGAGGAGATTCAATACTAATATTCAAAATCATGAGGGGTCCAGACAGATCAGATAGAGAGAAATTGTTTCCATTGGCGGTAAGGTCAAGAGGCAGAGGTTACTGATTAAAGTTGAATAGCAAAATAACCAAAGGCGACACAGCGAGTGGTTAGGATCTGGAAAGTGCTGCCCGAGACTATGTTGGAGGCAGATACAATCGTGGCTTTCAGAAAATCATATAATCATAGAGTCATTGAGTTGACAGAACAGAAACAGACCCTTCGGCCCACCGTTTCCATGCCGGCCATTGAGCAGCTATCTATTCTAATCCCATTTTCGAGCACTTGGCCCGTAGCCTTGTATGCTATGGCGTTTCAAGTGCTCATCTAAATACTTCTTAAATGTTGTGAGGGTTCCTGCCTCCACCTTCACCTCACCTACACTTCAGGCAGTGCATTCCAGATTCCAACCACCCTCTGGGTGATTTTGTTTCCTCAAATCCCCTCTAAGCTTTCTGCCCCTTACCTTAAATCTATGCCCCCTGGTTATTGACACCTCTGCTAAGGGAAAAAGTTTCTTCCTATCTACCCCCCTCATAATTTTGTATACCTTAATCAGGTCCCCCTTCAGCCTTCTCTGCTCTAACGAAAACCACCCTAGCCTACCCAGTCTCTCTACATAGCTGAAATGCTCCAGCCCAGGCAACATCCTGGTGAATCTTTTCTGCACCCTCTCCAGTGCAATCACATCCTTCCTATAGTGTGGCGACCAGAATGGTACACAATACTCCAGCTGTGGCCTGACTAGTGTTTTATACAGCTCCATCATAACCTCTCTGCTCTTATATTCTATGTTTTTTTTTATTCATTGGTTGTGGGCGTCACTGGCCAGGCCAGCATTTATTGCCCATCCCTAATTGCAAGAACTGAGTGGCTGCTAGGCCATTTCAGAGGGCATATAACAGTCAACCACATTGCTGTGGATCTGGCGTCACATGTAGGCCAGACCAGGTAAGGACAGCAGATTTCCTTCCCTAAATGACATTAGTGAACCAGATGGATTTTTACAACAATCGACAAACGTTTCATGGCCATCATTAGACTAGCTTTTAATTCCAGATTTATTAATTAAATTCAAATTCCACCTTCTGCTGTGGTGGGATTCGAACCCATGTCCCCAGGGAAATACCCTGGGTCTCTGGGTTACTAGTCCAGTGATAATACCACTACACCACCGCCTGTTCTGGCTAATAAACGCAAGTATCCCATATGCCTTCCTAACCACCTTATCTACCTGTGCTGCTGCCTTCAATGATCTATGGGCAAGTTCACCAAGGTCCCTCTGACCCTTTACACTTCCTAGGGTCCTGCCACCCATTGTATATTCCCTTGCCTTGTTAGGCTTTCCCAAAATGCATCACATCACCTCACTCTTCTCAGGATTAAATTCCATTTGCCACTGCTCCGCCCATTTTACTGCCCATCTATATAATCTTGTATTCTAAGGCTTTCCTCCTCATTACTTGCAACACCATCATTTTCGTTCATCTGCGAACTTGCTGGTCATGCCTCCTATATTCTCGCCTAAATCAATAATGTACACTACTAACAGCAAGGGTCCCATCGCCGATCCCTGCGGTACACCACTGGTCACAGGCTTCCAATCGCAAAAGAAACCCTCAACTATCACCCTCCACCTCCTGCCACAAAGCCAATTTTGGATCCAATTTGCCAAATTGCCCTGGATCCCATGGGCTCATACCTTCTTAACCAATCCCCTATGTGGCACATTGTCAAAAGCCTTACTGACTTCCATGTAGACAACATCAACTGCTTTACCCTCATATACACATCTAGCCACCTCCTCGAAAAATTCAATCAAGTTTGTTAGACATGATCTGCCCTGACAAAGCCCTGCTGACTATCCTTGATTAATCCCTACCTCTCCAGGTGGAGATTAATCCTGTCCCTCATAATTCTTTCCAGTAGTTTCCCTCCCACTGATGTTAGATTCAGCGGCCTGCAATTACCTGGTTTATCTCTGCTACCCTTCCTGAATAATGATACCACATTCACTGTCCTTCAGTCCTCTGGCACTTCTCCTTGGCCAGAGAGGATTTGAAAATTTGTGTCAGAGCCCCTGCAATCTCCTCCCTTGCCTCACACAACAGTCTGGGATACATCTCATCTAGGCCTGGGGATTTATCAACTTTTAAGCCCACTAAAATCGCTAATACCTCCTTCCTTTCAATGCTAATTTGTTCGAATATATCACAATGCCCCTCCCTGATCTCTACACCTACATCATCCTTCTCCATAGTGAACACAAATGAAAAGTAATAATTTAAAACCTCACCTAAGCCCTCTGGCTCCACACACAGATTGCCACTTTGGTCCCTAATGGGCCTTAGTCTTTTCTTGGTTATCCTTTTGCCCTTAACATACTTATATAACCCCTTGGGATTTTCTTTTACCTTGCCCATCAGTGTTTTTTCATGCTCCCTCTTCGCTCTCCTAATTATTTTTTTAATTACTCCCCTACACGTTCTATGCTCCACTAGGTCCTCCGCTGTTTTAAACCTCTGAATCGGCCATAAGGCTCCTTGTTTTCCTTATCCAATCCTCTACATACCTTGACATCCATGGTTCCCTGGACTTGTTTGGTCCTACCATTCACCTTAACGGGAACATGTTGGCCCTGAACTCTCACTATTTCCTTTTTGAATGTCTCGCACTGGTCTGATGTAAACTTTCCTACAAGCAGTTGCTCCCAGTCCACTTTGGCCAGATCCTGTTTTACCATTTGAAATCGTCCTGCCCCCAGTTCAGTACCTTTATTTCCATTCCCTCCATGTCCTTTTCCATAACCAGCTTAAATTTTAGAGAGTTATGGTCACTATCCCCAAATGCTCCCTCGCTGACACTTCTACCACTTGTACAGCTTCATTCCCTGGGATTAATTATTGTACCGCCCCTTCTCTTGTAGGACTTTCTACGTGCTGGCTCAAAAAGCTCTTATGTATGCACTTTAAGACCTTTAAGCCTTTTGCACCAGTTAGTTTTGGGGAAGTTGAAATACCCTACTATTATTCGCCTATTATTTTTACACCTCTCTGAGATCTGCCGACATATCTGCTCCTCTATCTCTCCCTGACTATTGGGAGGCCTGTAGTACACCCCCAGCCGAGTGATTGCCTCCTTTCTGTTTTTAAGTTCGACCCATATGGCCTCATATGAGGAACCTTCTAAGATATCATCCCTCCTTACTGCAGTAATTGACTACTTGATCAACAGTGCAATGCCACCTCCTCTTTTACAACCTCCCCTCCCCCCAACCCCCACCCCCCCCCCCCACCCCCCCACCCCCCGCTCCCGTCACGCCTGAAGATTCTATATCCTGGAATATTGAGCTGCCTGTCCTGCCCTTCTCTCAACCATGTCTCTGTGATAGCAATAAGATCATAATCCCATGTGTTAATCAACGCCCTCAATTCTACTGCCTTACTTGCAAGACTACTTGCATTAAAATAGATGCAATCCAGCCTCGCATTATTCGCTTGTGCCTTAACAGGTCTATATTTGCTCTGCCTTCCTGACTGACTTAATTTCCCTTCCATATTTGGTTGTGCATAACCCCATACAGTACCTCCACTTTGTATCCCATTCCCCTGCCAAATTAGATTCACCACCTCCCCCCCCCACCCCCCACACACACACCCCCAACAGCACTAGAAAACCTCCAAGCAAGGATGTTGGTCCCATTCCGGTTCAAGTGCATCCCGCCCAATTTGTACAGGTCACACCTACGCCAGAAATAGACCCAGTGATCCAGGAAACGAAAGCCCTCCCTCCTGCACCGTGTCTTCAGCCAAGCATTCATCTGCTCTATCCTTCTATTCCCATATTCACTAACACGTGGCACCGGGAGTAATCCAGAGATTACAACCTTTGAGGCCCCGCTTTTTAATCTGATACCTAGCTCCCTAAATTCTTTTTGTAGGACCTCATCCCTCTTACTACCTGTGTCGTTAGTACCAATGTGAACCACGACCTCTGACTATTCACCCTCCCCGTTCAGAATGTCCTGCAGCTGCTTCATGACATCCTTGACCCGAGCAACAGGGAGGCAACATACCATCCTGGAATCATGTTTGCGCCACAGAAACGCCTATCTGCACCTCTTAAGATAGAATCCCCTATCACTATAGCTCTCCCACTCTTTTTTCTCCCCTCCTGTACGAGCCATCCGTGGTGCCACAGACTTGGCTCTTGCTGCATTCCTCAAGAAGCTATCTCCCCTAACAGTATTCAAAGCAGAATATCTGTTAGAGAGGGAGATGGACCCAGGGGACTCCTGCACTACCTGCCTAGTCTTCTACTTTGCCAGGAGGTCACCCATTCTCTTTCTGCCTGAGCAGTCTTTACCTGTGGTGTAACCAGCTCTCTGTCTGTACTATCCACGATGATCTCAGCCTCGCGGATGCTCCACAATGTCCCCAGCCACTGCTCCAGTTCCGAAACATGGATTTTGATTAACTGCAGCTGGGGATATTTCCTGCACACGTGTTCACCTGGACACTGGAAGTGTCCCTGACTTCCCACATTGCACAGGAGGAGGACTCCACGCTGCCGAGCTGCCCTGCCATGATTTATCCTTAATTTACACAAATGACTCAACATTTGAGATTATTTATGGTTGGGACCTCGGTTCCTTAAAACGCACTGCTTGCTATATAAAAAAAGGCAATTAGATAAGCAACTGAAGAGGGGGAAAAACAGGGGTATGGGGAAAGGACGGGGCTGGGACTAGTTGAGTTGTGCTTATAGTTAGCCGGCGTGGATACGACGGGCTGAATGGCCTCCCTCTACGCTGCAATCATTCCATGTTTCTATGATTCTTGTATTACAATCGATAATTGAGCTGACGTCAAATATTTCCCTTTGCTTTCTGACCTGCTGAGTGTTTCCAGCACGATATATTTTTATTTCATATTTCCAGAATCCGTTATAATTTTCTTCTGAAAATGACTTAAGTATCTACATGGATATAGATAATTTTATTTCACATTATAATGCCTATAATTTCTACTTTAGCAATTTAGCAATCAACTGTGATATTATTGCCATCTGAATTGTTATCATCACCAATTTAACAATAAACCTTACCTTTATGCAGCTACATATTTGTCATAATATCGAATTAAAAAAATAACTGTGACATTATTATTTTTTATATTGTTTAGCATCTCCGTTTGACAAATAGTTGCAGCATTGTTCCACTGTGTATTGGTCTATGCCCAGTTTAACGATAAAAAGCAATTTATTCGCATGTATTTCGGTTGACATTTCCATTTTAGAAGTAACTATAAAAGTATTACACTTTGCATTAGTTATCTTCTAATATAACATTGTCCTGCAAATTTATAATAGAAGCAAAATACTGCAGATGATGGAAATCTGAAAAAAAATGCTGGAAATACTCAACAGGTCTGGCATCATCTGTGGAGAGAGAAGCATGAGGGAAAAAAACAATGGGCAGGCACATGGTAAAACAAAAATTGAGTGATGAAACAAACTAAAATAAAACGAAATAAAAATAAGAAGTAAAACTAAAAATAAAAGGAGGGAGGAGGCAGTCATGCCAGTTTTTTTCATGCTTGTGCTTTTGGCTAGGGCTTTCATTATTCTGTCATTTAACACCCTCTCTGCACTAATGCTTTGCCTTTCACCACATCATTAACACACTCTTTGCCTTTGCCCCATGAAATCCTTGTGGGCTGTTCTCTGTGACCCTCTGTCCCATCAACGCCTTCCCTTTGTTCTCTTTTGCACCCCCCCCCACCCCATTTTATTTGCTTAAAACATATTACATTTCTAATTTTGCCAGTTCTGATGAAAGGTCAATGACCTGAAACGTTAACTTTGCTTCTCTTTCCACAGGTGCTGCCAGACCTGCTGAGTATTTCCTGAAAATTCATTCGTCGAGGTCTTCCTGTCGTATTTAGCACGCAACTGTAACATGGTTCCCTTGTGTATTGTTAGCATGTATAATTTAACCATTATTTATAACTTAGTTCCAATGCACATTTGCCATAATTTCCTAGGTAACAAAATTATGGCATTATTTCCCTGTGTATTGTATGTAATACCGAGCTACCAATTATCTGTAACATTATCATCCTATGCAATGGTCATCGTGCTCAATTTAAGAATAAAATGTAACTTTCGTCTTCTGTATGTTGCTGGTCACGTCTAATTTATCAATCAACTGTACCATTATTCCACTTTGTATTATTTTGAATATGCTACTTAACAATTTGGCATAATGTTATTACCCTGAAAAATTCTTATTATGTCCAATTTGAAAATCAACGATTTCTATATCTCCCCTTTGATTGTTAATGATATCCAAATTAACAATCAACTTTGAATTTGTTCTCCTCAATCTTTACTACATTTCCGTGTATCAAGTGTCAGTGTGCATGTTTAACTGTTGTGTTTTGATGCAACATCGGATGCAAAATAGTAAAATCTGTTTCGAATTTAACTCCAGGGCACTTTGGCCATCGCAGTTACCGTGCCTGTGTGCTGGAACCCCAATGGGCTCTGATGGCCAATTGTAATTTGTCTGATGGTTAAAAAGTTGAACAAAAGAAATCAAACTAATGAAATACTCGAAAACTGAATGAATGCATTCAATTACTCAAGATCTCTGTGAAACCTGAACACCAATTGCGTCAACAAAACAAAACAAAAAAAAATCAGTAGATCAGGCAATACCATGGTCACCACATTTACAGATGCCGGAGCTTAGTCCGGGCAGACAGGAACACAATTATCAACATGTGAAACATAAAAACCTAAAGCAAAAGTTATGTGTCATGCTGGGTGCAAAAGCAGCGGTTTGACGTCGGTCAAATTTGATTATTTTTGCCTCACTATGCCTTGGGAGTTCAATGCAAAACATGTGCAAAACAGGCTTTCGATTCACTGTCAGCCATTTGCCATTACCGCCAATAAAAGCCAATATCACACCTGCGACATCTAACAATGCAACACTTTGCACTGTACTGAACTGTCAATTCATTTATGCGCTCATTTTCTGGTTTCATGCTAATCAATAAATTGACGCATAACTGATAAAAATGTTTCATAGCAATTCCAGCATGTTCTGTTTTTAATTCTTCTGTTGGGATGACTGGGGATTGGGGACGGGGGACTGATTGTTTGGTCCCTACCATAAACTCCTTCCCTAAAAGCTGACGCCAAGACACCCCCTCTCTGAGGCTGAGAGAAACCTTTGGAACCTTGGTATCATAGATGACCCCGAGAGGAGCTTCCAAACACATAATACGCCAGCACCAAGGCCTCTATTTCTGTCTCTGTCAACTGGTCTGACTCGTCCGCCCCCCCCACCCCCACCCCATCCCCGTGTCCCCACACCCCGCCAGCTCTGCTTATTTATTGTTGAAACCTTCGTCTATTTCTTTGCTACTCCCAGATTTGATTATTCCAATGCACCGTTAGCTCCCATATTCTAATCTCCACAAACATCCAAAACTCTGCTACTCACATCAAGTACTGTTCACCCACCATCCCTGTGCTCACTGACCTACATTGGCTCCCGGTTAAGTTACAGGTCGATTTAAAAATTGTCAGCGTTCCGGAGGACTACATCTGCAGGAAGTGTACCCAGTTGCAGCTCATCACAGACCACATGGATCGGTTGGAGCGGCAACTGGATGCAGTTAGGAGCATGCAGGTGGCAGAAAGTGTCATAGACAGGCGTTTTAGAGACATGGTTACACCCAAGGTGCAGGCAGATAGATGGGTGACCGCTAGAAGGGGCAAACAGTCAGTGCAGGAATCCCCTGTGGCTATCCCCCTCTCTAACAAGTATACCATTTTGGATACTGTTGGGGGGGATGGCCTATCAGGGGAAAACAACAGCAGCCAGAGCAGTGGCACCACGGCTGGCACTGTTGTTCAACAGGGAGGGACAAAGTGCAGAAGAGCAACAGTTATAGGGGACTCTGCAGTCAGGGGCACAGAAAGGCGCTTCTGCGGACGTGAAAGAGACTCCAGGATGGTATGTTGCCTCCCTGGTGCCAGGGTTAAGGATGTCTCTGAACAGACAGGGTGAACAGCCAGAGGTTGTGGTACACATCGGTACCAACGACAGAGGCAGGAAGAGTGATGAGGTCCTGCAGGGGGAGTTTAGGGAGTTAGGTAGAAAGTTAAAAAACAGGACCTCGAGGGTTGTAATCTCAGGATTACTCCCTGTGCCACGTGCCAGGGAGGCTAGAAATAGGAAGATAGTGCAGCGAAACAAGTGGCTAAACAGCTGGTGTAGAAGGGAGGGTTTCCGATATCTGGACCATTGGGATCTCTTCAGAGACAGATGGGACCTGTACAAGAAGGACAGGTTGCATCTAAACTGAAGGGGCACAAATAGCCTGGCTGCAAGGTTTGCTAGCGTCACTCGGGAGGGTTTAAACTAGTGTGGCAGGCAGGTGGGAAACAGAGCAGGAGGACAACAAGTGAAAGAAATGAAGGGGAACTAGTAAATAAGGCCAGGAAGACTAAGAGGAAGAGCAGGCAGCGAGATGTTGTGGAGAACAGCGGGACTGGTGGCCTGAAGTGCATTTGTTTCAATGCAAGAAGTATAACTTGTAAGGCAGATGAACTTAGAGCTTGGATCAGTACTTGGAACTATGATGTTGTTGCTGTTACAGAGACTTGGTTGAGGGAAGGACAGGATTGGCAGCTAAATGTTCCAGGATTTAGAAGCTTCAGTCGGGATAGAGGGGGATGTAAAAGGGTTGGGAGAGTTGCATTACTGGTTCAGGAGAATATCACAGCTGTACTGCGGGAGGACACCTCAGAGGGGTCATGCAGCGAGGCAGTATGGGTGGAGCTCAGGAATAGGAAGGGTGCAGTCACGATGTTGGGGGTTTACTGCAGGCCTCCCAACAGCCAGCGGGAGGTAGAGGAGCAGATATGTAGACAGATTTTGGAAAGATGTAAAGGTAACAGGGTTGTAGTGGTGGGTGATTTTAACTTCCCCGATATTGACTGGGACTCACTTAGTGCTAGGGGCTTGGATGGGGCAGAATTTGTAAGGAGCATCCAGGAGGGCTTCTTGAAACAATACGTAGATAGGCTAACTAGGGATGGGGCCGTACTGGACCTAGTATTGGGGAATGAGCCCGGCCAGGTGGTCGAAGTTTCAGTAAGGGAGCATTTCGGGAACAGTGACCATAATTCCATACGTTTTAAGGTACTTGTGGATAAGGATAGGAGTAGTCCTCGGGTGAAGGTGCTAAATTGGGGCAAGGCTAATTATAACTATATTAGGCTGGTACTGAAGAATTTAGATTGGGGGGCGGCTGTTTGAGGGTAAATCAACATCTGACATGTGGGAGTGTTTCAAATGTCAGTTGATTAGCATCCAGGACCGGCATGTTCCTGTGAGGAAGAAGGATAGGTTTGGCAAGTTTCGGGAGCCTTGGATAACGCTGGATTTGTGAGCCTCATCAAAAAGAAAAAGGAAGCATTCGTAAGGGCTGGAAGGCTAGGAACAGACGAATCCCTTGAGGAATATAAAGACAGTAGGAAGGAACTTAAGCAAGGAGTCAGGAGGGCTAAAAGGAGTTATGAGAAGTCATTGGAAAACAGGATTAAGAAAAATCCCAAGGCTTTTTATACGTATATAAAGAGCAAGAGGGTAATTAGGGAAAGGGTTGTCCCACTCAAGGACAGAGAAGGGAATCTATGAGTGGAGCCAGAGGAAATGGGCGAGGTACTAAATGAGTACTTTGCATCAGTATTCACCAAGGAGAAGGACTTGGTGGATGATGAGCATAGGGAAGGGAGTGCAGATAGTCTCAGTCATCTCATTATCAAAAAGGGGGAGGTGTTGGGTGTCTTGAAAAGCATTAAGGTAGATAAGTCCCCAGGGCCTGATGGGATCTACCCCTGAATACTGAGGGAGGCAAGGGAAGAAATTACTGGGGCCTTGACAGAAATCTTTGCATCCTCATTGGCTACAGGTGAGGTCCCAGAGGACTGGAGAATAGCCAATGTTATTCCTTTGTTTAAGAAGGGTAGCAGGGATAATCCAGAAAATTATAGGCCGGTGAGCCTTCCGTCCGTGGTAGAGAAATTATTAGCGAGGATTCTTTGGGACAGGATTTACTCCCATTTGGAAATAAATGGACTTATTAGCGAGAGGCAGCATGGATTTGTGAGGGGGAGGTCGTGTCTCACTAATTTGATTCAGTTTTTTGAGGAAGTGACAAAGCTGATGGATGAAGGAAGGGCAGTGGATGTTATCTATGTGGACTTTAGTAAAGCCTTTGACAAGGTCTCTCATGGCAGACTGATACAAAAGGTGAAGTCACATGGGATCAGAGGGGAGCTGGCAAGATGGATACAGAACTGGCTCGGTCATAGATGACAGAGGGTAGCAGTGGAAGGGTGCTTTTCTGAATGGAGGGATGTGACAAGTGGTGTTCCGCAGGGATCAGTGCTGGGACCTTTGCTGTTTGTAGTACATATAAATGATTTGGAGGAAAATGTTACTGATCTTATTCGTAAGTTTGCGGATGACACAAAGGTTGGTGGAGTTGCTGACAGTGATGAGGATTGTCAGAGGATACAACAGGATATAGATCGGTTGGAGACTTGGGCGGAGAAATGGCAGATGGTGTTTAATTCGGACAAATGTGAGGTAATGCACTTTGGAAGGTCTAATGCAGGTGGGAAGTATACAGTAAATGGCAGAACCCTTAGGAGTATTGACAGGCAGAGAGATCTGGACGTACAGGTCCACAGGTCACTGAAAGTGGCAACGCAGGTGGATAAGGTAGTCAAGAAGGCATACGGCATGCTTGCCTTCATTGGTTGGGCATAGAGTATAAAAATAGGCAAGTCCTGCTGCAGCTGTACAGAACTTTAGTTTGGCCACACTTCGAATATTGCGTGCAATTCTGGTCGCCACACTACCAGAAGGACGTAGAACAAAGAAGAAAGAACAAAGAAAGTTACAGCACAGGAACAGACCCTTCAGCCCTCCAAGCCTGTGCCGATCCAGATCCTCTATCTAAACCTGACGCCTATTTTCTAAGGGTGTAGGCTTTTTAGAATTAGAACATTGCAGCGCAGTGCAAGCCCTTCGGCCCTCGATGTTGCACCGACCTGTGAAACCATCTGACCTACACTATTCCATTTTCATCCATATGTCTATCCAATGACCACTTAAATGCCCTTAAAGTTGGCGAGTCTACTACTGTTGCAGGCAGGGCGTTCCACGCCCCTACTACTCTCTGAGTAAAGAAACTACTTTGGAGAGGGTACAGAAGAGGTTTACCAGGATGTTGCCTGGTCTGGAGGGCATTAGTTATGAGGAGAGGTTGGATATACTCGGATTGTTTTCACTGGAACGACGGAGGTGGAGGGGCGACGTGATAGAGGTTTGCAAAGTTATAAGCGGCATGGACAGAGTGGATAGTCAAAAGCTTTTTCCCAGGGTGTAAGAGTCAGTTACTAGGGGACATAGGTTTAAGGTGAGAGGGGCAAAGTTTAGAGGGGTTGTGCGAGGCATGTTCTATACACAGAGGGTGGTGAGTGCCTGGAACTTGTTGCCAGGGGAGCTGGTGGAAGCAGGTACCATAGAGACGTTTAAGAGGCATCATGACAAATACATGAATAGGATGGGAATAGAGGGGTACAGACCACGGAAGTGCAGAAGGTGTTAGTTTAGGCAGGCATCAAGATCGGCGCAGGTTTGGAGGGCCGAATGGCCTGTTCCTGTGCTGTACTGTTCTTTGTTCTTTGTCACCCTTGTTCACAGCTCCCTCCATGACCTCGCCCCTCTGTATATTTGTAATCTCCTCCCGCCCCACAACCCTCCAAAATATCCATGCTGCTCTAATTCTGGCCGTTTGAGCATCCCCAATGGTAATCTCTCCACCATTGGTGATCATGCCTTCAGTTGACAAGGCTCTAAGCTCTGGAATTCTCTTCCTACACATCTCTCCCTTTGTATCTCTCTAATACTTTCAGAAGTTACTTAAAAGCTATCTGTTTGACCATCTCATCTCACCTTATTAGCATCAGTGTCAAACGTTGCTTAAAAACCCCTCCTGTGAAGCAACTTCGGAGTTTTACTACATTAAAGATGCCATGTGAATACAAGTTGTTCCTTGGTCTTCAGTATCCTTTTGAAAGTTCCTGCTGAAACTGCTTCCACAGTCAACTCAGTTACCATATTCCACATCATAACAAATCACTGCATAATAAAGCTCGTCTCATATCCCTCCTGCAATTTTTGCCGATTACCTTACATCTTTGTCAGCTGATTTTTTTAAAAATCATGCTTTGCTTTGATACTTCTAAGTTGCACGTGATAAGTATTAACATTAAGATACCTGTCAAGTATAACGGAAAGCAGATCATTTTGGCATACTACTCAACATTATTTGGCTTATTTTGCCAATTATTGAAATCTTTATCAGCTCATCCCACCCTCATATCAGTGGAACGACTTTCTCCCAAACTGCTCTGTCAAACCCTTCATGATTTTGACCGTTTTTAATTCTTCTCCCATGAGCATTCTCTGCTCGAAGATCGAAAAACCCAGCTTTTCCAGTCTCTCCATATAAGTGAATTTCCTAGTTTAAAAAAAAGATTCGATTTTTGTCTGATGGGGATCCCTGGAACTATGAATTATTTGCAGTCTGCCGCTGGAAGTGAGAAAATAAGTATAAGAAACACTTGAGAGAACTATTTTCAAGGGTTCTCTGAAACAGTTTTTGCGGGTTCCCAGGAATTGTGCCAGTAACTGCAGTACCTCCCATCCAATTGTAAGTATTCAGTTACTAATTATTCGATCACGAGTTACAAGGGGGAGGCTATTGGAATCTTGTTGCATGGGTTCTTGGACTTCTATCAAAATTTGTGCGGTGTTCTGGCGAAACTTTTCAGTGTTTAGAGCAGTTGCATGAAAATATCTGATGAGGTGTCGGGGCAATGGTTGCGCATTCCTGGTAACGATTCTGTGTCAAATATACACATTCTTTCGGGTCCTTAGGATTGTGACAACACTTTAAGACCATAGTAATAAACATAGTTTGCCCTGGATCTCCAGAAATGAGTGAAGAGTATTGCCGGGTATTCTACCGCATGGTTTGGTTTCGCTGGCTGAGTGCAAAATCCACACTGAGAATTCGTTGGAAGTTCTCTGAAATTACAGCACCACATTTTATTCAAGAAATAATCACAAATCTGAAATGAAATTCTTCTTTCTTCACCCAATGCTGTCAGATTGTAGATTTCACATAGTTTGTATATCACTGGGCTTTAAGGAGATTCACTTTCCATCTGTGTAATAGCTGGCTAAATCTAATTTATGATATCATTACATGTGTAATAGAGATTAAGAGTTTCTGTTTGTTCAGTCGCTGCAAATAATGTTACTCTCCTTGCAGTCTAATTAAGTCACTGGGGAATTTTCCTGCCTTACTTAAGTGTTTTGGATCAATGTGTTAACCTAAATTGTCTGTAGGAGTTTGGTCTCCAGAACAAACCGGGATCAGCGTGCTGCAGAAGTTGAAAGAATGGATCGGATGCATTCAATAGAACACACGATACAGGTGATACTTTTACATTTTGAGGAGATTTATTATCCCACTCTCGCTATTATTGGTGCCCCTGGTAAGTATTTGTGTCCAGCTACTAATTCTGTGACAATTCTAACTGTATTCGTGACTTAACTAATCCCAGTTGTCGGGTTGCTTTGTGGATAACCCCATCCCTGTTTCATTATCAGAACCATAGTTAACTGTAAACACTGTTTTCATTATGCATATCTCCTCATCCTGCAATTCATTGTCCTCAGTTTATTCTTTTCTATTTGCGCCTGAATGTATATTGCTCATTCGACAATGTTATTGGGTGATATACTTCAACGAACAGCTTAGCGTCTGCTGCCTGCACTGAATTCCGGCAGTAGCTTTTAATCATTACTATCTGGGCGTTAAACAGCGCTTAAGGAAGCAGGTGGAATAAAAGATGGCTGAGAAGGATCGTCCGTCCTTTACAGATCCAGCCGGACTGTCTGTTTACTGATTTTAAAGGAAGCAGAATTAATGCTAAGGGGCTAGCCCCCCGCCCCATTACCCTTGTGTGATCTGGACAGGTGGTGCTTAATTGCTAAACGTGAGGGCCGTATCAAATCAAAAAATGAGTGGCTTTTTTAGGACTTTTTAAAAATCATCTGCTGGATAAGCTTATGGATGTAAAAGCAAAATATTGTGAATCCTGGAAATCTGAAATTAAAACAAGAAGTGCTGGAAATACTCAGCAAACTAGGCAGAATCTATGGAGAGAGAAAAGCAACGTTATCTTTTCAGGTGGTGATTTTTCGACTGATGCACTGTGTATGTTTTATTAATGGATCAGAGTTGCAGTTAATGATCAATCATTCCAATTGAATCTAATTCCAATTAATTCTAAATGGGCAATGTGAGGAGTAGATTCCGGTTGTATTTGATTATTTAACATTCCCGTGATCAGTTTGAAATATATAAAGTTCTCACTCACGGACAGAAAGAGTCAGACTAGCATTGCTCGAATTCCATTCAGATACTTTCCCAACCCAAGGTGGCAGAACGCATCATTAGATACATCCAAAGACCTTTCGTAGTGACTTCCTGTTCACATAACATTGTTATGCACGTGGGAATTCATCTATTACATTAATTATTAGATAGACTGTTGGCCAGAGAGACAGCCAGATAGATACATGACAGAGAGATTGACTGACGATCAGAAATACAGATCTACAGATATACAGATCATTTTGTACGTTATCAGCTACCGTTCAGTTGGTAGCACTTTCACCTCTGAATAACAACGTTCTGCGTTCAAGTTCATATTCCACTCCAGGACTGGAACACAATCACAAAGTTGACCCTCCAGTGCAGTACTGAAACATTGTTAAAGATCGTGTCTTATGGATGATCCCGCAAATCAGGGCCCTGCCCGCCCTTTGAGGTGGACGTAAAAGTTACCATGGCACTATTTTGAAGAGGAACAGTGGAGTTATCCCAAGTGACGTATGCATTATTGAATCCTCAATTAGCATCACAAAAATGTTGATCAGTTCATTATCACATTGTGGTTTGTGGGGACTTACTGTACAGAGATTGGCTTACTTGTTTCTCACAATTCGACAGCAGCTGCATTTTGGAAGTACTCCAATGGTCATGAAAAGCGTTCTTTATGTTCACGTTTTTCTTTTCTCACTTTTTAATGATACAAATATCCTTTTCTGCTTTTAGTGAGTAGCAAAATCAAGTAGGATGTGAAAACGAATGCTGATCCACTATCAGCTAAGTTATTTCTTTGCTGAAAGTTAAAAGTTGCCCCAGTTATCAATGATGGTAATTAGGCAGAGTGTAAAACATTCAGCCCATCGGTCAATGCCCATTTCATGTCCGGAAGCAAAAGAAAAAAAATCCTGTGTTATTTCCAATACAGAACGTAGAGAACTTCCAGTAAATAACACCCATGGATTCACTACACTGATACTTCTGCTCCCATCATGATGAACAATGTACTTGTTTTATTTCCCTTTCCTTGCAGTTAACCTAGTGACGATTGTGATCCTGTCTCAGGGAAAGTGCCATCTCTCTAAATGTGTCACTCGCTACCTACTGGCCATGGCAGCGGCAGATCTACTAGTAATTATCACCGATCTAATTATGAGGCAGATTCCCATTGTTTATTACAAAGTATTTCAATTTCTATTTCATATTCCTTTGTGCAATATCCACGCTGTCCTACTTTACACAGCCACAGATTGTTCTGTATGGTTCACCGTTGCATTCACGTTTGATCGATTTGTGGCCATTTGTTGCAAGAAGCTCAAAACTAAATATTGCACAGAGAAATCGGCATTTGTTGTTATTGCAACAATGACTGTGCTGTTCTGTGTAAAGAATGTGTTTTGGTACTTCATGCTTACAAGCAGCTATATACTTCTGAGGGCTCCCTGGTTCTGCGTTATGAGCCTCAGTGTATTGCTTTCACCAGTATGGATGGCAATTGAATTCTTGCATTATGTGTTCACCCCGTGTATATCGTTTATTCTGATCCTGATACTCAATATTTTAACTGTCAGTCACATTGTAGTGACCATCAGAATTCGCAAGAGGCTTCGAGATCGGTGTAGTGGGGAGAGTCCCAATGATCTGGAAACAAGGAACAGAAGAAAATCCATCACTTTACTGTTTATGATATCTGGAAATGTTATCCTTCTATGGGCTCTGTTTCTGATATCTACCATGTACTCTAGAGTTGTTATGCTTAACTTGTTCGATAATCGTAACACGCCAATCATTGCACAAGAACTCGGTTTTATGCTTCAGCTCTTGAGTTGCTGCACAAACACCTTTATTTATGCCGCAACCCAGAGTAAGTTTAGAGAGGAGCTAAAAAATGGAGTGAAATTCCCGTTCACTATTCTTTCTAAGATTATAAAATAACGAGGAAAGCGGAAGATTTTCACATGCCGATCACAATTTAGCACAGCTTCTCTATAGTTATGTCTCTGCACTCGTATTGGTTTGAAAATAGTTCAGTTTACGAGTCATTTTGGTAAACTTAGAACAGCTGCAACATGCGGAAATACTTAACTTTAATTTGTTACAACCAGGTGAGAAAGGTGCCGAGGGGTCTTATACTGTCTTCGCCTGGTCTTATTGTAACACGGTTTAATTTTAAACACACTCCCCCTTTGGTAAATCCTTGTTACCACTTTCCAATTATAAGGCAAAGAAATGAGCATACACAGGCTTTCTTAGGTTTAAAGAATAAAAGTGAAATTTATGAAACCCTAAACTTAAACTAGTATAGTTACTCATAAGGATGCATGATGCACCCACACGAGCATGCACACACGATATACACAGGCAAATAGGGACAGAAAAGAGCAGAAGAAAAAATAAAGCAGAGAGGTTTGAGGCAGTCTCTAAAGGGGGTTTCTTGTTACTGTTTCTGTGTTTCCAGCTCGCCAGAGAGTCCTTGATTGTAGGCAGCTCTTGCATTTGGTTAGGCCCAGAATTCTTCTTAAACCTTGTTCACTGTAGGATACTTTTCTCTCTTGGTGTTCATATGTCTTCAATGGTTTTGAAAGCAGAGGAGAGAGGTCTTTTCCAGTCTGGGAGCAAACAGTTTTCTGATTTCAAATTCTGTGGTAAGTTCCAAGAAACCAAGTTAGTCATGTGACTAAACTGGTCTCACCACTTCTTCTATGTACTGGGGAAGCAAGGACTGGGTCCCTTGTTCCAACACTGTTATTATGCAAATGTCTTTCCAGTCAGGGGCTTGCGATTTTAAGTTTTAATGTTCATGTGGCGAAAAAAAAGTGTGCCTCAGTCTTGGTAGATGGAGGCCTGCATGACAAATTATACATTTAGAATAAAAGTAAACTGATATGGATCATGCCCTGTGAAAGCTTATTCCATTGTCTGCGTTTTATTATTACCTATGTTCATGTAATTCAGTCTGACTGACAGTGATTCCATTGTCCGGATACGGCGGGAGCATCGAAGGAGCGTTGTTCGCTATTTACCTCGAAAAGCTGTCCACAAAGTTTTATGGGCTGTAGAGCTTAGAATTCCTGCTTTCTGACCTCAATTTAAATTTTCCCCCTCTTACAGGGGATCTGCAATGTTTACAGCAGGAAGCCGAGAGGCTGATCTATTAGAATGAAGAATCTTCACAGAGGGCAAATCAGGACGTAACAATCCAGGAAAGATAAATTATATATCAATGATTGTACAGAAAGCAAAATAAAGACCGGGACACATACAAGGGAATTAAATAGATAAACATAATCTTTAGGAAACAAAACGTGATTTCAATGGTTACTGGCCCGGATTTTTGGTGGTAATGATCGTAGAACTATTAGCGTTTGCTGTCATTTCTCAATGGAAACTGACAGCAGTTTCAGCGGAGTGCACTAAAATGAGGACACAGCGAAGCAACTTTCAGTGAGTGTATGCACCTCCAGAGGGTGCGCTGTTGAACTCCCTCCAGTCTGTAATCAACTGCAAATAATGGAACTAGCGATAGCTTCCAGTCTCACACTCCTGTTTTTAAAAATTCATTCATGAGATATGGGCAACGCTGGCTAGGACATCATTTATTCTCCATCACTAATTACCCTTGAGAAGATGGCGGAGTGCCACCTTCATGAACCGCTGCAGTCCATGTGGCGTAGATACACCCACATTGCTGTTAGGATGGGAGTTCCAGGATTTTGACCCAGCGACAACGAAGAAACGTTCCAAGTCAGGTGTGTGGCTGGGAGGGGAACTGGCAGATGATGGTGTTCCCATGCAACTGCTGCCCCTGTCCTGCTACGTGGTAGAGGTCGTGGGTTTGGAAGATGTTGTCTGAGGAGCCTTGATGCATTGCTGCAGTGTATCTTGTAGATGGTACAGACTGCTGCCACTATGTGTCTGTGGTAAAGGGAGTGAAGGTTAATGGATGGGGTGCCAATCAAGTGGGCTACTTTGTCCTAGATAGTGTCGAGCTTCTTGAGTGTTGTTGGAGTTAGATCCATCCAGGTAAGTGGAGAGTATTCCATCACACCCCTGACTTGTGCCTTCTAGATGATAGACAGGCTTTGGGGAGTTAGGAGATGTGTTACTCGCCACAGGATTCCTAGCCTCTGACCTGCTCTTGTAGCCACGATATTTATATGGCTACTCCAGTTCTGTTTCTGGTCAAAGGTAACACCTAGGATGTTGATAGTGGGGATTCAGTGATTGTGATACCATTGAATGTCAAAGGGAGATGGTTAGATCCTCTTTTGTTGGAGATGGTCATTGCCTGGCACTTGTGTGATGCAATGTTACTTGCCACTTATCAGGCCAAGCCCAGTTGTTGTCCAGGTCTTGCTGCAGCTGGACATGGGCTGCTGCAGTTTCTGAGGAGTCACGAATGGTGCTTAACATTGTGCAATCATCAGCAAACATCCCCACTTCTGACCTTACGATAGAGCAAAGGTCATTGATGAAGCAACTGAAGATGGTTAGACCTAGGTCACTACCGTGAGGAACTCCTGCAGTGATGTCCTGGAGCTCAGATGATTGACCTCCAATGTGGCATTGTTAATCAAGGAAAGTATTGCAGCGGCAGAAAGGACGTTTGAGGACTCGTCTACTGAGGTAGTATGGGCCGAGGTTAGAAACAGGAGAGGAGAGGTCACCCTGTTGGGAGTTTTCTATAGACCTCCGAATAGTTCCAGAGATGTAGAGGAAAGGATAGCGAAGATGATTCTCGACAGGAGCGAGAGTAACAGGGTAGTGGTTATGGGGGACTTTAACTTTCCAAATATTGACTGGAAATACTATAGTTCGAGTACTTTAGATGGGTCTGTTTTTGTCCAGTGTGTGCAGGAGGGTTTTCTGACACAGTATGTGGACAGGCCAACCAGGGGCGATGCCACATTGGATTTGGTACTGGGTAATGAACCCGGCCAGGTGTTCGATTTAGATGTAGGTGAGCACTTTGGCGATAGTGATCACAATTCGGTTAGGTTTACCTTAGCGATGGGCAGGGACAGGTATATACCGCAGGGCAAGAATTATAGCTGGGGGAAAGGAAATTATGACGCGATTAGGCAAGATTTAGGATGTGTAGGATGGGGAAGGAAACTGCAGGGGATGGGCACAAACGAAATGTGGAGCTTATTCAAGGAGCAGCTAATGCGTGTCCTTGATAAGTATGTACCTGTCAGGCAGGGAGGAAGTTGTCGAGCGAGGGAGCCGTGGTTTACTCAAGAAGTTGAAGCGCTTGTCAAGAGGAAGAGGGCGGCTTATGTTAGGATGAGACGTGAAGGCTCAGTTAGGGCGCTTGAGAGTTACAAGCTAGCCAGGAAGGATCTAAAGGGAGGGCTAAGAAGAGCAAGGAGAGGACACGAGAAGTCATTGGCGGATAGGATCAAAGAAAACCCTAAGGCTTTCTATAGGTATATCAGGAATAAACGAATGATAAGAGTTAGAACAGGGCCAATCAAGGATAGTAGTGGGAAGTTGTGTGCGGAATCAGAGGAGATAGGGGAAGCGTTAAATGAATATTTTTCGTCAGTATTTACAGTAGAGAAAGAAAATGTTGCCGAGGAGATTACTGAGATACAGCCTACTAGGCTAGATGGGATTGAGATTCACAAGGAGGAGGTGTTAGCAATTTTGGAAAGAGTGAAAATAGATAAGTCCCCTGGGCCAGATGGGATTTATCCTAGGATTCTCTGGGAAGCCAGGGAGGAGATTGCAGAGCCGTTGTTGTTGATCTTTAAGTCGTCATTGTCGACAGGAGTAGTGCCGGAGGACTGGAGGATAGCAAATGTTGTCCCCTTGTTCAAGAAGGGGAGTAGAGACAGCCCTGGTAATTATAGACCTGTGAGCCTTACTTCGGTTGTGGGTAAAATGTTGGAAAAGGTTATAAGAGACAGGATTTATAATCATCTTGAAAAGAATAAGTTCATTTGCGATAGTCAGCACGGTTTTGTGAAAGGTAGGTCGTGCCTCACAAACCTTATTGAGTTTTTCGAGAAGGTGACCAAACAGGTGGATGAGGGTAAAGCCGTGGATGTGGTGTATATGGATTTCAGTAAGGCGTTTGATAAGGTTCCCCACGGTAGGCTATTGCAGAAAATACGGAAGTATGGGGTTGAAGGTGATTTAGAGCTTTGGATCAGAAATTGGCTAGCTGAAAGAAGACAGAGGGTGGTGGTTGATGGCAAATGTTCATCCTGGAGTTTAGTTACTAGTGGTGTACCGCAAGGTTCTGTTTTGGGGCCACTGCTGTTTGTCATTTTTATAAACGACCTGGATGAGGGTGTAGAAGGGTGGGTTAGTAAATTTGCGGATGACACGAAGGTCGGTGGAGTTGTGGATAGTGTCGAAGGGTGTTGTAGGGTACAGAGGGACATAGATAGGCTGCAGAGCTGGGCTGAGAGATGGCAAATGGAGTTTAATGCGGAGAAGTGTGAGGTGATTCACTTTGGAAGGAGTAACAGCAATGCAGAGTACTGGGCTAATGGGAAGATTCTTGGTAGTGTAGATGAGCAGAGAGATCTTGGTATCCAGGTACATAAATCCCTGAAAGTTGCTACCCAGGTTAATAGGGCTGTTAAGAAGGCATATGGTGTGTTAGCCTTTATTAGTAGGGGGATCGAGTTTCAGAGCCACGGGGTCATGATGCAGCTGTACAAAACTCTGGTGAGGCCGCACCTGGAGTATTGCGTGCAGTTCTGGTCACCGCATTATAGGAAGGATGTCGAAGCTTTGGAAAGGGTGCAGAGGAGATTTACTAGGATGTTGCCTGGTATGGAAGGAAGGTCTTACGAGGAAAGGCTGAGGGACTTGGGGTTGTTTTCGTTAGAGAGAAGGAGGAGGAGAGGTGACTTAATAGAGACATATAAGATAATCAGAGGGTTAGATAGGGTGGATAGTGAGAGTCTTTTTCCTCGGATGAGGATGGCAAACACGAGGGGACATAGCTTTAAGTTGAGGGGTGAAAGATATAGGACAGATGTCAGAGGTAGTTTCTTTACGCAGAGAGTAGTAGGGGCGTGGAACGCCCTGCCTGCAACAGTAGTAGACTCGCCAACTTTAAGGGCATTTAAGTGGTCATTGGATAGACATATGGATGTAAATGGAATAGTGTAGGTCAGATGATCGGCGCAACATCGAGGGCCGAAGGGCCTGTACTGCGCTGTAATATTCTAATTCTAATTCTAATTCTAACCACAACCATCTTCCTTTGTGCTAGGTTTGATTCCAACCAGCAGAGTGGTTTTCCCGCTAATTCCCACTGACTCCACTTTTACTGGGGCTTCTTGATGCCATACTCAGTCAAATGCTGCCTTGATGTCAAGGGCAGTCACTCTCACCTCACCTCTTGAATTCAGCTCTTTTGTCCATGTTTCATCCAAAGCTGTAATGAGGTCAGGAGCTGAGTGGCCCTGGCAGAACCCAAACTGAGCGGCACTGAGCAGGTTATTGCGAAGCAAGTGTCGCTTGAAAGCACGGTCTACGACACCTTCCATCACTTTACTGATGATTACGAATAGACTGATGGGGTGGTAATTGGCTGGGTTGGTCTGGCTGTAAACAGCCTTGAAAAATTACAACTTGTTGACTGATATATAACTGAGTGTTTTACAGCGGAATAAGTCCACATTACTTCGAAACCCGTTCACTGACACTGAAAAGCCATCTTTATATTTTTGAATTGCCAACGTTCTCCACTAATTTTACATATTTAAATATATATTTTAAAGTTTATCATAGTTTAGTTTCTATCTGAATCCAATTATAATTCAATTCGCTAACTGAAAGACTGAAAAGTGAAGGTATTCAATATTTTCAACTTCCTTGTTTGGTCTCTATAAAAGTATTTCTATGTGCTTGGCTGTTTACCCAGTTGCTGTCCTCGTGGCTGCTGCACACCTGGAGATCTAGCTGATGTGGTTCTGGGTTTAAACTGCTGCCAGGAAAGGCGAGCACCATAGTTGTGCTGCTCACTGCTAAATCCAGTGGAATATTCTGAGGTCTGTGAGAACCGGTTTGGAAGTCATGAATGGGCGGGATTAATATGTAGAAGGAACGCATGCAATTTTAAATCTCCCCTTCGCCACCTCCAACAACACACAATCAGAGTCATACACAGAAAGAGCCAAACAGTCATGGCAAGTATATGAACACACACACCCAATAACAACTTATGACTCTATAACTCTAACTTTACGTGATAAAACGGGAGCATCATTAAACAAAATATGACACCAAAACACATAAGGAGGCTTTAGGTTAGATGACCATAAGCTTCACCAAAGAGGTAGGTTTTAAGGGAGTGTGTTCAAGAAAGAAGCGAGCTAGAGAGGCAGAGAGGTGTAGGGAGGGAATCCCAGAGCTTAGTGCTTTGGCAACAGAAGACATGGCCACCAACAGTAGCATAATTAATATGGAGGATGCTTCAGTGGCCACATTTGGAGGAGCACAGACATCTCAGAGGACTAAAAACAAGAAATGCTGGAAATACTCAGCAGATCTGGCAGCATCTGTGGAGAGAGAAGCAAAGTTAACGTTTCAGGTGAATGACGTTTCATCAGAGCTGGCAAAGGTTAGAAATGTAATAGGACAAATGTGAGGTAATGCATTTTGGAAGATCTAATGCAGGTGGGAGGTATACAGTAAATGGCAGAACCCTTAGGCATATTGACAGGCAGAGAGATCTGGGCGTACAGGTCCACAGGTCACTGAAAGTGCAACGCAGGTGGATAAGGTAGTCAAGAAGGCATACGGCATGCTTGCCTTAATCGGTCTGGGCATAGAGTATAAAAATTGGCAAGTCATGTTGCAGCTGTACAGAACCTTAGTTAGGCCACACTTGGAATATTGCTTGCAATTCTGTTCGCCACTCTACCAGAAGGACGTGGAGGCTTTGGAGAGGGTACAGTGGAGGTTTACCAGGATGTTGCCTGGTCTGGAGGGCATTAGCTATGAGGAGAGGTTGGAAAACCTCGGATTGTGTTCACTGGAACAACGGAGGTGGAGGGGCGACATGATAGAGGTTTACAAAGTTATGAGTGGCATGGACAGAGTGGATAGTCAGAAGCTTTTTCCCAGGGAGGAAGAGCCAGTTACTAGGGGACATAGGTTTAAGGTGCGAGGGGCAAAGTTTAGAGGGGATGTGCAAGGCAAGTGTTTTTTACACAGAGTGTGGTGAGTGCCTGGAACTTGCTGCCAGGGGAGGTGGTGGAAGCAGATACGATAGCGACGTTTAAGAGACATCTTGACAAATACATGAATAGGAAGGGAATAGAGGGATATGGGCCCCGGAAGTGCAGAAGGTGTTAGTTTAGGCAGGCATCAAGATTGGCGCAGGCTTGGAGAGCCGAATGGCCTGTTCCTGTGCTGTACTGTTCTTTGTTCTTTGTTTTAAGCAAATAAAGTGGGGGTGGTCAAGAGATAACAAGAGGGAAGGTGTTGATAGGACAGGGTCACAGAGAATAACTGACCAGAAGGTCATGTCGAAAAGGCAAATGGTATGTTAATGGTTTGGTGAAAGGCAAAGCGTTAATGCAGAGAGGGTGGTAATAGACAGAAAAATGAATAGGTTTAAGCTAATAAAGCGGGGGTGGGGCAAGCGATAACAAAAGGGAAGGTGTTGATAAGACAGCATGCTGTTACCAATTAGGCATGCTACAGCCTGCCGGACGGAAGGTTGAGTTCAATAATTTCAGAGCATGATGCCCCCCTTTTTATGTTTAGTTATTTTTTGTTTTTTCTTTGGTTATTTTATTTTATGTTGTTTTATTATTTGGTTTTTTTAGTTTGTTTAGTTTGTTTCTACTGTGCCTAACTACTGTTGCTGGTTTTTTAATGTTTGTGCTTGGACTGATTTGTGCTTTACAGTGAATTCATACCCTCTCTGTACTAACGCCTTGTCTTTAGGTTTAAGGTGCGAGGGGCAAACTTTAGAGGGGATGTGCGAGGCAAGCTTTTTACACAGAGGGTGGCGAGTGCCTGGAACTTGCTGCCAGGGGAGGTGGTGGAAGCAGGTACGATGGCGACGTTTAAGAGGCATCTTGACAAATACATGAATAGGAAGGGAATAGAGGGATATGGGCCCCGGAAGTGCAGACGGTCTTAGTTTAGGCAGGCATCAAGATCAGCGCAGGCTTGGAGTTCCGAATGGCCTGTTCCTGTGCTGTACTGTTCTTTGTTCTTTGAGCACACCATTAACATCCCATTTGCCTTTGTTCCATGACTTTCTGGCCATTTATTCTCTGTGACCTTGTCGTATCAACACCTTCTCTTTTGTTATCTCTTGCCCCACCCCCTGCTTTCTTTGCTTAAAACCGTTTACATTTCTAATATTTGTCATTTCTGATGAAGGGTCACTGACCTGAAACGTTAACTCTCCTTCTCTCTCCACAGATGCTGCCAGACCTGCTGAGTACTTCCAGCGTTTCTTGTTTTCATTTCAGATTTACAGCATCTGCAGTATTTTGCTTTCATTATGGAAAAAATGAATAGCCCTGGCCCAAAGCACAAAGATGAAAAAAAAATGTGGGCAGGCACATGGTAAAAAAAATGAATGATGAAACAACCGAAAATAAAATAAACAAATAAAAAATAAAAGCAAAAATAAATAAAAATATCAGAGGACATTCGGGCTGGAGGCAATTGCAGAGATAGGGAGGGGCGAGGACTTTTTTTGTTGAAAAAAAAGAGAATTTTAAAATCAAGACATCTTGACCAGGAGCCAACACGAGCACACGGGGTGATAGGTGAACAGGGCGTGGTGTGAGTTAAGGCACAGCCAACAGAGTTTTGGATGGCCTCAAAGTTTATGGAGGGTAGAATGAGGGAGACCAGCTTAGAGTGCATTAGAATAGTTAAGTATAGAGGGAGCAAAGGCACGAATGAAGTTTTCAGCAACAGATGAACAGAGAAAGGGGCGAGGTTGGACAATGTTACAGAGGTAGGAATAGGCAGTCTTAGTGAAGACACGAATATGCGGTCAGAAGCTCATTTAGGGGTTAAATATAACACCAAGTTTGAGAACAGACTGGCTTAATCTAAGACTGTTGCCTCAGAGAGGGACAAAGTCAGTAGCTACAGAAAAATGGCGTCACTATTCCCAACATTTAATTAAAGGAAATGTCTGCTTATCTAGTTATGGATTCCTGATAACTTAGCAACAGTGGAGGAGTCGAGAGAGGTGGTGGTGAGGCAGAGTTGGGTTTCATTAGCATACATGTGAAAATTAATAAAACAGAAAGTGCTGGAAAAAACTCAGCAGGTCTGGCAGCATCTGTGGAGAGAGAAGCAGAGTTAACGTTTCAGGTCAGTGACCCTTCTTCAGAACTGGTAGATATAAGAAATGTAAAAGATTTTAAGCAAGTAAAGCGAGGGCGAGGCAAGAGATAACAAAAGAGAAGGTGTTGTTCGGACAAGTTCACCGACTAGTTGACCAAAACTAATACTGTGCTTTCATGTAACTTCGTGTTTAACGGTGTAGTAAGTCCACAATACTTCTAAACACGTTCACTGACACTGAAAAGCTAACGTTATATTTATGAAACGTCAAAGTTCTGCACAATGTTTGCACACTTAGCAACAGTGGAGGAGGCAAGAGAGGTGGTGGTGATGTAGAGCTGGGTGTCATTAGCATACATGTGTAAACTAATACTGTGCTTTCACATAATGTCACTGAGAGGAATCACGTTGATGAGAAATGGGGGGGGGGGCAGGCATAGATTCTTGGGGGACACCAGAGGCAAAGGGCAGGATGAGAAGCCATTGCAAGTGGTACTATGGCTACGAATATATAAATAAGAACGGAACCAGGTGAAAACAGCCACACCCAGCTTAACAACGGTAAGAAGGCGGGATGAGGATGGTGTGATCAACAGCGTCAAAGACTGCAGACAGGTAGAGAAGTAAGAGGACACATAGCCTATCTTGTCACAGTCACACAGGATGTAATTTGTGGCATTGATGAGAGTTATTCTGGTACAGTGGCAGATACGGACAACTGATTGGATGGATTTGTACTTGGAACTTTTGGAAAGGTGGGCATAGATTTGGGAGGTGACAACATGTTCAAGGACTTTGAGGAGGACAGGGAGGTTGAGGAGTTTGTAAGAGTGTTGGTACACAGCTTCTTTTAAAGAAGAGGTGTGATGACAACAATTGAAAGAAGAGATGGGCGACACCTGAAGAGAGAGAAGCGCTAACAATATTGGCTAACAAGGGCACCAGGAGGGGAATTTGGATTGTCAGCAGTTTAATGGGAATAGGGTCGTGGGAGCAGAAAGTGAGTCTCATGGACAAGAGGATCTCGGAGCGGCATGATGTGAATAGGAAGGAAACTAGAGAGAGATGCCAGTTCAAGGCCAGGGCAGGCAGAATCCTTGAATGAGGTTTGACCCGGTGGGATACTGGAAGGGACGGACGTGGCTGAGGCAGCTGACTGGATCTCTGTGACAAAAAAGGTCCATGAGCTATTCGCACTTATGTTAGAGGTGAGGGTGGAGGAGACAGTTTGCAGTAGAGAAAAAGAAGCCGGGGTTATCTTGCATTCCATGTGAGCCTGAAATAGTGAGCCGTTTTCTCATATTAAAGCAGGACCCAAAAGTACTTTATGTGCTCCAGCCAGATCTGGCAGAGGCTGGCTTAAACAGTTAACTGCCATATTATTTACATTCTGCGTCCCTTGTACTTAAACAGAGATGATGACTATATAGGGGGAATGGTCGGAGGGAAAGAGAATGTTTGTTTCATTGGAGACAAAGAATCAAAATTGGAAGTTACCGTGCGGTTGAGCAAATCAGTAACTACAGATATATCATGACTAGCGGAGGGCTTAAGGCTAGATGGTAGCGATTTTGAAAACGAGTTGTAAATGAATCGTGGAAATAGTTTTGATTTCAGGGCCTGAAAGAGAATGAGGATTTGGTCATCGAAGGAGGATGTGGGTGGATAGTGATCTGAAATGGATTTATCTGTAATTGATATGATGAAACTAGTAAGTCCATGCCAGATGGAAAGGTTTAGGGGGTGGCAGTGAATATGGGTTAGGGTGTTTATATGCAGGGAGAGATTTAGGAAAGATGCAAGGGCAGTGAAATCACAGGAGAGAGAACATGAGGGGTTTTTGTTTATTATTCGTTCGTGAGATGTGGGCATCGTTGGTTAGACCAGCATTTATTGCCCATCTCTAATTGCCCTTTAATTGTGTGGCTTGCTAGGCCATGTCAGAGGGCATTTACGAGTCAACTACATTGATGTGGGTCTGGATTCACATGTAGGCCGGATCAGGTAAGGACGGCAGATTTCCATCTCTAAAGGATATTAATGAACTAGATGGGTTTTTAATACAATCGACAATGGTTTCATGGTCACCACTAGACTAGCTTTTTTAAAATTCCAGACTTATTAATTGAATTCAAATTTCACCATCTGCATGGTTGGATTCGAACCTAAATCCCCAGAACACTAGCTTGGGCCTCTGGATTACTCGTTAAGGTGGCTATTGAAATCACCAAGGATGAGACATCATTCAGTGTAAAGCGTGAGTGAGGAAAACAGTAAATACATCCCGCGATAAAAATAAACCTTCTTGAGAGGGGAATAGAGAGACACGAGGAAATGAGAGACAAGGGGGGAATAGAGAGACAAGGACGGAATAGAGATACACGGGGAAATAGAGAGACACAGGGGAAGCTAGTAGAGAAAACGGGTGGGGGAATAGAAAGACAATGGAGAATAGATACGGGGTGAATAGACACAAATTTGAGGAATAAAGACACACAGGGTGAACAGGGAGACAAGGTGGGGGGATGTGTAGATAGAGGGACACGGAGGAATAGAGTGACACCAGGGAAGAGAGTGACACGGGGGTGGAGGCTAGACGCAGGGGGTGGAGGGGGGGCGGGGGGGGGGGGGTGTTGGTTGTGGGGTTGTTGGTGTAGTACCGAGACACAGAGTAAGGGAAATAGAGAGGTAAGGGGTGATAGTCAGATACGGGTGAAATAGAGTAACATGGAGGAAAATGATAAAAAGGGGAATAAAGAGACATGCGGGGAATCGAGAGCCATGGGGAAATATAGACAGGTGGAGTAGATGAAAGACACAGATGGGGGAATTGAGAGACATGGGGAATGGAGAGACATAGGGAAATAGAGAGAAACTAGGGGAATAGAGAGACACGAGGGTGGCGGTCAGCTAGGCAGGGGGTGTTAGTGGAGAAACACGGGTGGGGGAATAGAAAGGCACTGAGGAATAGAAACGGAGTGAATAGAGACATATGGGAGGAATAAAGACACACAGGGAGAACAGGGAGACAAGGGGGGATAGAAAGATACAGAGGAATAGAGTGACATGGGGGCATAGAGAGACACGGCTGGAATAGATATAGATTGGGGGAATAGAGAGACATGGGGAATAGAGAGACAGGGGGAGTAGACAGAGACAGGGGAAATGGAGAGACATGGGGGAATAGATAGACATGGGCGGAATTGAAAGACATAGACGAGGGAAATTGAGAGACATGGGGAATAGAGATACATGGGGAAAAGGGAAGACACGCAGGAATAGAGAGACACCAGGAAGAGTGTAGCACGTGGGGTGGGGGTGGGGGGGGGGGGTTGGAGAGCTAGATGTGTGTGGGGGGGAGGGGTAGTACCGAGACAAAGAGTGGGGAAAATAGAGAAAGACGGGATAATAGACTGATCCAGGTGAAATAGAGTGACATGGGGGAAAGTGAGAGCGCGGGGGCGTGGGGAGGCGGTAAAGAGATGTGATGGAATGCAGAGACATGGTGAAACAGCTGGACAGGAGGAGTAGCAAAAATGCACAGATGGGGGAATAGGGAGACAGGAGGAAATAGAGAGACACGGGGGGAATGAGCGTCGCCAAGGGAGTAGAGTGAGATGGGGAAAATAGACATAATTGGGGGAATAAAGAGACACAAAGGAACAAAAAGACACGGGGGCGGGGTTACATGTAATAGACGGATATGGGGGAATAGCAGGGGAATAGAGCGACAAGGGGGAATAGAATGACATGGGGGAAATGATAGACAAAAGGGAATTGTGGGTCACAGTGTAGAAAGAGAGAGAGATGGGGCAATTAAGAGACACGGGGAGGATAGAGATGCACAGCAGGGTGGAATTGAGAGACATGAGGGAATGGAGACGCATGATGGAATAGAAAGACACGGGGGTATACAGAGACATGGGGGAAAAGCTAGGTGAAAAGAAGTACAGAGACAAAGTGTGGGGGAATAGAGATACAAGGCCGGGGGTGGGGGGGGGGGGGGGGGGATTGAGAGAGACTGGATAAATTGGGAGATATGGGGCTAGCGAGACACAAGGGGGAATAGAGAGACACGGGGGTAAGAGAGAAGCAATGTGCAAATGCAGAAACATGGGGGTAGCGAGGAACATGGAGGAATAGAGTGTCATGGGATAAGAGAGAAACACGGTGGAATAGCTAGATGGAGGTACTGGAGAGACAAAGGTAGGGTAATACATAAGAACATAAGAAATAGGAGCAGGAGTAGGCCATTCAGCCCCTCAAGCCTGCCCACAATTCAAAAAGATTATGGCTGATCTATCTCAGGACTCAACCCCTCTTTTGGGGCTGCTCCACATCACCCTCGATTCCCCGAGATTTCAAAATTTATCTACCTCCTCCTTACATACATTTAGTTACCTAGCCTCCACAACTCTCTGAGGTAGAGAATTCCAGAGATTCACCACCCTCTGAGAGGAGAAATTCCTTTGTATCTCAGTTTTAAATGTGTGACCCCTTATTCTGTAACTATGTCCCCTAGTTCCAGATTCCCCCACCAGTGGAAACATATTCTCAACATCTATGCTGTCAAGCCCACTTAAAATCATATATGTTTCAATAAGATCACCTCTCATTCTTCTAAACTCCAATGAATAAAGGCCTAACCTATTTAGCCGTTCTTGATAAGACAACCCCTTCATCACAGGAATCAGCCTACTGATCATATTCTGAACTGCCTCCAATGCTAGTATATCCTTCCTTAAATACGGGGACCAAAGCTGCACGCAGCACTCCAGGTGTGGCCTCACCAACACCCTGTACAGTTGTAACAAGACTTCCCTATTTCTAAACTCTAACCCCCTAGTAATAAAGGTCAAAATTCCATTTGCCTTCCTAATTACTTGCTGCACCTGCATGCTAACTTTTTGTGTTTAATGTACAAGAACACCCAGATCCTTCAGTACTGCAATATTTTGTAGTTTTTCTCTATATAAATAATAATCTACCTTTTTATTCTTCCTACCAAAGTTGATTACCTTACACTTTCCCACATTGAACACCATCTGCCAAGTTTTTGTCCACTCTGTTAACCTATCTATATCCATTTGCAGATTCCTTGTGTCCTCATCACAACATGCCTTCCCACCTATTTCTGTATTGTCAGCAAATTTGGATATATTATACTCTGTCCTTTCCTCCAAGTCATTAATATAGATAGTAAATAGTTGAGGCCCTAGGACCGATCCTTGTGGCACCCCACTAGTTATGGTTTTCCAACCAGAAAAAGACCCTCACGATCCTCTGCCTTCTGTGTGTTAGCCAATTCTCAATCCACGCAAACACATTACCCCCAATACCCTGAGCTCCTATTTTGTGCAATAACCTTTTATGTGGCAGCTTATCAAATGCCTTCTGAAAATCCAAATACACTACATCTCCTGGTTCCCCTTTATCCACTCTGTTTGTAATATCCTCAAAGAACTCTAACAAATTTGTCAAATATGATTTCCCTTTCGTAAAACAATGTTGGCTTTGTTTGATTGCATTATGTTTTTCTAAATGTCCTGCTATTTCTTCCTTAACAATGGACTCTAGCATTTTCCCAATGACAGGTGTTAAGCTAACTTGTCTAAAGTTTCCTGCTTTCTGTCTCCCTCCTTTCTTGAATAGGGATGGCACATTAGCGGTTTTCCAATCCACTACTACCCTACTGGAATCCAGTGAGTTTTGCCATATTATGACCAATGCCTCCACTATCTCTGAAGCCACTTCTTTGAAAACCCTTGGATTCAAGCCATCAGGTCCTGGCGACTTGTTTGCCTTTAGTCCCATCAGTTTGTCAAGCACCTTTTCCCTTGTGATAGACATTGTTACAAGTTCCTCCCTCCCATTTACACCTTGCTCATCTGTTATTGTTGGGAGGTTTATAGTGTCCTCCACCATGAAGACCCATGCAAAATATTGGTTTAAATTATCTGCCATTACAAAATACAAATACAATAAGAGACAGGGAAAAGAAAAATACCCACCAATCACTTACCAGCTCTCCTGTGACGTCACACTTCGATGATTTTTTTTTCTGGTCAAGTAGGTCCACTGAACAGTACAGAACAGAACGTCTCTCACCCTCTCCACTGCCGCTTCTGGTCTCGGGCCTCCGCTCTTTTATATCGCGGCTCCTCTCGCCTGTTCCCGCTCTCACCGTCGGGAGAATAGAGAGACAAGGAGGATTAGATAGATATGGAGGAAATACACAAGCATGGAGTTAATAGAGACACGCGGGGAAATAGAGAAACATGGGAGAAATCTAAAATGATGGAGGAATAGAGAGACATGGAGGCAATAGAGAGAAATTGGAGCAATAGGCAGACACGGGGGAATGCGAGACTCTGGGAAATAGAACGACTGGCAGAAATAGAGTGGCATGGGGGAAGTGATTGAAAAGAGGAATAGAGAGACATGGGAGGATTAAAGACCCACTGGGCGAAAGGAGAAACACCGGTGGGGGACGTGTGTGACAAGGGGTATGTGAGAGGCAAGGGGGAATAGAGAGACACGGGGGAATAGAGACGGAAGGGGAATAGGGAGACATCTGTGGTGGTAAGAGCTAGGCGAAGGGCAGAGTGTAGTAAAGAGATGCAGGTGGGGGAGTAGAGAGACTTGGGGTAAGTGAGAGACAAGGGTAATTTGGAACACAAGAGGAATAGAAAAACACGGGGAAGTAGGGATACAAGGGAGAATCGAGAGATGAAGGAATAGAGAGACATGGGGGAATAGTGAATTCACCCCCAGGCAGCAGCGATCATAATATGGTTGAATCTTACATTCAGTTTGAGGGACAGAAGGGGAGTTCTAAGACTAGTACTTTAAACTTAAGTACGGGCAATTATGAGGGCATGAAAGCAGAGCTAGCTAAAGTGAACTAGTAAATTAGGTTAAGGGATAGATCAATAGAGATGCAGTAGCAGACATTTAAGGGTACATTTCCGAACACACAGAAAAGATACATTCCAACGAGACATAAAATTTCCAGGGGGAGGACCCACCATCCGCAGTTGACTAAAAAAGTTAGAATAGTATCAATCTGGGTCACAGATCAGAAGATTGGACAGAATATACTATAATTATAAAGAATAGCTAAACTATTATTAAAGAGGGAAAAAATTAAAGAACGAGAGAAAGCTGACAAGACATATAAAGGCAGATAGTAACACTGAGTTTGTATAGATATATTTTTAAAAAAGACCAGAGTTAACAAAGTGAGTCTTAGACCCGTAGAAAGTGAGTCTGGGGAATTAATAAGGGAAGATAAGAAGATGACAGATGAATTGGACAGCTATTTTGCATCGGTCTTCACTATAAAGGATACAAGCAACATCCCAGAAATAGCTGTAAATCAGGAAATTGAAGAGAGGAAGGAACGTAAGAAAAATTACAACCACCAGGGAAGTGGTATTGAAAAAAATGTTGGTGCTGCGGGCTGACAAGTGCCCGGGTCCTGATGGACTTCATCCTATGGTCTTAAAAGAAGTAGCTAGTGAGATAGTAGATGTGTTGGTTTTAATTTTCCAAAATTCCTTAGATTTAGGGAAGGTTCCATGAGATTGGAAAATAGCAAATATATTCAAAAAGGGAGGGAGATAAAAAGCAGGAAGGTACAGGCCAGTTAGCCTATGGGGAAAATGTTAGAAAATATTATTAAAGATATTATTGGTGGGTGCTTAGAAAAAAAGAAAGCAAGGTAACCAGGCTGAGTCAATGTGGAAAAGGAAATCATGTTTAACTGATTTATTGAAGTTCTTTGAAGAAGTAACGTGCTGTGGACAATGGGAACTGGTGGATGTACTGTATACAGATTTCCAGAAGGCATTTGATAAAGTGCCACATAAAAGATTATTGTGAAAAATACAAGCTTTTGGTTTAGGGGTGTAATATATCGACATGGGTAGAAGATTGACTAGCTAACAGGAAACAGAGAGTAGTTATAAATGGGCAATTTCCTGGTTGGCAACACCCAATGAGTGATGTGCCACAGGTATCACTGCTAGGGCGTCAAATTTTACCATTTATATAAATGACTTGCATGAAGGGACCGAAGGTATGGTTGCTGAATTGCTGATGACTCAATGATTAGTAGGATAGTAACTTGTGAATAGGACATAAGGAGGCTACAAAGGGATATAGGTAGGTTAAGTGAGTGGACAACTATCTGGCAAATGGTGTATAATGTGGGAAAACGTGAACCTATCCATTTTGGTAGGAAGAATAAAAAAAAAACATATTATCTAAATGGTGAGAGGTTGCAGAGCTCTGAGATGCAGAGGGATCTGGGTATCCTTGTGCCAGAATCGCCAAACGTTAGTGTGCAAGTACAGCAAATAATTAGGAAAGCTGATGCAATGCTATTGTTTTTTGCGAGAGGAATTGAATACAAAAGTAGGGAGGTTATGCTTCAGTATTACTGGGCATTGGTAAGACTACATCTGGAGGATTGTCGACAGTATTCGTCTCCTTATTTAAGGAAAGATGTAAATGTGATGGAAGCAGTTCAGAGAAGGTTTTGTGGACGAATACTGGGAATGGGCGGGTGGTCTTATGAGGAAAGGTTGGACAGGCTATATTTGTATCTGCTGGAGTTTAGAAGAGCAAGAAGCGACTTGATTTAAATGTAAAATATCCCGAGGGGTCTTGAGAGGGTGGTTGTGGAAAGAATGTTTCCTCTTGTAGGAGAATCTAGAATTAGGCGTCACTGTTTAACAATAAGGGGTCGTCCATTTAAAACAGAGAGGAGATTTTTTTTTCTGTCAGAGGGTCGTGAACTCTTTTTATCAAAAGGCGGTGGAAGCAGCATCTTTGAATATTTTTAAGGCAGAGGTAGCTGGATTCTTGATAAGAAAGGTGGTGAAAGGATATTCGGGGCAGGCGGGAATGCAGAGTTGAGGTTACAATCAGATCAGTCATGATCTTTTTGAATGGCAGAACAGGCTCGAGGGGCCGAATGGACTACTCCTGCTCCTAATTCCTATATTCGTATCTTTGCCCAATCACATAACCTATTCTACATCCCTTTGTAGCCTCCTTATCTCTCTTCACAATTTACTTTCCTACCTATTTTTGTGTCATCAGCAAATTTAGCAACTATGCCTTTGGTTTCTTCATCCAACTCATTAGCTTTCGGTGAATTGACTGCATCTGTGATACGCCATGCCAATTACTCGCTATTGAAGTCAACGGCGAGTAATATTGGACAGCATGCAAATCCAGGCTACTAATCGACCGTGTGGATTTCCCGCGGTTCCAGTTAAATTAAAAGCAAAATACTGCGGATGCTGGAAATCTGAAACAAAAACAAGAAATGCTGGAATCACTCAGCAGGTCTGGCAGCATCTGTGGAAAGAGAAGCAGAGTTAACGTTTCGGGTCAATGACCCTTCTTCGGAACCTTCTTCCGAAGAAGGGTCGCTGACCCGAAACGTTAACTCTGCTTCTCTTTCCACAGATGCTGCCAGACCTGCTGAGTGATTCCAGCATTTCTTGTTTTTGTTCCAGTTAAATTAAAACTGCCCTCGAAGAGACTTCAGAGCAACCAAATAAAAAGTTCATGAACATTCGTACAACTCAATTGACGACTGATCATCCTCTTAACATACACAGAGTCAGTAACGTCATCTTCCACTTTTATTTGCAGCTAATTTGTTGACAATTATTGTTCTTTCTCGTGGAAAGTGCGGTCTCTCCAAATGCATCACCCATTATCTAATGGCCATGGCAGCGGCAGATCAACTGTAATGCAGATCAACTGGTTCTGATATTTGATGTAATGCTGTATGACATTACAGATGCTTATTTTCTATATACATTCCCGAATTATACTCCTGTTTGCAGTCTCAGTCTAGCCCTGATTTTCTGCCTCCATTGATTGTTCTATTTGGCTGACTTTCCCTTTCACCGATTTGAGGCCATTTGCTGTCAAAAGCTGCGAACGAAATATTACACCGAAAAAAACTGTAGCTCTTGTCTAGCAGCAATATGCTTATTAAGCGGTTTTCAAAGTGTTCCAATCTACTTCATATATGAACCCGGGGAAGTAATTGATAACGTACCACGGTCCTGCTCTGTAAAATCAAGGTTCTACACCTTATGCATCTGGGTTGCATTTTTGTGGTTGAAAGCTGTTTTAACTCCACTCGTTCCATTTGTTTTGATTTTACTTCTCAATGCTCTGATAATTAGGCACTTTGTGCTGGCAAATAAAGTGAGAAAGGTTATCCACAGAAACAACAATGGTGAAAATCACAATGATACAGAGACGGAGAACAGAAGGAAATCCATTATTTTACGGGTCGCCATACCGGGCAATTTTATACTTTTATGGATAGTAGCATTGATATTTTACATTTGTGTGCAATTTGCCGACTTTAATTTTTTAGAAACAAATTACAATTGGCCTTTCACCATTATGGAATAATTCGGGTACATGCTCAGCGTTTTGAGTTCTTCTACAAATACATTAATTTATGTAGTGTTTCAGAGTAAAATTTGAGATGACCTGGAAAATATGATTAAGCGTCCCTTGGATCTAATAACGTCTTGTTTATGCTAAATGGTTTCACCGACTTAAATGACAATGGGAATCATTTGAATTTTAGGAATAAGAGTAAAAAGGTTGTTATCAAAATGACCGACCTTTATGCGCTTTGTCCGATTTCGCTTCCATTGACACAAATGAGAACGGAAATCAGGAGTGGTCAAAAATGTGCGACTAAATTGATGTTGTGCATCTTACATAATCATCCAAATCAAAACTACCTCCAACTACATCCCTCTGAATTTAGAAAAATTTCTTCAATGGAAATGACGTGCACCGGTGGAATTGCTCGCACTCATCAAAATCATATGGACCCGGTGTTTTCTGTTGCTGCGCTCACCAGACTCATTCTCTTATCAATTCAAATGAAGCAACGGAAAATAGGATTAGTGGTTCGACAGCGCGCAAACTGAGTACTCCCGCCCCGTTACTTTCAAATTAGGTGAGGCATATGTTTGATAAGATGTAATTAAATAGTGTCGGGGCTACTGGATGAAGTTGACTGCGTAAGCGATATTTTTGTTACGTAACATGCTTTGTTTTCACAGGTTTTCGGCCCAACTGTCTTCAAAAATGAATCTTTATTTCTACTTTTATTAACAATTCAGCTACGATCTTAATCAGCTTCACACGTTATTCCGGCCTCCAGCATGCAGTAATAACATAGCAAACACTGACACGTTCACCGCTTTAAAGGGTTGAAACAGTACCACATCTTCCGGCATGCACACGTGCTGAAAACCGAAAGTTACATTGTGCCTTAATGGGCTTGGCGGCGCCTCTCGGGCTGGTCTCGACCAGCCCCTCTGTGTAACAGCAGGGAACGATTAATCAAAATGTTGGCTGATATCCCACTCGTTAAGCGGATTTTCCCGTATATGTTTTTACAGCTGATATTCGAAGGCGGAGAGCCTGCTTGGAAGATTCAGCACGATAAATTAATGAGCCGGTGAACCTCAAGCAGTAAGGAATTTATCAGTAGGAAGCTAATCCAATCGCCCCGACTTAGCCCAGAAATGTGGCAATTTCTGTCATTTATTACCAAAAACTAAAGTTATCATTAATTGTCCCTGTCAATGCTGCAAAAGCCTTGTATAGGCAGAAAAAAAAACACATATCCCATACCGACCTCTCGCCGCAATGTAATTGCTGTGAGAGTAATACATTTTCAACCAATTAAATTATGGCTAGGACGTTTATGGAGAGACAGTCATTTAAAAGTCACAATCGGCTCATCCAATTGGGCATTTGAATTGTCCTTAAAATAACATAGCAATATCAGGTGGGATGGATATCTACGGGACAAAGGACAAGGGCCCTTGGCGAGTTTTACATGATGAAGTTGCTTGTTCATTTATAAATGTGGTCATGTTTTGAGGATGAACATATATTTTGTTGTAGGCAAATAAACGATTACATTCACCTTTTTATTTTAATTGCAGTACAATTATCTACAGGACTGGTAATTGGGATTTTTGTTTGAAAACGTTTTTAAAATACTGCAGTGTGATAAAACATCGAAAAACGAATAATATTACAACTATATTTTGGTGTTAACGTTATTTAAGCTTGAATTATAAGTGGAGAAAAAGGTTACAGTCATTCAGCGATGTCAACCACATTGATAGCAAATAATTTAACATTGAAACCAAGAAGTGGCCCAAAAGGCTGTTTAATGTGGACTTAATAAAGTAAATTAAACAACAAATAAACAAAGCATTTGTGTTTCTTTTTCACTGCTTTCTTTCACAGTCCTGAAATACGCTTACTTTCTACAATGGATTAAACCATATTGGTTTTCAGGGTGAATTCTGATCATGGTTGCAATGTTATTTGCAGGAAGTAGGAACTTTAAAAGCACAAACAAATGAAGCAGTGATTTTCAGCGCATTCGTTACATCTTAGTAGAGATCAGATAAAAAAATGAATAGTTCTAAAAGAATAGTGTACTTTAAAGTATGCATGAGTATATTTTACGATCGATGCCGGAGGAGGGCACTATCTTTTCCAGTTCCACTTCTCCACAAGTCGCAACAAATATGTAAATCTTTACCCGGTCACGGATACAGCCAATCATATGCTTTTTTTTTACCCCAGAACAAAATATACCAACCAGGTTTCTTTAATAAACAACAAAATTATGAGTTTATTATAAAACAAGACTTAACCAGTAACGAGGCAAAACATTAAAACACCAATTTAAAATATGAAAGATCCCTTTTTAAAAAATCCCCAATTACGTTCACACACACTGGTAAAACACAAAAAGTTCACTTTGCAGAGGTCTGTGACAAAGGAAACTACTTTGGCCAAATATTTGCTAATTCTTGAGGAAAAAAGAAAGAAGATATGAAAGGAAGTCAGTTGTCCCTTGTTTAATCTGGCATCCATGTATGTGGAGAGGGGTCACCAGGTTCGTTTCAGAAGCTGCTCCCCATTATAATTTCCCTCGTTTCTCTTCACATATTTATAGAAGCTTTTACAGACAGTTTTTATGTTCGCCGCAAGCTTACTCTCATTCTCTATTTTTCCCTGTGTAATCAACCTCTTTCTCCTCCTTTGCTGAATTCCAAACTGCTCCCAATCCTCAGACCTGCTGCTTTTTCTGGCAATTTTATAAGCCTCCTCTTTGGATCTAATACTATCCCTAATTGATTTTTTAAGACACGGTTGAGCCACCTTTCAGGTTCTATTTTTGCATCAGACAGGAATGAATAATTGTTGTAATTCATGCACACATTCTTTAAATATTATCCATTGCCTATCCACCATCAACCGTTTTTGTAAAGTTCCCAAATCTACTATAGCCAACTCGTGCCTCATGCCTTCATAGTTTCCTTTATTTAGATTCAGGACCTTAGTATCAGATTCGACTACTTCACGCTCTATCTTAATGAAAAATTCTGTCATGTTATGGGACCCCGCACAACAAGATTGTTAATTAATTAGATTAGATTAGAGATACAGCACTGAAACAGGCCCTTCGGCCCACCGAGCCTGTGCCGAACATCAACCACCCATTTATACTAATCCTACACTAATCCCATATTGCTACCAAACATCCCCACCTGTCCCTATATTTCCCTACCACCTACCTACACTAGTGACAATTTATAATGGCCAATTTACCTATCAACCTGCAAGTCTTTTGGCTTGTGGGAGGAAACCGGAGCACCCGGAGAAAACCCACGCAGACACAGGGAGAACTTGCAAACTCCACACAGGCAGTACCTGGAATCGAACCCGGGTCCCTGGAGCTGTGAGGCTGCGGTGCTAACCACTGCGCCACTGTGCCGCCCAACTTTCCCATTGCACAATACCCAGTTTAGGGTAGCTTGTTCTCTAGTTGGTTCTTTGCCAGCACACACACACAAGTAAATCCTCCTCCACAGCAATATTGCTAATTTGGTTTGACCAATCTATATGTAGATTAAAGTCACCCATGATTACAGTTGTACCCTTTTTTCATGCGTCTCTAATTTCCTGTTTAATGCCACCCCCTACATCTCCACTACTGTTCTGGGGCCTACAGACAACCCCCATCAACGTTTTCTGCCCCTTGGGGTTTCCTAGCACCACCCATACAGATCCACATCATGATTTCCTGAGCCAATATCCTTCCTCACTATTGCATTGATTTCCTCCTTTACTAGGAATGCTACCCCACTTCCTTTCCCTTTTTGCCTGCCCTTCCAAAATATTGACTACCCCTGGATGTTCAGTTCCCATCCTTGGTCACCCTGCAGCCATGTCGCCATAATCACAACTAAAGCAGGAACGTTTATATCAATTTGGTCTGTTAATTCATCTACCTTACGGTGAATGCTCCATGCATTAATGCCTTTAGACTTGTCTTCTTAACATTTTTAGTCATCTTAGCTTTATTTTGTACTATAGTCCCATTTGGTTCTTGTGCAGCAAGGTTAGACTCAAACCAAAGAAGCTGCATCACTCCAAGCAGAAGGGCCACCCTCGCATCAACATGAGCAGAATTTCTTATCCACAGCTTTTACAAAAATTTCTAAATTCACTTGTAAAAGCCCTTCAAAACGCTCCCACAGACGATGCTGAGACCAAGTGGGCCCACATCAGAGATGCCATCTATGACTCAGCAATGACCACCTATGGCAAACGTGTGAAGAGAAATGTAGACTGGTTTCAATCTCATTTTTAAGAGCTGGAACCTGTCATAGCCGCTAAGCGCATTGCACTGTTGAACTACAAGAAATCCCCCAGCGAGTTAACATCCGTACCACTTAAAGCAGCCAGAAGCACTGCACAAAGAACAGCCAGGCGCTGTGCAAATGACTACTGGCAACACCTATGCAGTCATATTCAGCTGGCTTCAGACACCAGAAACATCAGAGGAATGTATGATGGCATTAAGAGAGCTTTTCGCCTAACCATCAAGAAGATCGCCCCCCTCAAATCTAAATCAGGGAACACAATCATTGACCAATGCAAGCAAATGGACCGTGAGGTTGAGCACTACCTAGAACTGTACTGCAGGGAGAATGTTGTCACTGAGACTGCCCTCAATGCAGCCCAGCCTCTACCAGTCATGGATGAGCTGGACGTACAGCCAACAAAATCGGAACTCAGTGATGCCATTGATTCTCTAGCCAGTGGAATAGGCCCGGGGAAGGATGGCATTACCCCTGAAATAATCAAGAGTGCCAAGCCTGCTATACTCTCAGCACTCCGTGAACTGCTTTGCCTGTGCTGGGATGAGGGAGCAGTACCTCAGGACAAGCGCGATGCCAATATCATCACCCTCTATCAAAACAAAGGTGACCGCGGTGACTGCAACAACTACCATGGAATCTCCCTGCTCAGCATAGTGGGGAAAGTCTTTGCTCGAGTCGCTTTATATAGGCTCCAGAAGCTGGCTGAGCGCGTAGACCCTGAGGCACAGTGTGGCCTTCGAGCAGAGAGATCGACCTGCTGTTCTCCCTTCGTCAGATACAGGAGAAATGCTGGGAACAACAGATGCCCCTCTACGTTGCTTTCATTGATCTCAGCAAAGCCTTTGACCTCGTCAGCAGACGTGGGCTCTTCAGACTACTAGAAAAGATCGGATGTCCACCAAAGCTACTAAGTATCATCACCTCATTCCATGACAATATGAAAGGCACAATTTAACATAGCGGCACCTCATCAGACCCCTTTGCTATCCTGAGTGGCGTGAAACAGGGCTGTGTTCTCGCACCCACACTGTTTGGGATTTTCTTCTCTCTGCTGCTCTCATATGCGTTCAAGTCTTCTGAAGAAGGAATTTTCCTCCACACAAGATCAGGGGGCACGTTGTTCAACCTTGCCCATCTAAGAGCGAAGACCAATGTACGGAAACTCCTCATCAGGGAACTCCTCTTTGCTGACGGTGCTGCTTTAACATCTCACGCTGAAGAGTGTCTGCAGAGTCTCATCGACAGGTTTGCGGCTGCCTCCAACGAATTTGGCCGAACTATCAGCCTCAAGAAAACGAACATCATGGGACAGGACGTCAGAAATGCTCCATCCATCAATATCGGCGACCACGCTCTGGAAGTAGTTCAAGAGTTCACCTACCTAGGCTCAACTATCACCAGTAACCTGTCTCTCGATGTTGAAATTAACAAGCGCATGGGAAAGGCTTCCACTGCTATGGTTAGACTGGCCAAGATAGTGTGGGAAAATGGCGCACTGACACAGATCACAAAAGTCCAAGTGTATCAAGCCTGTGTCCTCAGTACCTTGCTCTATGGCAGCGAGGCCTGGACAACGTATGTCAGCCAAGAGCGATGTCTCAATTCATTCCATCTTCGCTGCCTCCGGAGAATCCTTGGCATCAGGTGGCAGGACCGTATCTCCAACACAGAAGTCCTCGAGGTGGCCAACATTCGCAGCTTATACACACTACTGAGTCAGCGGCGCTTGAGATGGCTTGGCCATGTGAGCTGCATGGAAGATGGCAGGATCCCCAAAGACACATTGCATAGCGAGCTTGCCACTGGTATCAGACCCACCAGCCGTCCATGTCTCCGCTTTAAAGACGTCTGCAAACACGACATGAAGTCCTGTGACATTGATCACAAGTCATGGGAGTCAGATGCCAGTGATCACCAGAGCTGGCGGGCAACCATAAATGCGGGGCTAAAGAGTGGCGAGTCGAAGAGACTTAGCAGTTGGCAGGAAAAAAGATAGAAGGTCAAGGCGAGAGCCAACTGTGTAACAGCCCCGACAAACAATTTCTTCTGCAGCACCTGTGGAAGAGCCACTCCAGGCGCTGCTCCACAAACCACTGACCACCTCCAGGTGCTTACCCATTGTCTCTCCAGATAAGGAGGCCAAAGAAGAAGGTCCCATTTGTTTCTTGTCCTTGTTTTCTTTGCCTTCCACGTTTGCTTCGTATCTTTCTGTCTTAATTTCTCTCATTGTTTCCCCTTCCTCTGTCTCCCTGCTCAGATTCCCATCCCCCTGCCCTTTTAGTTTGAACCCTCCCTGACAGCACTAGCAAACCCCTCCCTCCCCCCCCCCCCCCCCCCACCCCCAGAAGGAAATTGGTCCCGGTCCTGCCCAGATGCAACCCGTCCAGCTGGTACTGGTCCAACCTTCCCTGGAATCAGTCCCACTGTCCCAGGAATCGGAATCCCTCCCCATCCACCATTTCTGCAGCCCGTATTCATCTGATGTATCCTACTATTTCTGCTGCCCGTGGCACGTGGCACTGATAGTAATCCTGAGATTACTAACTTTGAGGTCCTACTTTTTAATTTGCACCCTAATTCCCTATATTCAGCTTGTAGGACCTCATCCGTTTTTTAAACCTATGTCGTTGGTACCAATATGTACCACGACAACTGGCTGTTCGCCCTCCCCCCTCATAATGCTCTGCAGCTGCTCAGAGACATCCTTGACCATAGCACCAGGGAGGCAATATACCATTCTGGAGTATCTTATGCGGCCACAGAAATGCCTGTCTGTTCCCCTTATGATTGAATCCCCTGTTACTATAGCCCTGCCACTCTTTTCCCTGCCTTCCTGTGCAGCAGGGACACCCATGGAGCCATGAACCTGGCTCTTGCTGCTTCTCCCAGAGCCATCTCCCCCAACAATATACAAAGCGGTATATCTGTCAGAGAGGAGGATGCCCACAGAGGACTCCTGCACTACCTGCTTTCCTCTACTCTGTCTGGTGGCCACCGACTCGCTTTCTGCCTTTGTAGCATTTGCCTGCACTGTGACCACCTCAATAAACATGCTATCCACACTGATCTCAGCATCGTGTATGCTCCACTGTGAATCCACCCGCAGCTCCAGCTCCGCAATGCGGGTAGCCAGTAGCTGCAGATGGAGACACTTCCTGCGCACATGGCCTTCAGGGACACTGGAAACATCCCTGATTTCTCACATAGCGCAAGAGGAGCATATCGCGGGTGTGAGATCTCCTGCCATGACTTACCTTTAGTTTACTTAGTTACTCCCTTTAATTTTTAAAAAAAGTAGTTACACTTGGGGCCTTGTTCTACTCCAAACAATAACCACTACAATCTAAAGTACTTACCTTACTTTTGAAGCTAATGGAAAAACGCACCGGAACCTATTTACCAATCCGCTGCTTCCCTGTGGCCGTGTCACTTTTTAAATCCTGACGTCACTTGGATGTCCACTGCCTGAAGGTCCAGAAGGTATGCCTCTCCTCAGCTCCTCTCGGGTCTCGGCGTCTCTGCCTCTGCTCGCGTCCTTTATCTCTGTCTCTCTCGCTCCGCCTCTCCTCAGCTCCTCTCGTGTCTCGGTTTATCAATCTTTGTTACATCACAATCCCAAAAGCACAACTCCATGCGTGGCTTGAAGAGTTGTAACTCATACAGGAGATTTGAATTTTCCAGTTCATTGATAGGTATTTGATGGTTATGAGGCCAAATATACTGCCTGTAAAAAATCTTTGCAGGAGGTTTAATTACTTCCTTCTATTTTTGAAACTTTTCCTGAAAGAAAGTATGGCACATCTGCTGTGCCTGCCGTGCGGGCTTTCAGCCTGCAATTAGGGAGCCTCCGCCTGTGAACATTTCTGGTGGGCAAACCTCGACGCTTAATGATGATGCCATTCTGCAGCCCAAACCTGATTTGACTCTGTTCAGTTTTCTCGAGCCGTACTCTGCCTGATTACTGCCTTTTCTGCCAGCCACCGTCTGAACCAACAGACCCCTTCATGTACTCATACTCTCCCTGAGCACTTACTTATGCAGAAGCTCGTCATATCTGGCATTGCCGTGCTGCTGCCACTTCTTCAAATGATGTGCAGTGTTGTCTGAAGCTTAATAGATTTCCACAGGTGAAATTACCATTCCCAATGTCTTTCCTGGGATCGCTTACATACATGAACACCGTTGCTGGCATGCTGACCCTTTGTGCACTCTTGTTATTCTGAGGACTTCCGCTGCCACCATATTGTGGTCTTCAAAATCACGCCACTGCTACTGTATTGTGCTATCGCTTTCAGAGCAATAATGTACGAAACAATCTTTCACTAAATGGTAAGGTGAATGAAGCGTTCTTTGTTGCAAAGTAACAGATTTGCAAGGGAGCTCTGTAATACAGGGTCAGTACCCTACCCTGTAATACACGAACAATTCTGGAACTACTATATCACATGTTGGTTGACATCACTTCCTGTGATGATGCATACTGTACTCAAGTCGTTAAAGTGATATCACAAGAGTTACCTCCTCAAAAGAATCTATCATTTTAATAAGACACGACCTTTTCTTAACAAATAAAAGCAAAATACTGCAGATGCTGGAAATCTGAAATAAAAACAAGAAATACTGTAGATGCTCAGCAGGTCTGACAGCATCTGTGGAAAGAGAAGCAGAGTTAACGTTTCGGATCAGTGAACGTTCTTCGGAACTGACAAATATTAGAAATGCCAAAGGTTATAAGCAAGTGAGGCGCGGGTGGGGCAAGAGATAACAAAGGAGAAGGTGCAGATTGGACAAGGCCACATATCTGACCAAAAGGTCATGGAGCAAAGGCAAACAATATGTTAATGGTGTATTGAAAGACAAAGCATTAGTACAGATAGGGTGTTAATGGGCTGAAGATTGAACAGCAGCAAGTACAAACATGAAAAAAAAACACTGTGGGTAAGCAAACTGAACAAACTAAGATGAAATGAAATAAACATACAAAAAAAGTTGTAAAAAATAACTGAAAATAAAAGTAAAATGGGGGGCCCCGTCATGCTCTGAAATGATTGAACTCAATGTTCAGTCCGGCAGACTGTAGTGTGCCCAATCGATAAATGAGATGCTGTTCCTCGAGCTTGCGTTGATGTTCAGTGGAACACTGCAGCAAGCCCAGGATAGAGATGTGAGCATGAAAGCAGGGGGGAGTGTTGAAATGGCAAGCAACCGGAAGCTCAGGGTCCTGCTTGCGGACTGAGCAGAGGTGTTCTGCAAAGCAGTCACCCAGTCTGCGTTTGGTCTCCCCAATGTAGAGGAGACCAAATTGTGAGCAGCGAATACAGTATACTATGTTGAAAGAAGTACAAGTAAATCGCTGCTTCACCTGAAAGGAATGTTTGGGGCCTGGGATAGTGAGGAGAGAGGAGGTAAATGGGCAGGTATTACACCTCCTGCGATTGCAGGGGAAGGTGTCATGGGAAGGGAACGAGGTGGTGGGGGTAATGCAGGAGTGGACCATGGTGTCGTGGAGGGACCAATCCCTTCAGAATGCTGACAGGGGAAGGGAGGGGAAGATGCGTTTGGTAGTGGCATCACACTGGAGGTGGCGGAAATGGCGGAGGATGATCCTTTGGATATGGAGGCTGATGGGGTGTAAAGTGAGGACAAGAGGAACCCTGCCACTCTTCTGGGAGGGAGGGGAAGGAGTGAGGGTAGAGGTGCGGGAAATGGGCACGGTTGAGGGCCCTGTCAGCAACAGTGGGGGGGGGAATCCTTGGTTGAGGAAAAAAGAGGTCCTATCAGAAGCACCGTCATGGAAGGTAGCATCATCAGAGCAGATGCGTCAGTGACGGAGGAAATGGGAGAATGGAATGGAGTCCTTCCAGGAGGTAGGGTGTGAAGAAGTGTAGTCAAGGTAGCTGTGGGAGTCGGTGGGCTTATGATGGATATTAGTAGACAACCTATCCCCAGACATGGAGACAGAGAAGTCGAGGAAGGGAAGGGAAGTGTCAGAGATGGACCATGTAAAGGTGAGAGAAGGGTGGAAATTGGAAGCAAAGTTGATAAAGTTTTCCAGTTCGGGGTGGGAGCAGGAAACGACAGCGATACAGTCAACAATGTACGGAAAAAGAGTTGGGGGAGGGGTCCTGAGTAGGACTGGAACAAAGAATGCTCGACATATCCCACAAAAAGACTCCCACTCCAAATCTCGGACCTCATTTACGAATCTAAACTGCAATATTTTATCAACAGCCTTATGAAAATCCAAATATATTATATCTGCTGCATTATCCTTGTCTATTTTTGCTGTTACTTCTTCAAATGAAAAATCAACATAGTTGTTTTGGCATTACATTTCCTTTTGAAATCCGGCCATTCGTTATGTTATTTTCGGGTTCCTCGGTGTTTGGCTGATACATCTTTCAGTAAAGGTTAAATTAATTTTGCTACCACCAAATAGCTGGTTCATTGTTGTTTGGACATGTTTTATTTAATATGGTTATAACATCATCTCCCACCGGTCCTCTGGAATATTCTCTCTTATAATGAATTCTACTATGCATATAATGGTCCGTCTGCTACCTTTTCTCTATCTTCTTTTTATATGCAGTACTGCAATCCATTCGGACACGTGTTTCTCTCTAATTTTACCTGTTTAGTATTTATCTCTCTCCTTTCTATCTTAAATGTCTTTTGTCATCTTTTTTCTGAATGAAGTGTTCGATTTTCACTTTGAACATTCACACAATTGGCTCTTTCTTGTTTGTTGGAATATCCATTTTCACTCATATTTAAAATGGCCAGAATTTCTGCTTCAAACGGCAGCCATTTCCGTCAGGATGACTGCAGTGTATTGACTTTCTTTTTCCTGTATTTATCACAATTGGTAGCCCGAAAGGCACCGAGAAACAAAAACGTTTGACCTTCATCAAGACAAGATTGAGTTGTTTCCCATGAAATCGGTTTCAGGCCTTCATCAAAGGGCAACCTTTGATAATATTTGTAACCATTTCCTTTAAAGTGCCCAATGGGATTGGCAGGCCATTTCGAGGGGTTTGGTAAGGCTGAGAGGCTCTAGTGCCTCAAAGCTTATCAATAGCCTATGGAAAGCATTTGCAAGCCTTTAAAAGTTAGGAACAAACAGTTCCAATTCTGAATTGGTACATATAATGTGCCACAATCTTTGCATACGTACATGTCGTCTATGTAGCCATCACCTAACTCAAAAATATGTACTAACGCACGGAGGAGTCAGGTCATGCTTCTGTAATTTTCGTTCCTTTAATTAGTAGTGTTAATAACACGTAGATGCTCAACAAGAACATGGCTTTGCTCATATTGCAAAGAAACATCGACACCTTACAGAATCGACCTTTTAATAGCTTCATATGATACGAAGACATATACGTGCAGGAACCAATTGACTTCTATGGGTCAGAGGAACGTGATAAAATAAAGGGTTTCAGAGCTTGAGTGGTGGCTGAGAGCTTCGAGGGTAGCACGTTTATGGAGGTGTTAACCCCGGAGGTTAAAAATGTGCAGGCAGAGAGGGTATGGGTAACTGCCAGAAGGACCATGAGGAATAGGTTGGCAGAGACCCATGAATGCTTCTAGCTCTCCAACCCTTATTCAGTTACAAATGCTGATGAAGTGATGGTTCCTCTGGGGAGTGCAGGCAGTGCCAAATCCACGGCACAATGGGTGGCTCAGCTACACAGTGGGTTGGGTGGTTGATGTGAGGAGTGGAATAACAATGGTGGTAGTAGATTCAATAGTGTGGGAACAGACAGAGCTTCTGTGGCTGCAGACATGACTGCAAGATGGCATGTTTCCTCCCAGGTCTCAGGGTCAAGGATGTCACTACGTGGTTGCAAGGCATTCTGAAGAGGGTGGGGGTGGGGGGGGGGGGTGGGGGAGAGTGAATCTCCAGAGGTTGTGGTCCATGCCAGCAGAAAGAGGGATGACGTCCTGAAGGCAGAGTTCAGGGAGCTATGCGAGAGATTTAAAAGCATGTTCGCAAAGGTAATAATCTCCACATGCCTCCACATTACTCCTGGTGACATGGACCACAACCTCTGGAGATTCACCCTCCCCTAGTGAGCTTGTGAGCACAGGAGGAGGCAGGTAGATCTGATGCATATTTGGCTTGAGAGAAGTGCAGGACGGAGGGCTTTCGATTTCTGAGGCATTGGGAACGTTTCTGGTGCAGCTGGGACCAGCACAAACTGGATGGTCTGTGCCTCAACTGAGCTAGTATCAATATTCTCACCAATACTTTTTCTAGTGCTTTTGTAGTGGCTTTGAACTAACTTGGCAGGGAGGATGGGAACCTGAGAGGAGATTTAGAAGGGAGAAGAGACAAGTTGGAAATGAAAGGGAAAACATGATTACACATGTTTGGAAGGTAGAGGAAACAGAGGCTAGAAAATATACAAGAAGGGAACTTAGCAGTCCTACGTAGTATCTACTTCAATGAAAGAATTCTAAGGAATAAAACCGATGAGCTGAGAGCACAGATTGATACATTGGCCTATAATATTACAGGAGACAAGCTATTAAGGAGACAAACTGAAAGAAGCATTTGTAATGGAAGCACAACATTGCTGGTTAGAGGGTTTTCTCATAAGATAGAGAGAGGTTTAAAAAAAGGGGGCGGTGTCGCAATATTGATTAAGAAGCAATTATAGCCATGAGGAGGGATGATATTGTAGGAGGATCATCAAATGAAACAAAACGGTATGTACCGAAGAACACAAATGGGGCAATCACCCTACCGGGTGTGTACTATTGTCCCCAAACAGCCACAGGGAGATAGACGAGCAAACATATAGGCAAGTCTTGGAGAAATGCAAATATAGGGCTGTAATAGTGGGGTCTTCAACTACTCTGAGATTAACTGGGATAGAATTAGTGTGAAAGGTGCAAAGGGAGCAGAATATGCAATATGCATTCAGGAAAATAGTTCTTTGAGCTAGTACATTTCATACCAACAGGAGAGGGGAGATTTTGGACTTACTTTTAGGGAATGAATCTGGGCAAGTGGAAGGTGATTTCAGTTGTGGAGCACTTTTGGTCAAGGTGATCAAATTTCAGTAGATTTAGGTTATTTATGGAAAAGTATGAATGTAGACCATATGACAAGTTTTGAATTGGGTAATAGCTATTTTTACTAATCTGAGCTGTGATTTAGCTCAAGTAGACTGGAAATAGTTACTTGAAGGCAAATCAGTGCCAGATTAGTGGGAGGCATTCAAGGAAGACATGGCTAGGGTTCTGAGCAAGTATGTTACCTTACATGAAAAGGGAGGGCTAACCAGTCCAAAGACTCCTGAATGTCAAAGGGCTTAAAGTAGGGGACAGAAAAGGAAGCGTCTGACAGATACTGAGGGCTCAATATTATGGAAAACATAAAGGAGTATTACAAAGCGTAAGGGTAAAAGTAAAAAGGAAATTTGCAAAGCAAAGAGAGGGCATGAAAAATATTGGAAAATAAAATTAAGGCGCTGGAGGATAGCTAAAGAAAGAGTAGATCAGATTAGGAACCATAAGGTTAACCCATGCGTGGAGCAAAGAATGTTGGTCTTGTTTTGAATGAATATTTTGAATCTGTTTTTTTTTAAAGATAAAGACGATGCAGGCATTGAAATTTGGGGGAGGAGTGTGCAATATTAGATTAAATTAACATAGTGTGACAAAAGGTATGAAAGGATCTGCCATTTTTGAAAGTGGATAAATTTCCAGGTCTGGACAAAATGCATCGTAGGCTTTTAAGGTGAATCAAGTGAAGAAATGGCGGAGGGTCTGGGCATCATTTTTCAATACACTCTGGCAGCATGTGTGATGTTAGAGGACTGGAGGACAGCTAACCTCGCACCATAGTTTAAAAATGAAGAAAGCAATAGTCTGAGTAATTACAGGACAGGCTACCAAAATTCAGTGGTGGGAAAATTACAGGAAAAGATTCTGAGGCACAGTGTAAATGTTTATTTGGAAATACACAAATTAGGAAACACAGCCAGCACGGATTTTTTAGGGGGAGATGGTATCTGACGAACATGTTGATTTTTTTCAGGAGGTAACAAGGAGGGTCGATCAGGGTCTTGCATTCTATGTATTCCATATGGATTTTAACAAGACTTTTGATAAGGTCGCACATGGTAGACTGTTCACGAAAGTAAATGCCCATGGTATCCAAGGCAAAGGGGCAAGTTGGATGCAATGTTGGCTCAGAGGCAGGAAGCAAAGGACAATGTTCTTTGGAATTTTTTTGTGACTGCAAGGCTATTTAGAGTGGGATATTGCAGGGCTCAATTCTAGGTTCCTTGCTTTTTTGATACACATCAATGATTTGGACTTGAATGTAGGGGTATTATTAAAAATGATGCAGACAAACCGTTACGACATGGATCGATGGGCTGAATGGCCTATTTCTGTGCTGTAACTAGCACCATGACTCTGTGACGATGCAAAAAATGGTCGTGTGTTTGATGATGAGCATGAAAAGGAGGCACGGGCGTAGTGGTATTGTCAATGGACTAGTAAACCAGAGCCCCAGGCCTTTTCTCGGGGGACATCTGTTCGAATTCCACAATGGCATAAGTTGGAAAATAAACTCAATTAATAAATCTGGAATTTAAAAACAAAAGCTAGTTGAATGATGGACATGAAACCATTGTCGATTGTTGTAAAAACCTATCTGGTTCGCTAATGTCCTTTAGGGAAGGAAATCTACTGTCCTTACCTGCTCTTGACTATATGTGACTCCAGATTAACGGCAATGTGGTTGACTCTTAAATGCCGTCTGAAATAGCCTCGCAAGCCACTCAGTTGTATCTAACCGCTACGAAGTCAATAAGGAATTAAACTGGACGGACAATCCGGCCATTGATCTAGACACCAGAAGCAACCACAGCAAACCCAGCCTGTCGACCCTGCAAAGTCTTCCTGACAAACATCTGGGGGTTGTGTCAAAGTTGGGAGAGCTGCCTGACATAATCATATTCAAAGAATTATACCTTACAGACAATGCCCCAGAAACCACCATCACCATCGCTGGGTATGTCCTGTCCCACTGGCAGGACAGACCCAGCAGAGGTGGCGGCAAGGTAGTAGAATCTCGGGAGCAAGTTGCCCGGGGAGTCCTCAATATTGACTCCAGATCACAAAATGGCACAGTGGTTAGCACCGCAGCCTCACAGCTCCAAGGACCCAGGTTCGATTCTGGGTACTGCCTGTGCGGAGTGTGCAAGTTCTGCCTGTGATCGCGTGGGTTTTCGCCGGGTGCTCCGGTTTCCTCCCACAGCCAAAGACTTGCAGGTGATAGGTAAATTGGCCATTGTAAATTGCTCCTAGTGCAGGAAGGTGGTAGGGAATATGGAATTACTGTAGGGTTAGTATAAATGGGTGGTTGTTGGGCGGCACAGACTCGGTGGGCCGCAGGGCTTGTTTCAGAAATCTCATGGCATCAGGTCAAACTTGGGCAAGGAAGCCTCCTGCTGATTAACACCTATCCCCCACGCTTCCTGCGCTCAGGTGATGAATCAATGCTCCTCCATGTTCAACACCACTTGGAGGAAGCGCTGAGGGTGACAAGGGCATAGAATGCAATCTGGGTGGGGGACACGAATGTCCATCACCAAGAGTGGCTCGGTAACACCACTACTGACCGAGATCTGAACGATATCATGGACATAGCTGAAGGCTTGGGTCTGCAGCAGGTGGTGAGGCAGCCAACAAGGGGCAGAAATATACTTGACCTCGTCCTCACCAATCTGCCTGTCGCAGATGCATCTGTCAATGACAGTATTGTTAGCAGTGACCACCACACAGGTCTTGTGGATACAAAGTCCTGTCTTCACATTAAGGATAAGCTCCATCGTGTTGTGTGGCACTACCACCATGTCAAATGGGATAGATTTCGAAAAAATCTAGCAATGCAAAATTGGGCATCCATGAGGCGCTGTGGACCATCAGCAGCAGTAGAATTGTAATCAACCACAATCTGTAACCTCATGGCCTGGCATATCCCACACTCTACCATTACCATCAAGCCAGGGCCCAACCATGGTTCAGTGCAGGAGTGCATGCCTGGAGCAGCACCAGGAATCCCACAAAATAAGGTGTCAATCTAATGAAGCTACAACCCAGGGTTACTTCCAGGCCAAACAGCAAAAACAGCATTCTCTCGACAGAGCCAAGCAATCCCATGACCAACGGATCAGATCTAGGCTCTGCAGTTCTGCTACATCCTGCCATGAATGGTGGTGGACAATTAAACTATCTGCAGGAGGTGGCTCCACAAATATCTTCAACCTGAATGATGGGGGAGCCCAGCATATCAGTGAAAAAGATAAGGCTGAAGCATTTGGAACAATCTTCAGCCAGAAGTGCCGAGTGGATGATCCATCTCAGCTCCTCCTGAAGTGTCCAGTATCACAGATGCCAGTCTTCAGCCAATTCGATTCACTCCACTTAATGTCAAGAAATGACTGAAGGTACTGGATATTGCAAAAGCTATGGACGCTGAAAACATTCCAACAAAAGTACTGAAGACCTGTGCTCCAAAACATGCTGTGCCCCTAGCCAGGCTTCTCCAGTACAGCTTCAACACTGGCATCCACCCGGCAATGTGGAAATTGCCTAGGTAGCAGGAAAGATCCAACACGGCCAATTACCACCCCATCAGTCTACACTTGATTATTAGGTGTCATCGACAGTGCTATTAAGTGGAACTTGCTTAGCAAGAACTTGCGCAGTGATGCACAGTTTGGGTTCTGTCGGGGCCACTCAGCTCTGGACCGCATTACAGCCTTGGTTCAAACATGGACAAAAGAGCTGAACTCAAGATCTGAGATGAGAGTGACTGCCCTTGACCTCAAGGTAGCATTTAACCGAGTAGAGCATCAACGAGCCCTAGTAAAAAATGGAGTCAATGGGAATCAGGGGAACACTCTCCACAGGTTGTAGTCGTACCTAGGGCAAAAGAGGATGGTTGTGGCTGTTGGAGGTCAATCATCGCAGCTCCAGGACACCACTGCAGAATTTCCTCAGGGTATTGCCCTTGGCCCAACTATCTTCAGCTGCTTCATCAATGACCTTCCTTCAATCATAAGGTCAGAAGTGGTGATGTTTTCTGATGATTGCACAATGTTCAGCACCATTTGTAACTCCTCAGATACTGAAGCAGTCCATGTAGAAATGCAGCAAGACCTGGACAATATCCAGGCTTGGGCTGATAAGTGGCAAGTAACATTTGCGCCACACAAATGCCAGGCAATGACCATCTCCAACAAGAGAGAATCTAACCATCTCCCTTTGACATTCAATGGCATCATGATCACTTAATTCCCCCATTATCAACACCCTAGGGGTTACCACTGACCAGAAACTGAACTGGAGTAGCCATATAAATACTGTGGCTGCAAGAGCAGGTCAGAGGCCAGGAATCATGTGGCGAGTAACTCACCTCCTGACTCCCCAAAGCTATCCAAAATCTGCAAGGCACAAGTCAGGCGTGTGATGGAATACTCTCCACCTGCCTGGATGAGTGCAGCTCCAACAAACGCTCAGGAAGCTCTATACCATCCAGGACAAAGCAGTCCACTTGATTAGCACCACATCCACAAACACTCTCTCCCTCTACCACCAATGCACAGTGGCAGCAGTGTGTACTATGTACAAGATGCACTGCAGCAACGTACCAAGGCTCCTTAGGCAATACATTCAAAGCCCGCGACCACTGCCACCTAGAAGGACAAGGGCAGGAAATGCATGGGAATACCAGCACCTGCAATTTCCCCTCCAAGCCACACACCATCCTGACTTGGAACTATATCATCGTTCTTTCATTGTCACTGGGTTAAAATCCAGGAACTCTCTTCCAACAGCACTATGGCTGAGCCTACCCCACATGGATTGCAGCAGTTCACAAAGGCAGCTCACCACCACCTTCTCAACCACAATTAGGGATGGACAATAAATGCTGCCCTAGCCAGTGGTGCCCATATCCCATAAACGAATAAACAAAGAAAGCTTTGAACTGAAGAAAAATATCAATGGCCTAGTCCGGTATGCGTAAGAGTGGCAAATTGAGTTGAATCCAGAGAAATGTGAGTTAATGCATTTGGAGAAGGCTAATAAGGCGAGGGAATACACAATGAATGGTTGGATGCTGAAAAGTATAGAGGAACAGAGGGACCTTGGAGTGCTTGTCCACAGATGCCAGAATGTTGCTGGAAAGGTAAATAACATCGTCAAGTTACGTGCCTTTACTGGCCGTGGCATATAACATAAGAGATGTGAGGTTATTCTGTAACTATACAAAACCCACAGTTCGAGTACTGCGTGTAGTTCTGTTCACCACACTATAGGAAAGATGTGGTTGCACTAGAGAGGGTAAAGAGGATACTTACGAGGATGTTGACTGGACTGGAGGATTTTAGTTATGACCAGAGATTGAATAGGCTAGGCTTATTTTCTTTGGAACAGAGGAGTGTGAGTTTTATAAAATTATGAGGTGTTAAGATAGCGTAGATTGGAAGGCCTGATGCCACTTGGTAGGGTGCCATAACCTGGCGACACAGATTTTGGAGCTAAGTGCTTCATTGGGGATTCAAAAATAATTTTGTTTTCAGCCAGAGGGTGATGGGAAACTGGAACTCACTGCCCGAAGGGGCGATACAGGTAGAAACTCTTATAACATTTAAACATAGTTCCATATGCATTTGAAGGGCCATAACCGACAAGGCTACAGAACAAGAGCTGAAAACTGGGACTCAGCTGGATGGCTGCTTGTGAGCCAGCACGAAGCCGATGGGTCCAAAGGCCTCCTTCCATGCTGTAATTTGTTTTATAATTTCTATGTAGGTATTTTCTCTTCCAGGCTGGCATCCAGTGCTCGGGGGCTGAGGCGCAGCTCGATACCTCTGACTTCATATTATTTGTTCAGGGCAATATCTACACACTGGCCTCTTCTGTATTCTCCTTGATGGTTTCCTGCCTGAAAACACCATGGAGCAGCAGTTGGTCTGTTGACAGGACCAGAATATTAGGGACAGGACACTGTCGCCAGAACTCAAATGGTCCTGAGGAGGAGACTTAGTGGCTCTTACATTTTGAAGAAAAACCAGGACAAAAGAGGCATAAACTTTTTATATGATGCCTGGGGGAGTATTGCTGCTTTGTGAGATAGTTAACAAAAGATTAAATAAAACAAAACAAAACTGCGCGACCTGCAAGATAAGACAAGGCCATGTTTGCCATTCGTGCTTAGCTTAAGAAATATATTCATGTTAAAGTTCGACTCTGTTGCTGACATGAATCTAGCATTAATAGATTGACCCGTATTATACACACGCCCGATTGTTCTTTTCATTGATTTTCATTGACCCGCATTGTGTCGTGACTGAGGCGAAATGGAAAGACTTCTCAAATGAAAAGAATAAAATAAGAGTGTTAAGACCTTAGTTCAGCTCTGAGAGCGGCATTTCCTCATGTACCTTCTGTAATACAATCTGTCTAGTTTTAACAATATGCTATGAGTACAGGCAATACACCTTAGAAAGGCATATTTGCCTTGGAACGAATGCAGCACAGATTCACTGAAATGTGAACACAGCTGCAGGTGTAGATGATGAGGAGGGAATTATGTGTACTAGTCATGCATTTCCTGGAATATGGAACTTTAAGTGGAGGTTTGATTGAGTTGTTTCAGATTTCTGAGGAAAATTAATAAGATAAATGGAAATAAACCTTTTTCCTTTGGTTTAGCAGTCTCGGACAAAGCTTAAAATCAGAGCCCGACCAATCAAAATAGAAGTTAGCTTAAATGTATTCATGCAAAGGCAGCCAGCAATGTAAAAGTTCCTCCCACAGGAAGCAATGGATCCTAATAATTTAATTTTAAAGCTGAAAACGATAGATTTTTTTCCGAAACAAGTGTATAATCCTATATGGAACCAACAGTGTGGATGGATTTAAGACACAGATCTACCATGATCTCATTGAATAGCGGAACAATGGGTCAAATTATCAATTCCTGTTCCCCAAAGAGATGGGGGTGTTGAGAGGAGGACTTCGTGTTTGTGGAGGGAGTAGAGGGAGAAGTTTGTGATCAAAGTGGATTAAGGGTTTAGAAATCAGAGGTGAAGATACGTGAGAACTGAGGAATCAAGGGTCACGGTTCATACCTTATGATTGAAGTGGGGTATAATACCTCAAATGTAATGACTAGACCACCAAGGAAAAGCAAGCAGGTTGTTAAGCTATCCTCCGAATTGGACAGAGAGGCACCTTAACTGCACCGAATGCTTGGATTCCTCAGCTCAGACGAGATTAAGTTAATTTCATGGTTGAAAATAGCAGGAGGAGAACTTAAAACGGGCAACAGAGGGAATAACTTTGAAATCAGGACTGACCATACTGCTGCTGGAACTTGGAATAGATTAAGACATGCAGATCTGTACCCGATTCCTGCAACTACAACTTTAGCTCGTCAATTTACATGTTCACATTTGAAATTTCATTGTTAAGTTGGAAGCAGCTCAGAGAAGGTTTACTAGACTAATACCTGGAATGGGCGGGTTGTCTTGTGAGGAAAGGTCGGACAGGCTAGGCTTGGAGCACTGGAGTTCAGAAGAGTAAGAAGTGACTTGATTGAAAGATATAAGATTTTGTGAGGTCTTGACAGGGTGGATGTGGAAAGGAGGTTTCCTTTTGTGGGAGAATCGAGAATTAGGGTCACTGTTCAAAAATAAGGGGTCGCCCATTTAAGATAGAGATGAGTGGAATGTTTTTCTGTCAGGGGGTCCTGAGTCTTTGGAACTCTCTTCCTCAAAAAGCAGTGGAAGCAAAGTCTTTGATATTTTGAAGGCAGGCGGAGGTAGATGCTTGATAAGTAAGGAGAGAAAGGTTATCAGGGGTAGGCGTGAATGTGGAGTCATAGAGTCGGACAGCATAGAAACAGGCCCTTTGGCCCACCACGTCCATGCCGACCATAATGCCTGTCTATGAAAATCCCACCTGCCTGCATTAATTCCATATCTCTCTATGCCTTGCTCATTCAAGTACCTGTCCAGATGCCTCTTAAATGTTCATACTTTTCCTGCCTCCACCACCTCCTCTGGCAGCTCACTCCAGATACCCACTATTCTTTGTGTGAAAAATTTACCCCTTTGATCCTCTTTAAACCTCCTCCCTCTCACCTTAAATCCATGCCCTCTAGTTTTAGTCACCCATATCATGGGAAACAGACTCTGGCTATCTACCCTTTCTATGCCTCTCATAATTTTATGCACCTCTATCAAGTCCCCTCTCAGCCTCTTTTGCTCCAGGGAAAACAGACTCAGCCTATCCAATCTCTCTTTATAGCTCAAGCCCTCCAAACCAGGCACCATCCATGTGAATGTTTTCTGCACCCTCTCAAGCATAATCACATCATTCCTGTAGTGCGGCAACCAGAAACGCACACAGTATTCTAAGTGCAGTCTAACCAACGTTATGTAGAACTGTAACATGACATCCCAACTCTTGTACTCAATGCCTCGGCCGATGAAAGCAAGCATGCCATACACCTACTTCACCAACCTGTCAACCTGTGTTGCCACTTTCAGGGAACTATGTACTTGCACCCCAAGGTAGCTCTGCTCAACAACACTCCCCAGGGCTCTGCCATTCACTGTATATGTCCTGCCCTGGTTTAACTTCCCAAAATGCATCACTTCACACTTGTCTGCGTTAAATTCCATTTGCCAATCCCTTGCCCACTTTCCCAGTTGATCTATATCCTGTTGTAACCTCAGACAACCTTCTTCACTGTCCACTATACCACCAATTTTGGTGTCATCTGCAAACTTACTAATCATGCCTCCTACATTCTCATCCAAGTCATTAATATATATAACAAACAACAAAGGGCCCAGCACCGATTCGTGCAGCACACCACTGGTCACCGGCCTCCACTCTGAAAAAATAACCACCAGCCTCTGCCTCCTATCACCAAGCCAATTTTGTATCCAATTGGCTAGCTCAACCTGGATCCCATGTGTTCGAATCTTCTGGACCAACCGACCATGCAGGACCTTGTCAAAGGCCTTGCTAATGTCCATGTAGAAAACGCCCACGCCCTGTCCTCATCAATCCTCTTGGTCACCTCCTCAAAAAACTCAATCAAATTCGTGAGACATGATTTCCCATGCACAAAGCCATGCTGAATGTCTCTAATCAGCCCTTGCCTTCCCAAATGCATTTAAATCCTGTGTCTCAGAATCCCTTCAAATAACTTTCCCACCACTGATGTAAGGCTCACCGGCCTGTAGTTCACTGGCTTATCCCTGCTGCCCTTCTTCAATAAAGGCACAACATTAGCTATCCACCAGTCTTCCAGTACCTCAGCCATAGCTAACGATGATACAAAAATCTCTGCCAGGGCCCTAGCAATCTCCTCCCTTGCTTCCGATGGTATCCTAGGATACACTTGGTCAGGCACTGGGGATTTATCCACCTTAATGCGCTTCAAAACCTCCAACACCTCCTCCTTTGTAATGTTGATGTGCTCCAGCATATTGCTGTTCCCTCTCTTGAACTCACTAGCTTCCATGACCTTCTCCACGGTAAATACAGATGAAAAGTATTCATTTAAGACCTCGCCCATTTCCCGTGGCTCCACACATAGATTACCACACTGATCCTTAAGGGGACCTACTCTCTCCCTAGCTACACTTTCACTCTTAATATACTTATAGAATTTTCTAGGATTCTCCTTTATCTTATCTGCCAGGGAAATCTCATGGCCCTTTTTCACCCTCCCAATTTCCCTCTTAAATGCACTCCTACATCCCTTATACTCCTCGAGGGACTTGCAGGGTCCCAGCTGCCTATATCTGACATATGCCTCCTTCTTTGTGCTGACCAGACCTTCAATAACCCTCGTGAACCAAGGTTCCCTAAACTTGCCAGCCTTGCCCTTCCATCTAACAGGAACATGCCGGCCGTGAACTCTTCCTACCTAACTAATGAAAGCCTCCCACTTGCCAGACGACCCTTTACCTGTGAACAGCCTCTCCCAATCAAGTTTTGAGAGCCCCTGTCTGATGCCATCGAAATTAGCCTTCCCCCAATTTAGGATATCAACTTGAGGACCAGTCCTATCCTTTTCCATAACTATCTTGAAGCTGATAGAGTTATGGTCACTGGTCCCAAAGTGCTCCCCCACTGACACATCAACCACCTTCCCAGCCTCATTTCCCAAGAGGAGGTCGAGTGTAGCCCCTTCTCTAGTACGGCCATCCACATACTGCTTCAGATAACTATCCTGGACACACTTAACAAATTCTTCCCCATCTGATCCCTTCGCTTTAAGGCAGTCCCAGTCAACATTAGGGAAGTTAAAATCACCTAATATTACAACCCTATAATTCCTACACCAATCTGTGATTTCCCTACATATATGCTATTCCAATTCCCTCTGACTATTGGGGGGCCTATAGTATAATCCCATCAAAGTGATCACCTCTTTCTTATTTCTACGTTCTACCCATATGGCCCAGCTGAACGTTCCCCCGGGATATCCTCTGTAAGTACTGGCATGATGTCCTCCCTAATCAATAGTGCAACTCCCCCTCCTCTCTTACCTCTATCTCTGTCACGCCCGAAGATTCGGTACTCCGGAACATTGAGCTGCCAGTCCTACCCATCCCTCAACTGCATTCTGTAATAACTATAATATCACAATCCAATGTACTGATCCAAGCTCTGAGTTCATCTGCCTTACCTGTAAGGCTCCTTGCATTAAAGTAAATGCAGTTTAGCTTACCAGACCTTCTGTGCTCCTTGTACTGCCCCTGACTGGCCTGCCTACTGGACTTGCTTGCATTAACCTTTACATTTGCCTCAACTATCTCATCAGAGAGACTACTATTTTAGGTCACACCCCCCTGCCAGACTAGTTTAAAACGTCCCAAGTAGTACTGGCAAATCTCCCTGCAAGGATATTGGTGCCCTTCCAGTTCAGATACAACCCCTCCCTCTTGTACACGTCACCTCTGCACCAGAAAAGATCGCAATGGTCCAAGAAGCTGAAGCCCTCCCGCCTACACCAGCTCTTCAGCCACACATTCATTTGCCTTATCCTCCTATTCCTACCCTCACCAGAAAGTGGCACAGGGAATAATCCTGAGATTACAACCCTAGAGGTCCTGATTTTTAACCTTCTGCCGAACTCCCTATATTCACTTTGCAGGACCTCATCTCGCTTCCTGCCTATTTCATTAGTACCAATATGGACCACGACCTCTGGTTGCTAACCCTCCCCTTTCAGAATGCCCTGTGCCCCTTCAGAGACATCCTTGACCCTGGCTCCAGGGAGAAAACACACCAGCCTGGATTCTTGCTCACGGCCACAGAAATGCCTATCTGTGCCCCTGACTATAGAGTCCCCTACCACTACCACTCGCCTACACTTTGACCTTCCCTGCTATACAACAGCACCAGTCGTGATGTCATTCACCTGACTGCTGCTGCTGCTTTCTCCTGAGTGGTCATCCCCCCAACAGTATCCAAAACAGCATACTTGTTATTGAGGGGAATCGCCACAGGGGACCTGTCTGCCCCTCCTGGCGGTAACCCAAATATATGGCTGAACCTGCGGTGTGACAACCTCCCTGAAACTCCTATCTATGATACTTTCTGACTCCTGTATGCTCCTCAGTGAGTCCAACTGCCGCTTCATGTGATCTGAAAGGAGCTGCAGCTGGACACACTTGCTGCAAACATAGTCGACAGGGACATTTGACTTCTCCCTGATCTCGTCCATTTCACAGGAGGAGCATACAACCGCACTCTCTGCCATTCCCTTCTTTGCACTACTTCTGGCTTAAAAGAAAGACAGAAATGGGGAATAAAAAAAAATAAGCCTTACCTGGTCAATACTCACCCTCCTCACCAAAGCTCAATGGACACCAAAGCTCACACTTTGATCTTACCAGCAGCACTGCGACTTCGCAGCCGCTCCCAAATATGGTCACTCTCGTATCTTTAATGGCGCTTTTGCATTTTACTTCAGGGAAGTAGCCGCTGTCGATGCTGATGTCAATGTGAGTCACTGTCTCCAGGAATTTCCAACTCGGGGCTCGGCCAATCCTGGGCTTGTAACCAGTCCTCGGGCCCACTCACCCACCCCGGGCCTCTGCGATGTCTCCAGGTGTGCAGCACCGGGCTAATCTCCGACTGCAATCCCACGCTGTGTCCCGACCGGGGCGGGCAGGCCTCTCACCAGGCCCTGGAGACTGCTGCTGTTGGTGTAGCCCGACTGCTGGCCGTCTGAAGGAAGTCCGGTGCCAGCTCCCGGTGCTGATGGTAGTGTCAATGCGGGGAGCCTCTCTGCTACGCCAGGGACCAGAGCCTGGAGATGACACCACGGCTGCTCTGAGCGGTGGACAATCCCAAACATTTCTGGAGTTGAGGTTCCAATCAGATCAGCCATAATCTTATTGAATTGTGGAGCAGGCTCAAGGGGCCGAGTGGTAGAACTTCTAATTCGTATGTTCGTATGTTGGTGTTGACAAATACTGCCATTAATATGAACACTGAAAGTTTTAACTTCCTGCAGAGGAAGCCCACACTTCAAACAAGCTTGTTAATGTATAAATATACTTAAATATTGGCAAGTGTAATGCAATAGTGATGTACAATTATGAATGGAGTTAAAGATATGGATGTTTGTAGATTTTTGAGTTCATAATTATGATTTTGTTACTATTCCATGAAGCCATTTAATGATTGGATTAATTATTTAAACTGTGGCCTTAATTAATAATCAGAGGCCACAAAATGTTTATGAGTTATAGAACAATTTACTCCTGGCTGGAAAGTTAGAATTATTGCAATTTATTCTGAGGTTATGGGTTTGCTCTGTGATCACAGCTACTGTGGTTGATGGCCCAGCTTCCTCTGGAAAGAGGAACGACCATCAGCGACAAATATTTGTCAAAGTGTAGCATTTTCACTGTTCAGTGTGAATACAAATAATCAATAGGTAGACACGGAAACTCTCTTTCAGCTTGACCTTTCTGGCATCCCTGTGCTCTGTTTCCAACCCATCAGATCATGAATTTCCATTGGGAAGTCAGTTTCTGCCAGAAATGACGCTGGGGATAAATGCAATAATTTACATCATTTGCCATAAAGGTTGAGAAGCAAAGTTCAATTGGAAAAAAAGAAAAATCAGCGTTAAGAAATGGCTAAGACTCAAGTTATCATGACATCAATGCATCCTTTGACTTGCATCCAAAGACTTGCAGGTGGATAGGTAAATTGGCCATTAGCAATTGCCCCTAGTGTAGGTAGGTGGTAGGGAAATATAGGGACAGGTGGGGATGTGGTAGGAATATGAGATTAGTGTAGCATTAGTAAAAATGGGTGGTTGATGGTCGGCACAGACTCGGTGGGCCGAAGGGCCTGTTTCAGTGCTGTATCTCTAAAACTAAAACTAAAAAAACTAAAACTTTCCAGGATCAGCAGGATCGCTACCTCTTTCCACGTGAGAGGTGCTATTTATGTCCGATTTGACCTTGAACTGAAATTCCAATTCCATATCCTCTCTGACACCAAGACAACATACGTCCACCTCCCAAACATTGTGTGCCTCCCTTCCTGACTGAGCTTATCTGATGTCTATGCACTCATCCATGCTTTTGCTATTTTCATGTGCGCCTATTACAATGCTCACTTGGCTGTACTCCCATCTGCCATCGTCTATAAACTTCAGCTCGTTCAAAGTTCTGCTATCTGTATCGTCAAGTGAACTATGTCTATTCACCCTTGGCCCCAGCGCTCACTGACTTAGATTGGCTCCTGTTAAAACAACAACTCTATATAAAATTGTGATCATTATATTCAACCCTCTCCATGATTACGCCGATACCTATCTCTGTAACCTCCTCCAGCCCAACAATCCTTCCAAATCTCTGTGCTCCTGGAATCTGGCCTCCTGTGCATTCTTGATTTTCATCACACCAGCATTGGCGATGTGTCTTCAGTAATCTCGACGAAAAGATTTGGTTATTCCGACCAAAGCCCCTCTGCCTCACCACTTCTGCTGCTCCTCCTTTAATAGGCGAGTTTGAAGCCAAGCTGTTTGGCGAAGCTTTTTGTCACTTGTCTGAAAATTTTCCTCTTTGTCGCTGTTTCAATTTTCTCTGATTACTATCATGCGAAGCGACTTAGAAGGTTTTGCTATGAAAAAAAGGTGCTAACTAAATGCACGTTGCTGTTTTTGGATATCCCTGTTCTCTCCCCACTTGCTGATAGGTATTGAATTGCTTTATTCGTGAAGAAAAGAGGACAGCTAATGCTTAGTTAGAGATGGGCTGCAATCCCTCATGACCAAGAGACAACATCATCACCTGGTAGCACTCTGAGCGATCAAGCAGCCATTTTGAAGGACAGCACCGCTTGCTCCGAAATTGGAGAGGAGCCGAGACGGGTAGCCGAAACAAATGTTCATGCCCCTACCACCCAGTTGTCTTGCCGGGGTCAACGGGCATCTCTTCACAGAATCACAGAATAATACAGTGCAGAAGAGGCCCTTCGGCCCATCGAGTCTTCACCGATGCATTTAAGACATCTGACCTGTCTACCTAATCCAATTTGCCAGCACTTGGACCATAGCCTTGAAGGTTATGATGTGCCAAGTGCTCATCCAGGTACTTTTTTAAATATGTGAGGCAACCCGCCTCTACCACCCTCCCAGGCAGGGAATTCCAGACCATCACCACCCTCTGGGTAAAAAACGTTCTTCCTCAAATTCCCCTTAAACTTCCTGCCCCTCACCTTAAACTTGTGTCCCCTCATAACTGACCCTTCAACTAAGGGGAACAGCTGCTCCCTATCCACCCTGTCCATGCCCCTCATAATCTTGTACACCTCGATCAAGTCACCCCTCAGTCTTCTCTGCTCCAGCGAAAACAACCCAAGACTTTCCAACCTCTCTTCATAGCTTAAATGTTCCATCCCCGGCAACATCCTGGTGAATTACCTCTGCACCCCTTCCAATGCAATCACATCCTTCCTATAATGTGGTGACCAGAATTGCAAACAGTACTGCAGCTGTGGCCTTACCAAAGTTCTGTACAACTCCAACATGACCTCCCTGCTTTTGTAATCTATGCCTCGATTGATAAAGGCAAGTGTCCCATATGCCTTTTTCACCACCCTATTAGCATGCCCTTCTGCCTTTAGAGATCTATGGACAAACACACCAAGGTCCCTTTGTTCCTCGGAACTTCCCAGTGTCAGGCCATTCATTGAATACCTCCGTGTCACATTGCTCCTTCCCAAGTGTATCACCTCACACTTTTCAGTGTTAAATTCCATCTTCCACTTTTCTGCCCATTTGACCATCCCATCTATATCTTCCTGTAACCCAAGACACTCAACCTCATGTTAACCACTCGGCCAATCTTTGTGTCATCCGCGAACTTACGAATCCTACCCCCCACTTAGTCATCCAAGTCGTTTATGTAAATGACAAACAACAGGTGACCCAGCACAGATCCCTGTGGTACGCCACTGGACACTGGCTTCCAGTCACTAAAACAGCCGTCTGTGATCACTCTCTGTCTCCTACATCTAAGCCAATTTTGAATCCACCTTATCAAGTTACCCTGTATCCCATGTGCATTTGCTTTCTTGATAAGTCTCTCATGTGGGACCTTGTCAAAGGCTTTGCTGAAATCCATGTAAATTACATCAACTGCACTACCAGCATCGACACACCTGGTCACATGCTCAAAAAATTCAATCAAATTTGTTCGGCATGACCTCCCTCTGACAAAGCCATGCTGACTATTCCTAATTAAATTTTGTCTCTCCAAGTGGAGATAGATTATCTCCTTCAGAATGTTCTCCAATAGTTACCCTATCACTGATGTGAGACTCACTGCTCTGTCGTTCCCTGGCTTATCTCTACAACATGTTTTAAATGTTGGGACCACATTAGCTGTTCTCCAGTCCTCTGGCACCTCTCCCGTGACCAGACAGGAATTAAAAATTAGGGTCAGAGCGCCTGCAATCTCCACCCTTGGCTCCCACAGCATCCTGGGACACAAATCGTCCAGACCTGGAGATTTGGCCACTTTTAAGCCTTCCAAAACCTCCAATACCTTGTCAGTCCCTATGACAATTTGCTCAAGAACCTCACAGTCTCTCTTTTTGAGTTCCATATCTACATCCACATCCTCTTGTGTGAAGACAAATGTGAAGTATTCGTTCAACACCCTACCAATGTTCTCTGGCTCCACCCACAGATTTCTCCCCTTGGTCCCTAATGGGTCCTACTGTTTCCCTTGTTATCCTCTTCCGATTGACGTACTTACAGAATATTTTGGGATTTTCCCTACTTTTACCAGCCAGAGCTTTCTCATGCCCCCTCTTTGCTCTCCTAATTGCTTTCTTAAGCTCCATCCTACACTTTCTGTACTCCACTAATGCTTCCGTTGATTTGCTCTCCTCGTATTTGCTAAAAGCCTCTCTTTCCTTCTCATCGTACCCTGAATGTGTCTGGTCCTCCATGGTTTTCGGGGCTTGCTGCTCCTACCTATTACTCTAAAGGGAACATGTTGGGCCTGTACCCTCCCCATTTCCTTTCTGAATGCCCCGCACTGCTCTACTGTAGATTTCCTGACAAGCAACACTTTCAAGTCTACCTTGGCCAGATCCTGTCTTATTTTACTAAAATTCACTGTCCCCCAATCCAAAACCTTCTTTTGCAACTTGTCTATTTCTTTCTCCATAACAAACTTAAATTGTACCATGTTGTGGTCGCTATCACCAAAATGCTCCCCCACCAACACATCAACCACCTGTCCGGCTTCATTCCCCAGAATTAGGTCCAGCACTGCACCCTCCCTTGTTGGCTCCACTACATATTGGGCTAAAAGGTTCTCCTGTATACATTTTAACAGTTCCACTCCATATAAGCCCTTAACACGATGACTATCCCAATTAATGTTGGCAAAGTTGAAATCACATAATATAATTACCCTGTTATTATTTTTACACATCTCTGCGAATTGCGCACATATTTGTTCCTCAATTTCCTGCTGACTATCTGGGGGTCTATAATAAACACCTAGCAATGTGGTTGTCCCTTTTTTATTCCTAAACTCCACCCATAAAGCTTCATTTGATGCCCACCCCAAGATATCATCTCTCCTGACTGCAGTAACTGACTCTTTTACCCCCTCCTCTGTCTCACCTGAAGATTCTATATACCGGGATATTGAGCTGCTTATCCTGCACCCCCCTCCCCACAACCATATCTCCGTGATGGCTACTATATCACAATTCCACGTGTGACTCCTTGCCCTTAACTCATCCGTTTTACCTGTCATACTCCTGGCATTAAAGTAGAGGCCATCCATCCAGGTCTTACTCCCTTGAAACTTACTTCCGCTGTATTCCCTCTGACTTGTTTGCTTTCCTGTGTTTAGCTGTTTCCCTATTCTGCTCGGAGTCTGCCAAATTATTTTAAACTCCTCCCAACAGCACTAGCAAACCTGCCAGCAAGGATGTTAGCCCTTCTGGTTCAGATGTAGACTGTCCCGCTTGTACAGGTCCCACCTTCCCCAGAAACGGTCCCAGTGGTCCAGGAATCTAAAACCCTCCCTCCTGTACCAACTCTTAAGCCACGTGTTCATCTGTGCTATTCTCTTATTTCTAAAATCACGAGCACGTGGCACTGGGACTAATCCAGAGATTACAAGCCAAGAGGTCCTGCATTTTAGTCTACTGCCTAACTCCCTGAATTCTTGATTCAAGACCTCATCCCTCTTTCTACCTATGTCATTGGTACCAACATGTATCATTACCTCTGCCTTATCACACTTCTCCTTCAGGATGCCCTGCAGCCGTTCAGTGACATCCCGGACCCTTGCACCAGGGAGGCAACACACCATCCTGGAGTCACACTGAGGCCACAGTAGCGCCTATCTGTTCCCCTGACTATAGAATCCCCTATTACTATTGCTCTTCCTCTATTTTCCCCTTCCTGTGCAGACAGGCTGCTTGCATACCAGAAGTTTGGCTCTGTCTGCACTACCTGGTGGAACCAGCCTCATTGGCCTCCAAAATGGAATACCAATTTGCAAGCGGGACCCCAGGGGACTCTGGAACTACCTGCCTGTTTCTCTTGGACTGCCTGGTGGTCACCCATTCCCTTCCTTCCTCAAGTCCCTTCAGCTGCGCTGTGACCACCTCTCTATACGTGCTATCCACAATGCTCTCAGACTCACAGATGCTCCACATCTGTCTTTCCAGACGCCGTTCCAGCTCTGAAACCCAAGCTTCCAAGAGCTGCAGCTGGACACACGTCCTGCACACATGCTGGTCCCAGGGACTGGATATATTCCCGGATTCCCATTTGCAGCAAGAGGAGCAAATCACGGCTTTATGCTCTCCTGACATGACTGAACCCTTTGAATTTAAAACTTTAGAAGACTATTACAATTTTAAAAAATCAACTAAGTCTTGCTAAAACAAAGACTTGCAATTCAGTATAGTTTGAAAAATACCCACCAGGACTTACTCACTCACCTGTCGGCTGTGCTCTTTGGAAACTCTTGGCTTCCCTCACGCTCTTTTGAGGACAGGTAGGAAATGAAAGGAGCTCCTCGCTCCCTCCTCACCGAACTCCCTCAGTCACAAAACTCCCACTTTAGCACTCTAATACAGCCCAAGTCAGCCTTCCAGTGCAAACAAGATCAACACTGCAAGATGGCCCATTTTTATACTGTCTGACTCTAGCCCCTGACAACTGGTTTAAGCCAATTCTCCAATTAACAAGGTGCAGCTGCAAGCAGAGCCTGAGTGGACTCTGTTTAGAGCTGGTCTAAAACTCACCTTCCCCAACCCAGACAGCAACTGTTAAGTTAATCTGTTCAATAAAGGAAGACTAGACTTGAGATAAAACTATCCCTTAATAACCCTCAGTCTCAAAACTCCCACTTTAGCACTCTAATGCAGCCGGAGTCAGCACTCCAGTGCAAATCTCTTAATGCAGTCAAACTACGACAGAGAAGGAAATGCAAACTCCCCACCTTGTTCCAAAAGGTGGGAAAAGAAGAAAAATTCTGAAACTCGCCTGCTGGAACGTGAGAACAATGCTCGACTCTGTGACAACAGCCGCACCCAATGACGCTCAGCCCTGGTGGTGCATGAGCTAGCCAGACTAAACATTGATATTGCGGCCCTGAGTGAGGTCCGCTTCTCAAAGCAAGGCAGCCCTAACAGAACACAACTCTGGATACACCCTCCATTGGTCAGCTAGACCTCAAGGTGAACAACACATCTTCGGTGTCGGCTTCATGGTGAAGAAGACCACTAAACTTTCAAGCCTGTCAATCGACCATTCCGAACACGTCATGTCCCTGTGCCTGTCCCACCAAGACCAGCAACATGCAACTCTCATCAGTGTTCATGCTCCAACCCTGAAGGCTAACCCAGCTGACAAAGATATGTTCTGCACAGATCTCTGTGATCTCATCCAGAATACCCCTCCCAAGGACAAAACTGTCGTCCTTGGTGATTTCAATGCCAGAGTGGGCCGTGACAGCTGAGCATGGAAGGGAGTGCTCGGAAACCATGATGTTGGAAACTGCAATGCAAACAGATGTTTACTCTTGGAACTCTATGCAGAAAAGCAGCTGTCCATTACCAACACCTTCTTTCAACAAAAGGATTGCTTCAAGATAACACAGATGCCTACCAGCTCTAAACACTGGCACCTTATTGGTGTCTCAGTGTGACCTAAAGGACACACTGCATGCTCGTGTCATACCCCGTGCTGACTGTCATACAGACCACTGGCGCGTTCGTTCAAAGCTGAACTTCCACTTCAAACCTAAGCCCAAGAATAGGTCTAGAGACAACACATCAAAGAAATTTCGAGTCAGCAACCTGCAAATCTCATCTTGTAGATAAAGATATCAAGCAACCTTACAGCTAGACTGGAACATGCTGATATCACTGCTGATTCCACTCCAAATGAAATCTGGGAACACAACAAAGCTGCAGTACTGGAATACTTCCAACGAGGTCATCGAATCCAGCACCAAGAAGAATAGGAACTGGTTTGATGAAGTGACCATGAAATTCAAGATCTGCTAAAAATACAAAAAAAGGTCAGCTTATCAGGCTCACGATGCTCAGCCGGCCAGCCAAGAGAAAAAGACAGCCTACTATCAAGCACGCAGCTTCCTTCAATGTAAACTGAGAAACATCGAAAATGACTGGTGGATTGCACTCGCAGACAAAACAACTCGACTGTGTGCTGATACTGGCCACATAAGAGGTTTCTATGAAGCAGAACAATCTGTTTATGAACCAGCACATCAAACCCAATACCCCCTGAGTAGCGCCGATGACAAGACCCTACACACTGACAAGGACTCATTCCTGGATCGTTGATCAGAGCACTTTGAAACTTTCTTCAGTGCCAAGTGCTCAGTTCATGGTACTGCCATCAATTGCATCCAACAACAGCCTGTCAAAGAAGAACTGGATGAAAGCCCAACTCTGGAGGAAACTGTTACCACCATCAACCAGATGAAGAGCAACAAAGTCCCGGAGCTGATGGAATTCCACCTGAAGCCCTGAAGTATGCTGGGCCTGCCCTGCACATCAAGCTCCATGAGTTTTCCAAGGCCTGCTGGGCACAGGGCAGTATTCCATGGCATCTTCGCGATGCCATTATCATCACTTTATACAATAAAAAACAATCAGACTGCTCCTACTACTGTGGGATCACCCTCTTTTCTATTGCTGGGAAGATCCTGTCCAGAATACTTCTGAACAGGCTTGTGTTTACCATTGCAGAAGAAAGCCTCCCAGAGAACCAACGTGGTTTCAGAGCAAACAGAGGCACCACAGACATGGTACATGTACTCAGACAATTTGAAGAAAAGTGTCTGGAGAAAAACAAAGACCTGTTCCTCACTTTCATAGTCCTCACCAAGGCATTCGACACTGTGAGTAGAGATGGATATTGGAAAATGCTTGTCAAACTTGGATGCCCACCCAGGTTCCCAGTCATGGTGAAGCAGTTTCATGAAAATCAGTACGGACAAGTCAAGCAAAACAGTGACCTCTCTCGCCCCTTCCGTAGCTTCAATGGTGTGAAGCAGGGATGTGTGCTGTCCCCGATCCTATTCACCATCCTTTTCAGCATGATGCTGCAGCAGGCAACAGAAGACCTTAAGGAGGGAGTTCCAGACTGATGGAGGCCTTTTCAACCTCAGGCGTCTTCAGGCTCACACAAAGCCAAAAGAAAAACTCATCTGTGAACTTCCTTTCACTGATGACTGTGCTCTCCTGGACCACAATCAATCAGATCTGCAACGTATAAGAACACATTTTTCTGAGGCAGCACAACTCTTTGGACTAAAAATAATTTTAAATAAAATTGAAGTCCTGTATCAGCCTGCACATCCAGAGGAATATAGACCACCAAGCATTGTCATTGAGGGAACAGAGTTGAATGCTGTCAAACAATTTACTGATTTGGGGAGCGTCATCTCGTTTTATGCCAGCATAGCCAGGGAAGTGGACAATAAGCTTTCAAAAGCAAGCGGAACATTCGGCAGACTGTGCAAACGTGTGTGGAGCAACTGCAGTGTTAGAACGTAGACAAAACACAAATTGTACAAAACCATAGTCCTCACCACCCTTCTGTATGGTGCTGAGTCTCGGGTCCTACACTGCTGCCATGCATGCCTTCTAGAGCACTTCCCTCAGTGCTGCCTCCATAGCATCCCCAAGATCCTCGGGAAGGACCACATCACAAAGATTGAATTCTTGGAAACACCAACATCACCAACATCACGGCCAACCTCCTGCAAAGCCAACTGCGTTGGGTGGGTCATGTTGCCTGGATGGACGACAGTCGGCTGCCCAAGATTCATGTTGTGTGGAGAACTGACAACGGGTAAATGGAACAGAAGGGCCCTATGCCAACGTTTCAAGGACTCCCTGAAGAAATCACTCTCTGTGTGCCACATCGGCCATCACCAGTGGGAAGCGCGGGTCATAGATCATGATGACTGGAGATGCTACATCAGGAGTGCTATAGACATCTTTGAGATGGAGCGAAGAACCAGCATGAAAGAGAAAAGGAGGAGAAGGATAGATCCAATTGCCTCCAGCATCGACTATACCTTCACGTGTACCTGCTGTGGGGGACTCTTCCAGTCATGGATAGGCCTGACTAGCCACCAGTGAGCCTGCAACTGATGACTACAACCTTCCCAAAATCTTTGTCCATGAATAAATGCCAAGAGGGGTTAATGGAACAGGGAAGACGGTGATGGAAAATGTGTCATTGAATGAGATGTTGAGAGTTTCCAAAGTCACAAAATGTTTTCATCGGTATCTTCATAATAATTATCAGCATCACCCTTTTATTCCTTTTAGGATTCTCTTGCCATTTAGGAAGGGTTGAAGCAAAAAATAAATAAATGTAAGGATGGGTATAGAGCACCAAAAGAAGGAATGCTGAGAGTCTGGAGTTCGTTGGTAGTTTAGTCATTTAATGTTCTCTGGAAGGAAGAGGAACATTGCCTGGAGCCCTATAGCTGATACTGGACTACTGATGGACAGGAAGTTTCAGTAGGGGACTACTTTGGGAATAGTGATCACAATTCCATAAGTTTTAGAATACTCATGGACAAAGACGAGAGTGGTCCCAAAGGAAGAGTGCGAAATTGGGGGAAGACCAACTATACCAAAATTCGGCAGGAGCTGGAGAATATACATTGGGAGCAGTTGTTTGAAGGTAAATCCACATTTGATATGTGGGAGGCTTTTAAAGAGAGGTTGATTAGCGTCCAGGAGAGACATGTTCCTGTGAAAATGAGGGATAGAAATGGCAAGATTAGGGAACCATGGATGACAGGTGAAATTGTGAGACTAGCGAAGAGGAAAAAGGAAGCAGACATAAGGTCTAGGAGGCTGAAGAAAGACGAAGCTTTGAAAGAATATCGGGAATGTAGGACCAATCTGAAACGAGGAATTAAGAGGGCTAAAAGGGGTCATGAAATATCTTTAGCAAACAGGGTTAAGGAAAATCCCAAAGCCTTTTATTCATATATAAGGAGAAAGAGGGTAACTAGAGAAAGGATTGGCCCACTCAAGGACAAAGGAGGAAAGTTATGCGTGGAGTCAGAGAAAATGGGTGAGATTCTAAACGAGTACTTTGCATCGGTATTCACCGAGGAGAGGGACATGACGGATGTTCAGGTTAGGGACAGATGTTTGATTGCTCTAGGTCAAGTCGGCATAAGGAGGGAGGAAGTGTTGGGTATTCTAAAAGGCATTAAGGTGGACAAGTCCCCAGGTCCGGATGGGATCTATCTCAGGTTACTGAGGGAAGCGAGAGAGGAAATAGCTGGGGCCTTAACAGATATCTTTGCAGCATCCTTAAACACGGGTGAGGTCCCGGAGGACTGGAGAATTGCTAATGTTGTCCCCTTGTTTAAGAAGGGTAGCAGGGATAATCCAGGTAATTATAGACCGGTGAGCCTGATGTCAGTGGTAGGGAAGCTGCCGGAGAAGATACTGAGGGATAGGATCTATTCCCATTTGGAAGAAAATGGGCTTATCAGTGATAGGCAACATGGTTTTGTGCAGGAAAGGTCATGTCTTACCAACTTAATAGAATTCTTTGAGGAAGTGACAAAGTTGATTGATGAGGGAAGGGCTGTAGATGTCATATACATGGACTTCAGTAAGGCGTTTGATAAGGTTCCCCATGGTAGGCTGATGGAGAAAGTGAAGGTGCATGGGGTCCAAGGTGTACTAGCTAGATGGATAAAGAACTGGCTGGGCAACAGGAGACAGAGAGTAGCAGTGGAAGGGAGTTTCTCAAAATGGAGACATGTGACCAGTGGTGTTCCACAGGGATCCGTGCTGGTACCACTGTTGTTTGTGATATACATTAATGATTTGGAGGAAAGTATAGGTGGTCTGATTAGCAAGTTTGCAGACGACACTAAGATTGGTGGAGTAGCAGATAGTGAAGGGGACTGTCAGCGAATATAGCAGAATATAGATAGATTTTAGAGTTGGGCAGAGAAATGGCAGATGGAGTTCAATCAGGGCAAATGCGAGGTGATGCATTTTGGAAGATCCAATTCAAGAGTGAACTATACAGTAAATGGAAAAGTCCTGGGGAAAATTGATGTACAGAGAGATTTGGGTGTTCAGGTCCATTGTTCCCTGAAGGTGGCAACGCAGGTCAATAGAGTGGTCAAGAAGGCATACGGCATGCTTTCCTTCATCGGACGGGGTATTGAGTACAAGGGTTGGCAGGTCATGTTACAGTTGTATAAGACTTTGGTTCAGCCACATTTGGAATACTGCGTGCAGTTCTGGTCGCCACATTACCAAAAGGATGTAGATGTTTTGGAGAGGGTGCAGAGGAGGTTCACCAGGATGTTGCCTGGTATGGAGGGCGCTAGCTATGAAGAGGGGTTGAGCAGATTAGGATTATTTTCATTAGAAAGACGGAGGTTGAGGGGGGACCTGATTGAGGTGTACAAAATCATGAGAGCTATAGACAGGGTGGATAGCAAGAAGCTTTTTCCCAGAGTGGGGGATTCAATTACTAGGGGTCACGAGTTCAATGTGAGAGGGGAAATGTTTAGGGGGGATATGCGTGGAAAGTTCTTTACGCAGAGGGTGGTGGGTGCCTGGAATGCGTTGCCAGCGGAGGTGGTAGACACGGGCACGATAGCGTCTTTTAAGATGTATCTAGACAGATACATGAATGGGCAGGAAGCAAAGAGATACAGAACCTTAGAAAATAGGCGACATGTTAAGATAGAGGATCTGGATTGGCGCAGGCTTGGAGGGCCGAAGGGCCTGTTCCTGTGCTGTAATTTTCTTTGTTCTTTTTATTTATAACAGTAAGAAAAAAAACAAAACAAAAAAAAAAACAAGCTTTAGAGGCACACTGGAACACGAAGGACTGACTTTCTCAGAAAAAAGTTGCAATCAAGTTTTGTGAGCTGTGTCACAAACACTACCTTGCAGACAAACAACAAGGTTTACAAAGGCTGCAGTGCCAAAGACCTGCTTTATAAAATTATACAATATACATACAAGTCGACCATTAGGCTCATCATTTATGCACCAGTTTTCTGAAAGACCTCTCAAAACCATTCCACATGCCGGCTCAATCCCCATAAACCTTCATTTAACTTTATTTTCATGTGTATATCCAAATTGATGTTGACTCTTGACTATTCTTCCACCATCCTTTCAGCCAATACATTTAAGATCATAAAAATTTGCAGAGTAAAACCACTGTCCCAATCTTAAAAGTGTGTCCTATGGGTATCTACTTTCCTGACAATGAAACAATTCTTCCCCATTTATTCTTCTGAAACCTGTCGTAATTCTGAACAACTCTATTAAACCTCCGCTTAGCCATCTTGTTCTAAAGAGAACAAATCCAGCTTTTCCAGTTTCTTCACACAGCTCAATTCCCTTTCCCATGTTCAATCCTCTCTGCAACTTGTCCAAGACCTTGAAATATGTTCTGAAGTGTGCTGCCCAGCCAAGAATTGTATATACTTTAAAAAGCTTTATAAACTTCCGCAAAGATTTGCGTATGTGAATTCCTCCAAAAACTTCCATAGCCTTTGATTTACTATCCATTCCAATTAATGGTCAGACCTTCACAAGCAGTGGCAGAACTATTTCATTTTCGGGACACTGACCTTGACTTAAAACGAAAAGGACGAAAATTCCCATCCTGTTTTTTTCTGGGATCTGCCAGATGGGCAGCAGATAAATTTCCTTTGCTCGCTTAGATGGATATTTGAACAATAGAATAGATATATACTGGAAATATTAGACTTATACTATGCTTCTGCTGACGTTTAGTAATGATTCTATGACTATGAATAAGTACTAGTACGGTGTGAGTGGAGAGTTTCTGTGTCTCCCTAGTGGGTAGCAGCTTATCATAGTGCACTTCAAATCACCAACAGTTAGGCAGGCACCGAGTCTTGTTTTTTCACACTTGCACCAAATGCATGGGCCTGCCACATAGGTGCACCATCCGACTGGGTTGTGTTTTGCTCCCAAATAACCGGAACAGCAGCAGCAGACATGCACCTTGGCCTTGCGATCTTCTGAGAGGTGTGCCAGCATTGCCTATGAATTCCCCAGGCTGTACGGAACACTCTCTGATTTTTATGGTCACCAGGCTTCCGTGCACAACCTCTGTGCCAGCTTTTGGCAAAGGTAATAAACGAAGAGAATCACGGGAAATTAACACGACATTGCAACTGCAGTATCACCAACGATTTTTGTAGGTTTAGCATGAACTATTTACTTTTTTTACACTCCATTGTTTCATGTAAAAATAGAATTATCCTTTTTACATTTTTACAAACCACAGCTTCAACAACTGATCTTGAAAAAAAATCAAAGAAATGTGTATCCGAACTCTGATATCTTCCTTCTGCAATACTTAGTTACTTGTTTTATTATGAAATGCCTCATTCTGCCTTCGATCGTTTCTCATGGATTCTCTACTTCTTGTTTTATATACACTTAGACTATCTCTCCACAATTTCCAATTTGCACATCCACTGAGTTTCTCCACCTTTCCTTTATATCATGACAGACTCGCACTGAATCTTCCTCTTCTGTGCAGATTTGCCATCACCACCTACACTCAAACATACAGCCTTTCTGTCGCGTGCACCCTCTCTCTCCCAGCTCTCACACACTTAGCAGAAACTATTGATTGCTCTCGAAAACGGATGAGGGGATTGAGATGTGAGACTAACCCATGCCCACTTCTTATGATGAAGGCAGCACACAACGGTTACGTTGCCTGCTAATTTGAATGACAGCAGCTTGCAGCCCAGTGCTAAACACGCTGTTGAATTGTTACATACCTCAGCAGGGGGCTCAAGTTCATGTGAGCTGATAGCCAGTTAAAGCGAGACGACTTTACCCAGAACCAGCCTGTAACTGATAAAGTGGAGGTGAATTGCAAATGAAAACGTTACTGGAATTGTTTAGCGGGTATTATCAGCCAGGAGAAAACTGAATATATTTTTTTATTCGTGCGTGGGAAGTGGGCATTGCTGGTGAGGCCAGCATTTATTTTCCTTCCCGAATTGCCCTTGAGGAGATGGTGGTGAGCTGCCATCTTGATCCGCTGCAGTTCTTGGGGTGTAGGTACACCTACAGTGCTGTTAGGAAGGGAGTTCCAGATTTCTGATCCAGAGACAGTGAAGGATCAGTGATATAGTTCCAAGTCAGGATGGTGTGAGACTTGGACGGGAGCTTGCAGTTTGTGTTGCTCACATGCATCTGCTGCCTTTGTCTTTCTAGGTGATAGAGATCGCGGGTGTGGAAGGGTGCTGTCGAAGTAGCCTTGGCAAGTTGCTGCCACTGTGCATCTTGCAGATCGTACATACTGCTGCCACTGTGCGACAATAGTTTAGGGAGTGAACGTTGGTGGTGGTGGATGGGGTACCAATCAGAGGGCTGTTTGCCCTGCATGGTGTCGAACTTCTTGAATGTTGTTGGAATGCATCCATCAAGACAAGTGGAGAACATTGCAACACACTCCTGATTTGTGCCTTGTAGATGGTGGACAGGTACTGGGGAGTCAGGAGGTGAGTTATCCACCACAGAATTCCAAGCCTCCTACCTGCTCTTGCAGCCACAACATTTATGTGGCTAGTCCAGTTCAGCTTCTAGTCAATTGTACCCCTCACAATGTCGATAGTGACATTGTAATGATAGTAATTCCATTCAACGTCAAGGGGAGCTGATTAGATACAAACTATACAAACTGGGTGGTTTTATTTTAATTAAAAAAAGTCAACAGATGAAACTCTCCGCCGAACAAAGGCGGTGGAGGGGTGCCACCACCACCCGGTAAACGGGACCTCGAAAAGCAGAGATCAGCAGCTGCCAGCCTCTCAATCCGGTGCTGATTAGATACACTTCTGCTTCAGATGGTCATTGCCTGACAATTGTCTGGCATGAATGGAAATTGTCCCTTATCAGCCCAAGCCATGATGTTGTCCATGTCATGCTGCATATGGACATGGGCTGCTTCAGTATCTGAGGAGTCACAAATGGTGCTGAACATTGTGCAATCATCCATGAACATGCCCACTTCTGACCTTATGATGGATGAAAGGTCATTGATGAAGCAACTGAATATGGTGGGGCATTGGACACTAACCTGAGGAACTCCTGCATTGATGTGCTGGGACTGAGATTATTGATCTCCACCAACCACAACCATCTTCCTTTGTTTTAGGTCTGACTCCATCTAGTGGAAAACTTTCCCCTGATTCCAATTTACTCCAGTTTTTGCTGGGACTCCTTGATGCCATACTCGGGACAAATGCTGCCTTGATGGTAAGGGCAGTCACTCTCACCTCATCTCTGGAGTTCAGCTCTTTGGTCCAGGTTTGGGCCAAGGCTCTAATGAGGTCAGGAGCTCAGTGGTCCTGGTGGAATTCAAACTGAGCATTAGTGAGCAGGTTATTGCTGAACAAGTGCCACTTGATAGCATTGACGATGACCCCTGCCATCACTTCACTGTTTACCTGGAGTCAACTGATGGGGCGGTAATTGGTTGGGTTAAATACTTTCTTAGTTATTCATGGGATGTGGGCATCCCTGGCTAGGCCAGCATTTATTGCCGATCCCTAATTGCCCCAGAGAATGTGGTGGTCAGCTGTCTTCTTGAACCACTGCAGTCCATGTGAGGTAGGTACACCCACAGTGCTGTTATGAAGGGAGTTCCAGGATTTTGACCCAGCGACAGTGAAGCAATAGCAATATAGTTTCAAGTCATGATGGTGTGTGGCTTGGAGGGGAACTTGCAGGTGGTGGCGTTCCCATGCATTTGCTGCCCTTGTCCTTCAAGTTTGTAGAGTTCGCGGGTTTGAATGGTGCTGTCTAAGGAGCCTTGGTGCGTTGCTGCAGTGCATCTTGTAGATGGTACACAATGCTGCCACTGTTCACAGATAGTGGAGGGTGTGATGGTTTCTTGATGGGGTGCCAATCAAGCGGGTGCTTTGTTCTGGATGGTGTCGAGCTTCTTGAGTGTTGTTGGAGCTGCACCCATCCAGGCAAGTGGAGAGTATTCCATCACACTCCTGACTTGTGACTTGTAGATGGTGGACGGGCTTTGGGGAGACAGGAGGTGATTTACTTGCTGCAGGATTCCTAACCTCTGACCTGCGCTTGCAGCCATAATATTTATGTGGCTACTCCAGTTCAATTTCTGGTCAATGTTAACCCCTAGGATGTTGATAGTGGGGGATTAAGCGATAGTAATGCAATTGAATTGTCAAGGGGAGAATGTTACATTCTCTCTTGCTGGAGATGGTCATTGCCTGGCATTTGTGTGGCACAAATGCGACTTGCCACTTACCAGCACAAGCCTGGAAATTGTCCAGGTCTTGCTGCATTTTTACATGGACTGCTTCAGTATCTGAGGAATCACGCATCCCCACTTCAGACCTTATGGCGGAAGGAAAGTCTTTGATGAAGCAGCTGAAGATGCTTGGACTGTGGACACTACCCTGAGCAACTCCTGCAGTGATGTCCTGGAGCTCAGATGATTGACCTCCAACAACCATAGCCATTGACCTTTGTGCTAGGTATGACTCCAACCAGAGGAGATTTTTCCCCCGATTTCCATTGACTTCAGTGTTGCTAGGTCTACTTGATGCCATACTCGGTAAAATGCTTCCTTGATGTCAAGGGCAGTCACTCTCACCTCACCTCTTGAGTTCAGCTCTTTTCTCCATGTTTGAACCAAAGCTGTAATGAGGTCAGGCAGGACATACCCGGGTAATTTTCCTCATTGTTGAGTATTGTCAGTCTTGTAGCTGTGCTGAAACAGCTTGGCTTGGGAAGTGGTTCATTCTGGAGCACAGGTCTTCAGCATTATTGCCAGAATGTTGCCAGGGGCTATAGATTTAGCAGCATCCAGTGCCTTCATCCGTTTCTTGATACCACGTGGAGTGACTGAAGACTGGCTTCAGTGATGATGGGGACCTCAAGAGGAAGTCATGATGGATCATCCACTCGGCACTTCTGTATGAAGATGGATGCAAAAGCTGCAGAGTTGTCTTTTGCACTGAATTTCTGTGTTTCGCCGTTGTTCAGGATGGGGGTAGCTGTGGAGCCATCTCCTCCTTTCATTTGTTTAATTTTCCACCATATTTCACGATTAGATATGATAGGACTGCAGAGCTTCGATCTGATCCTTTGGGTGTGGGATTGCTTCACCCTGTCTGCTACATCATGCTTCCGCTGTTTGGCATGCAATTGGCCCTGTGCTGCAGCTTCACCAGGCTGCAACTTAATTTTTAGGTATGCTTGTTGCTGCTCCTGGCATGCCCTCCTCTACGCTTCATTGAACCAGGGTCGGCCCCCGGCTTGATTGTAATGGTACAATGGGTGATATGCCGGACTGTGAGGTTACATATTGTTGCTGAATACAATTCTGCTGCTGCTGATGGCCCATAATGCCTCATGGATGTCCAGTTTTGAGTTGCTAGATCTGTTGGAAATCTATTCCATTTAAAACGGTGGTAGTGCCAAAAAAGACGATGGAAGGCACCCTCAATGTGACGACAGGTCTTAGTCTCCACAAGGACTGTGTGGAACTAACTCCTACCAATACTGTCGTGGATAGATGCATGTGTGACAAGTAGATTAGTGAGGACGAGAAGAAGTTTGTTTCTCCCTCTTGTTGGTCCCCTCGCCACTTGCTGCAGACCCAAACTAGCAGCTACATCCTTTAGGACTCGGGCAGCTCAGTCAGTCAACGTGCCATTCTTGGTGATGGACATTGAAGTCCCCCACCCACTGTATATTTTCTGCCCTTGCTACCCTCAAGGCTTCTTCCAATTGGAGTTCAACATGAAGAATCACTAATTCATCAGCTGGGGGTAGGGGTGGGGGCAGGGTGGTAGGTGGTAATTAGCAGGAGGTTTATTTGCCCATGTTTGACCTGATGCCATGAAACTGCATGAAGTCCAGAATCAATGTTGCAAAATCCCATGGCAACTCTGTCCCGACTGCATACCACTGTGCCGCCATCTCTTTTGGGCCTGTCCTGCCAGTGGGACAGGACATACCCAGGAACGTTGACAGTGATGTCTGGGACATTTTTCATATAGTTTGATTCCATAAGTATTACTATGTCAGGCTGTTGGTTGAGTAGTCTGTGGGACAGCTCTCCCAATTTTTGCACAAGCTCCCAGATGTTAGTAAGGTGGACTTTGCAGGGTGAACAGGGCTGTGTTTTCAGTTGTCAGTTCCAATGCCAAGGTAGATGCATGATGGTCTTTCTGGTTTCATTCCTTTTCTTAGACTTTGTAGCGGTTTTGATACAACTGAATGGCTTGCTAGATCATTTCAGAGGGCAATTAAGAGTCAACCACATTTCTGTGGCTCTGGAGTCACATGGAGGTCAGACCAGATCTGGACGGAAGATTTCCTTCCCTGCAGGCCATTGGTAAGTCAGATTGTTCTTTATAACAATCTGCAATGGTTTCATGATAACGATTAGACTAGATTTTAATCCATATGTATTAATTGAATTTAAATTTGACCATCTGGCGTGATGGGATTAGCAACGATATCCTCAGAGAATTAGCCTGGGTTTCTGGGTTACTAGTCTAGTGGCATTACCACTATGCCACCACCACCTCCTCTGGCACAGTGGTGCAGTGGTTAGCACCGCAGCCTCACAGCTCATGTGACGCGGGTTCAATTCTGGGTACTGCCTGTGTGGAGTTTGCAGGTTCTCCCTGTGACTGCGTGGGTTTTTGCCGGGTGCTCCAGTTTTCTCCCACAGCCAAAGGCTTGCAGGTTGATTGGTAAATTGGCCATTATAAATTGCCCCTAGTATAGGTAGGTGGTCGGGGAATATAGGGACAGGTGGGGATGTGGTAGGAATATGGGATTAGTGTAGGATTAGTATAAATGGGTGGTTGATGCTCAGCACAGACTCAGTGGGCCGAAGGGCCTGTTTAAGTGCTGTATCTCCAAATAAATAAATAAAATAATGACGCAACAGAGCGGAGAAGATGCTCCAAAATTCTCCGATGCAGCACTGTAAGCCTTGGTGGAAGAGTTGGAAAAATACTGAGATTCAGACTACTAGGCTAGATGGGATTGAGGTTCACAAGGAGGAGGTGTGAGCAATTTTGGAAAGAGTGAAAATAGATAAGTCCCCTGGGCCAGATGGGATTTATCCTAGGATTCTCTGGGAAGCCAGGGAGGAGATTGCAGAGCCTTTGTCCTTGATCTTTATGTCGTCATTGTCGACAGGAATAGTGCCGGAAGACTGGAGGATAGCAAATGTTGTCCCCTTGTTCAAGAAGGGGAGTAGAGACAGCCCTGGTAATTATAGACCTGTGAGCCTTACTTCGGTTGTGGGTAAAATGTTGGAAAAGGTTATAAGAGATAGGATTTATAATCATCTTGAAAAGAATAAGTTCATTAGCGATAGTCAGCACGGTTTTGTGAAGGGTGGGTCGTGCCTCACAAACCTTATTGAGTTTTTCGAGAAGGTGACCAAACAGGTGGATGAGGGTAAAGCAGTGGATATGGTGTATATGGATTTCAGTAAGGCGTTTGATAAGGTTCCCCACGGTCGGCTATTGCAGAAAATACGGAAGTATGGGGTTGAAGGTGATTTAGAGCTTTGGATCAGAAATTGGCTAGCTGAAAGAAGACAGAGGATGGTGGTTGATGGCAAATATTCATCCTGGAGTTCAGTTACTAGTGGTGTACCGCAAGGATCTGTTTTGGGGCCACTGCTGTTTGTCATTTTTATAAATGACCTGGAAGAAGTTGTAGAAGGGTGGGTTAGTAAATTTGCGGATGACACGAAGGTCGGTGGAGTTGTGGATAGTGCCGAAGGATGTTGTAGGGTGCAGAGGGACATAGATAGGCTGCAGAGCTGGGCTGAGAGATGGCAAATGGAGTTTAATGCGGAAAAGTGTGAGGTGATTCACTTTGGAAGGAGTAACAAGAATGCAGAGTACTGGGCTAATGGGTAGATTCTTGGTAGTGTAGATGAACAGAGAGATCTTGGTGTCCAGGTACATAAATCCCTGAAAGTTGCTACCCAGGTTCATAGGGCTGTTAAGAAGGCATAGAACATAGAACATTACAGCGCAGTACAGGCCCTTCAGCCCTCGATGTTGTGCCGACCTGTGAAACCATCTGACCTACACTATTCCATTTTCATCCATATGTCTATCCAATGACCACTTAAATGCCCTTAAAGATGGCGAGTCTACTACTGTTGCAGGCAGGGCGTTCAATAACCCGAGCAACTAGTTTGACTTAATGCTTACCAGTTCCATCTGCAAGGACCTTTTCAGTTTATATCCACTGATGTGACAAAAATGTTTTCCCCCTGTGTTGTACATCAAAATAAACTCCAGACCCTCTCCAACTACCTAATTCCCTTTGATCTGTCTCTCATTAGTATATCAAGTTAATCGGTACCAAACTTCACAATCACGAGGACTTCTGCTTTTAGTTCTGTGCCAAGACTCTTCTGTAGCCTTAATTCCACTGTGTAATATATTCAAGCTATGATCTCTGCTTGCACGTTTATGTCTGTCGGGACTAATACTGTGAGATCATCCTCTTACACTGTCGGAGAATTTTCCCAGTACGTGATCATTTTCTGACGCAAAAGATAGTTATGCAGCATTTCATCGATCACCACATGATATCTTTCACAGAGTGCATTGCTGGAAGGAACTTCAATTACAGTATTCATGACCATGGTTTCCATGTTTTCGTACATGTTGGAAGACACAGCCTTCTACCCCTTGGCAAGTTACACTACTGTTCAAATATGAGAATTAAAAGATAAAATGAGATAATGCTCAAAATCCAAATTAAGCACTAATATCTTGAACAAGGCTTTGTAGGAATACCACTTAACTATACAATACACCTGTTAGTCACAAATACATGACAAATTATTATACATATGATCATCCAGCAAACTGTCACCTCCCTGCCCACTCACTCAATTTGTCCAAATCACCCTGAAGCCTCTCTGCATCCTCCTCACAACTCACGTTCCCATCCAGTTTTGTGGTCATCTACAAATTTGGAGATATTACATTTTGTTCCCTCATCTAAATCATTAATATATATTGTGAATAGCTGGGTCCTGGCACCAATCCTTGTGGTACCCCACTTGTCACTGCCTGCCATTCGGAAAAAGACTCATTTATCCCTACTCTTTGTTTCCTGCCTGCCGAACAATTTTCTATCCATCGCAATACACTACCCCCAAATGTTGCATGGCAGAAGAAGGAGGTGGAGATGGAAAATGGAGATGACACTTCTAATTGAAAACACGTCAGCCTTGACTTTTGTACTCATGTTCTGGACTCCGCCATTATTACGGATGGGGATGTTCATGGAGCCTCTCCCTCTCTTTAGTTGCTTCATGATACACCGCCATTCATGACTTGACATCTCAGGGCTGCAGAGCATTTTCCTTTTGATTTGTTGGCTGTGGGACCATTTGGACAAGTGCCAAGAACTTAGTGAAGAAGACTTTGGAGGGTCGAATGGGCCAGGTCTGTCTTTGTCAACGCTAGAATGCCCATCCTGTTTTCTTCTCATTTGGCTTTACCGCAGTGCCTTAACACAACTGAATCGTTTGCTCGGCTACTTCAGAGGGCAGTTAAGAGCCAACCACATGGCTGTGCATCTGGAGTCACACCTGAACACGGGCAGGTAGAGACGGCAAATTTCCTTCCCGAAATGATATTTATGAACCAGATGTGTCTTGCTTTTTTCTGTTTTCTTTTTTTTTCTTTTTCCTTTTTATTTGTTTATTTTATTTTAGGTTTTTCAGTTTGTTTAGTTTGTTTCTGCTGTTTTTTTAAATGTTTTTTTTAAATGTTTGTGCTTTACAGTCATTCACACCCCCTCTTTACTGACGCTTTGTCTTTCAGCACACCCTTAATATACCGTTCGCCTTTGTTCCATGACCATCTGGTTAGTTATTCTCTTTGATCCTTGTCCTATCAGCACCTTCACCTTTGTTATCTCTTGCCCCACCCCCGCTTTACTTGCTTAAAACTTTTTACATTTCTAATATTTGCCAGTTCTCTGACCTGAAACGTTAACGCTGCTTCTCTCTGCACAGATGCTGACAGACCTGCTGAGTATTTCCAGCATTTCTTGTTTTTATTTGCGTTTTACATCAGGTAGTTTCAGGGTCACCATTTCTGATGCTAACATTTTATTCTTACTTAATTAATTGATTTGAATATAAGATTCCCAGTTGCTGTGGTAAGATTTAAACTCATGTCGCCAGAGCATTAGTCCAGATCTTCGATTACTATGCAACATTACCCTCTAGTATTCCATGATATCTGTCAGTTCTGACAAAAGGTGATCGATCTGTTGCCTGATTTGCTGCGTTGTCAAAATTCTGTTTATTTTTAAAATCCGATTTACAGCAGTCTCAGCAATTTTGCATTGAGAAAAAAAAATAGGCCTGGGTAGTAACAGGGATGGGTTGCATATGCAGGACTTGGCGTTTCGGTCTGGAAACCCGGAAGTCCCACATGCTGTCAAGTTTCTACTCAACAGCACACGTATTTTGTCCTTGACACTTTCCCCACCTGCAAGCCAGTCTGATTGACAGACTTGCCTTCTAATCGGATGAGGAGGGCACTGGAGCAGGCCGCACATGGGTCTGAACAATAGTCCTGGCTGGGGTATCTGGTCTGAGATGGCGGGGCTGATTCCCTGCCTTCAGAGAGGGGTGGTCTGCTTCCTGACCCCAATCACTGTGGTGGGTATCTGATCCTTGACTCCTGCTGGCTGTCTGCTCGTTGTGATCGGTGAGGTTGGAGTGGTGTGTCTGAGCCCAAGCGACCCGATTCTGGACTCAGGGGACGTCCGATCCTTGGTGAGCCCAATCCACAGGGTCGTCGTAAGGGTAGATTCTGATGGGAATCTTGGGGACCGGGGTTAGCATTCCTGTATCTCCTGGAACACCTGCTCTGCTGACAACGCACTCACATTTTTCCTGAAGATGCTGTTGCCTCTCCACAGCTTCTGGCTTTCCAAGGGTTAGACATGCTCACCGACGTCATTTCAACCTGAAAAGCACATTAAATCAGAGGCTGACAGGCAAATTACAATATTTAAATTGCCAACTTGCCTCCTGGGAGCGGTCAACTGACCACGCCCTGTCCTGCTTTTTCCGGGTGGCGCTTGAGATTTAAATTTTTTTTTTAACTCTGAGCTGACCACCATCTAATCACTTTTAGTTACTAAAATCCAACCTCTACTGTCTGGGCTCAGATATGGAGAGTTTTCGGTAACTAATTTCAAGGCTTCTTTCCCTCCTCTGTTTTACAATTAATTCAGTGGCGATTTTGATCTTGTCACGAGTGATGTTCGGGCTCTGCACCTGCACAATTCGCTACCTGGTGGACATTGCATCAGCAGATCTACTGACTATTACTGCTGATGTTATAATGTGGCAGGTCACATCTTTATTTCCGAGGATCTTTCCTGGAAATCACTCCCGTGTCTTGTGCGATATTTGTCCTGAGTCGTGCAGCTACCGACTGTTCTGTCTGGTTCACTTTCACTTTCTCCTTTGAACGATTTATTGTCTTTTGTTGCCAGAAGTTGAAAAGGAAATATTGCACCAGGAAAACTGAAGCTGTTGCTCGAGCAACAACCTGCATTCTGCTTTTATAAAAAATGTTAATTTTTACTTTGCATGTGAATCTGGTGAGATAATTGACAATACACTATGGCTCTGTAATATGAATTCAACCAATTTACTATGGGATATGACAGCTTTAACGCCATTGCTCCTATTTGCTTTAATTTTCTTGCTCAACACTTTGACAGTCACATGCATTTTCATGGCCAGTCAACTCCTAAAGTGACTGAGAGCTCAGAGGAAGGCACACAATCGCACTGATCCGAGATGCAGAGCAGAAAGAAGTCTGTAATTTCACTCCACCGTATCTGGCAGCTTCATACTCCCCTGGTTGACCTATGTTATAGATGACTTATATTATAACATTACAGCAACAGATCCTTATTATTACAATAATGCTTTACATAACTTTCAATGACTCGGCCTTTAACCTGCTGCACAAATACATTTATTTATGGAGTGCCACAATCCAAGTTTAGAGAGAAGTTGAAGAGTGCAATGAAGTATCCAGTTACATCAATTATTTAATTAACTGATAATAAAAACAAGTGAACACATACTTAGCCCCAGACTTCCACCAATTAAATTATGCCAGCCATTGTTGGTTATCTGAAAATGCAACCTGAAGCAGGGTAAAAACGATGTTTAGGACACAACACTATTTTTGCTTGACAATCTTTATATAAACATTCGTTTGTGGGATGTGGGCGTTGCTGGCTAGGCCAGCAGTTATTTCCCATCGCTAAGTGCTCTTGAACGTGGTGGCTTGCTAGGTCATTTTTAACATTCAATCACATAGCTTTGGGTCTGGAGTCACATGTAGGGGAGACCAGATAAGGACAGCAGATTTCCTTCCCTATTGGACATTAGTGAACCAGATAGATTTTTATTTTGCACAATCGTTTGATGGTCACCATTAGACGAGGTTTGAATTCTAGATTTTAATAATTGAACTTATTTTCATTTCCTGCCATAGTGAGATTTGAATCCATATCCCCAAAGCATTCGCCTGGGCTCCGTATCGCTAGTCTAGTGGCATTATCAGGATGCCACCCCCTCCTCACCAAACCTGGCGTTTCAGGACAGGACCACTAGATTACTGCATTCTGTCAGAGTTCTTCTGTAAAGGTTTACTTCAGATATTTAGTTATCTGTAGTTTGGAGGATTCATCGCATCGACTATAGAGCACACATTAGGCCATTCGGCTCAAATAGTCTGTCCTCGTATTTATGCTTACAGGGGTCTGCTTCCATTGCAAATGCCTCATCACAGCTTTTCAACATTTTTTTTATTCCATTTTCCCTCACGTATTCGTTTAGTTTCCTTTGAGAACATCTAAACTAATTGCCTCAACCACTTCCTGCAGTAGCAAGTTACACATGCTAACCAACCTCTGAGTAAATGGGCAGTCCTGCTCCTAGTTCGTATGTTTGTATGTATGCAAAGTTTTCCTTTATCTCTACAAGGTTTTGTACTATCTTCTACTACTGTCCCTTATTTTTTGATTTTCCCACAATTGAATACATGTTCTCCACATCTACACTTGTCCACCCTATTCATGATTTTAAAGACATTTACCAGGTCCCCTCTGCATGTCATCTTCCTTAGAGTCTTAGAGTCATAGAGAGATACAGCACCGAAACAGGCCCTTCTGTCCACTGAGTCCGCAGCGACCATCAACCACCCATTTATACTAATCCTACATTAATCCGATTTTTCCCTCTCACATCCCCACCTTCCCTCAATTTTCCTACCACCTACCTACACGAGGGGCAGTTTTTTTTTACAATAGCCTCTTCAAAGAAAAGCTCCAACATATTCAATCCTTCCCGACAGCTGTCACATCAGTTCTGATACCAACCTTGAAAATATGGTTTGCACTTTTTCAGCATTTCTATGCCTTTTTTTAATAAAACAATGTCGCGAAATATGCACAGCACTTCAGATTTGATCTGAACATGGGTCCGACACGGTTTTAACATATCTTAACAATTATGTAGAACACAGAGACAAACCTTTTGGGTCAGAAGTCTTATACCAGTTTTTATGCTCCACAGCAGACTTCTCACACCCTTCTTCATTTAACCCCTTCAAACAACCCTTGCTATTCCTTGCTCTCTATGTATTTACCACCATGTTAAATGATATTGATTTCGAACAGATTCAGCAATGCAAAAATGGGCATCCATGATTCTCTGTGGACCATCATCAGCAGCAGAGATGTACTTAACCACAATCTGTAACCTCATGGCCCAGCATATCCCCCACTCTAACATTACCATCAAGCTGGGGGACCAACCCTGGATCAGTGAAGAGTGCAGGAGGGCATGCCAAGAGCAGCATCAGGCATGCTAGAAAATGAGGTGTCAACCTGGTGAACCTACAATCCAGGACTATGTGCATGTCAAACAGCGTAAGCAGCATGCGACAGAGAGAGCGAAGTGATCCCATAACCAATGGATCAGATCTAAGCTCTGCAGTCCTGTCATATACAGTCGTGAATGGGGGTGGACAATGAAATAACTAACCAGAGGAGTTGGCTCCACAAACATCCCCATCTTCAATGATGAGAAGGACCTGCACATCAGTGCAAAAGATAAGGCTGAAGCATTTGCAGCAATATTCAGCCAGAAGTGCCGAGTTGATGACCCATATCGGCCTCCTCCTCGAGTCCCCAGCATCACAGACGTCAGACTTCAGCCAATTTGATTCACTCTGCATGATATCACAAAACGACTGAAGGCACTGGATACTGCAAAGACTACAGGCCCTGACAACATACTGACAATAGTACTGAAGACCTGTGCTCCAGAACATGCTGCAACCTTATCCAAGCTGTTCCAGTCCAGCTACAACACTGACATCTACCCAACAACGTGGAAAATTGCCAAGGCATGTCCTGTACACAAAGGCAGGACAAGTCGAATCCAGCCAATTACCGCCCCATAAGCCTACTCTCAATCATCAGTAAAGTGATGGAAGCTGTCGTCGACAGCACTGTCAGGTATCACTTGCTTAACAATGACCTGCTCACTGATGCTCAGTTTGGGTTCCGCCAGGGCCACTCAGCTCCTGACCTCATTACAGCCTTGGTTCAAACATGGAAAAAGAGCTGAACTCAAGAGGTGAGGTGAGAGTGACTGCCCTTGACATTAAGGCAGCATTTGACCGAGCATGGCCAAGGAGCCCTAGCAAAACTGGAATCAATGGGTATCAAAGGGAAAACTCTCTGTTGGCTGAAGTCATATCTAGTTCCAGCTAGTGGTTTTGCTGTTGCAGGTCAATCATCTCAGATCCAGGACATCACTGTGCGAGTTCCTCAGGGTAGTGTCCTAGGCCAACAATCTTCAGTAGCTTCATCAATGACCTTCCTTCAATCATAAAGTGGGAATGTTCACTGCTGACTGAACACTGTTCAGTACCATTCACGATTCCTCAGATACTGAAGCAGTCTGTGTATAAATGCAGCAAGACATGGACAATATCTAGACTTGGGCTGATACGTGGCAAGCATCATTCATGCCACACAAGGCAATGACCAGCTCCAGCAAGGGACAATTTAACCATCTCTCTTTGGTATTCAATGCCATTACGATAGCTGAATCCTCAACTACCAACATCATGTGATTTCCCATTGACCGGAAACTGAATTGCAGTAGCCATATAAATACTGTGGCTACAAGAGCACGTCAGATGCCAATAGTCCTGCGGGGAGTATCTCACCTCCAGACTCCCCAAAGCCTGTCCACCATCTACAAGACACAAGCTAGGAGTGTGATGGAATACTCCCCACTTGTCTGGATGGGTGCAGGTCCAACAACAGTCAAGATGCCTGACACCATCCAGGACAAAGCACCTCACTTGTTTGGCATTCGATCCACATACATTCTGTGCCTTCACCACCTATACAAAACCAAGATTCTTACAAGTGGTGGCAGTGGGCATCTCTCAAAGTTAACAGTCTACGAGTCCTGCTGTAGGCCAGCACAGGAAGCCGCAGAAGCCACTGTAGAAGCAGTGTCTCTCAGCCAATAAGCTTCCACAGGTAAATGTTTAAAAATATTGAAGTTCAAAATACAGCCACAAATTCCGCCTTTCCTTTTTAAAAGTCAGGCTGACATTCTTCAGATCTGGCTAAACGCCAGAGACGGAAAATACTACATTTCCAAGAACGCCATGCCTGTTGTTAGGGACTGGTTGCTAAGCTCAATGTGCACCATCTACAAGATGCACTGCAGCAAAGCACAATCTCCTTCAACAGCAACTTCCAAACCCACGACCTGTACCGCATAGTTGGAGAAGTGCAGCAGATGCATGTGAACACCACCACCTGCAAGTTCTCCTCCAAGCCACACATCATCCTGACTTGGCACTATATCGCCACTCCTTCACTGTCGCTGGGTCAAAATCCTGGAACTCCCTTCCTAACAGCACTCTCGTAGTAGCAACACCGCATGGACTGCAGCGTTTCAAGAAGGCAGCACACCACCACATTCTCACCGGCAATTCAGGATGGGTAATAAATTCTGGCCTGGCCAACCACGTCCAAATCCCAGGAATGAATAATACAAAAAAGACATCCTGTTGCAGAAGGTTCCTATCATCCCCAAGGTTCACCATTCCTCCAAGTTTGGTATCATCAGCACATTTTGAAATTCCGCTCTGTATTCCAAGATCCAAGTCATTTATATTCACATGTGGCCATTTGGTCCGTTTCAGAGATTACAGTCATGTTGTGTTCAGTTGGTCAGTTTCTGGGAGTTACCCTCAGATCTTGAACAATTGGTTCCTGCCTATTCATTCAATTTGTTGTCAATTGGACAGTTTCTGGGTGTATGGCCACGTAGTCTTCAATGTATCATTTTATGGGCATTTGGACAGGGTACGCTCATTTGGTCATTTTCAAGTAGCCTGGTTATTTACAGTCCATTGTTCATATTGTAAGTGCTCAGTTAGTTTGTGGCCAATTGATCAGTTACTATGTGCTTGGTTAGGTTCTGGTCAGTTTGCCAGTTTCTCTGTGCCAATTTCCCTGCCCTCAGTTCCTTTGTGATCACTTAGTCAACTTTGGATGCTTTTACAGTTAGTGGCCAGTCATTAAGTTTTTGGATGCTCCGTAAGTGTGTGGCCAGTTGATCAGTTTGTGTATGCTTAGTAAGGGCTTGTTTAGTTGATCAGTTTCTGGGTATTTGGTAAGGATATGGTCAGGTGATCAGTTACTGTTTGCTTGGTTACATTGTTCAGATAGGTTGTAGCCAATTAGCTTCTGAATGTTCAGTGACGCTGTGCTTAGTTGGTCAGTTTATGCTTGCTCATTCATGCTCTGGTCAACTGGCCAATATCTGAGTTGACATTGTTATTCATTTTCTGGTTGTTTGATCAGGTTGAGGTCAGTTCTATTTTTGGGTGTTTCCTCTGAATTTGTTCCATTTGTCAGTTTTGTGTACACAATTAGCAATTGTCCATAGAGTCATACAATGTATAAGGCACAGAAATAGATCAATTGGACCATCGTGTCTATGCCAGCCAAAAAATGATCCACCTATTCTAATCCCACCTCCCAGCAGTTGTTCCACAGACCTACACATTGTGGCACTTGATGTGCATATCTTTTGAATGAGTTGAGGGTTTCTGCCTCAACTACCCTTTCAGGTAGTGACTTCTAGACCCCCACCACCCTCTGTTTTACCAAAAGGTTTTCCTCTTCTCCCCTCTAATTTTTATACCAATCACTTTAAATCTATGCCCCCTCGTCACTGACCTCTCTGCTTATGTGACTAGATCCTTCCCCTCCACTCTATCCAGGCCCCTCAAAATTTTGTACATTTCAATCAGATCTCCCCACAGCATTCTCTGTTCCAGCCTATCTAATCCCTTCTCATATCTGCATTTTTCCAGTCCTGGCAACATCTTCGTAAATCTCCTCCATACCCACTCGAGTGCAATTAAGTCCTTTCTGTAATGAGGGAACCAGAACTGCACAGAATACTCAAGTTGTGGCCTAACCAATGAGTTATACAGTTCTGGTATAACCTCCCTGCTCTTACATTCTATACATTGGTCAATAAAGGTACGGATTCCATATGCCTTCGAAACTACCTTATTGACCTGTCATGCTACCTTCAGGGATCTGTGGGCATTCATTCCAAGGTCCCTCACTTCTTCTACACCTCTCAGTATTTTCCCACTAATAGTATATTCCTTTCCCTTGTTTGACTTCCCCAAATGCATCACCTCTCACTTCTCCAGGTTGAACTCCATTTGCCACTTTTCTGCATGTCAGACTAGACCATCAATAACTTACTGTAGTCTACAGCTATCCTCCTCGCTCTCTACCACACGGCCAATCTTTGTGTCATTTGGTCAGTTTCTGGGCACTGGGTTATATTGTGTTCAGTTAGCCAGTTTCTCATGTTTTGTCATGTCGTGGTCACTTGGCCATTCTCTGGATTGTGGTGCAATATTAGTTTGAGGTGCTGCACTAGTTTGAGGTGTTGTATTAGTTGAGAATATCTATGAGTTTAAAGGTCAGCATTAGAACGAGTGTCTGTTTCAATCTGAGGTGTTTTAGTAGCTTTAGATGATATGTCAGTTTCAGGTACTGTATTTATTTAATCTCACAGAATCATAGGATGGTTACAGCACTGAAGGAGGCCATTTGGGTCATCGAGAAGGTTCCAGCTCTCGAAAAGACCAGTTAAGCTAGTTACACTCCATCACCTTTTTCCGTAGCCCAGTACTCCCCCCCCCCCCCTCCACCTTTCAGCTGTATATCCAATTTCCTTTTGAACGCCATGAGTGAATCCGCCACCACCACCTTTTCAGGCATTGCATTCCAGACTGCAACGAATCGCCGTTGAAAGAAAGTTTTGCTTCACCTTAAATCTATTCCCTCTGGTACTCGTCCCTTTTGCTAATGGTAGCACTTTATCGCTATCGACTTTGGCTAAATCCATTATGATTCTGAGCAGCACAATCTAATTTCTTCTCAACATATCCTTTGTAAGGAGAACAATCCCATCTTTTTCCAATCTATCATCGTAAATCCCTGGAATCAGACTTGTAAAACTTTTTGGCACTCTCTCTAAAGCCGTCACATCCTTGTTAACGTGTGGTGTCCAGAATTGAAGACAATACGCTGGGTATGACCGAGCCAATGTTTTATAAAGCGTTCATTATAACGTTCTTGCTTTTGTAACTTTATACCTTTATTTATAAAGACCAGGATTCCTTATGCTTTTTCAACCCCTTTGTCGAACTACAACGATTTGTGCACACATACCCCAAGGTCTCTCTTTTCCTACACCCCCTTGAGAATTGCGCCTCCTTATTCTTCATAACAAATGTGTCTCTTTGCACTTCTCTACATTAGATTTCATCAGCTATTTATCCACGCATTCTATCACCCTGTCTATATCCTTTTGGAGTCTATCACTATCGCGCTCACAGCCAACAATACTTCCACATTTTGAACACAAATTTTGAAATCGTGCCTTGTACATCCATGTCTAAGTAATTGATATATATCCAAGAAAGCAGACAAGCCCCTGGGCAACACCACAGTATAACTTCCTTTTGCCTGAAAAAAATAAAACAACCGTTCACCACTACTGTTTGTTCCCTCTCCTTTAGACTATTTCCAGTCCATGCTGCCGCTGTCCCTTTTTATTCCACGGGTTCAACCTTTTCTGGCAAGCTTTGTATGTGGAACTTTCTCAAGAACCCTTTGGAAGGTTGAATACAACACATCAACTGCATCATCTCATTAATCCTGTCTGTTACCTCATCAGAAAACGTAATCAAGTTAGCTAAACATCATTTTCCTTTACCACATCTGTATTGGCTTTCCTTAGTTACTCCACACTGCCCAAGTGATCCTTATTTTTTTCCAGGATTATCTTTTCCACAAGCTTTCCCTACACCAAGGTTAAATTGACTGACTTGTAGTTGCTGGGTTTATACTTACACCTTATTCTGAACAAAGGTGTACAATTTGCAATTATCCAGTCTTCTGGTACCAACCCCTTTATCTAAACACGACTGGAAGACTATGCCCAGTATCTTCACAACGCCCACCCTTACTTCCCTCAGCATCCCCAGATGCATCCCATATGGTCATGGTGACGTATCAACTTTGAGTATAGCTAGTCTTTCTAATATTTCCTCTTTACCAATACTCAACCCATCCAGTAACTCATATACCTCCATTTTCAATATTACTTTGGCAGCATCTTATTTTTTGGTAAAGTCAGATGAAAAATTCTCATTTAGTAACACATCCATGCTCTCTGCCTCCACCCGTATGTTTGACTTTTGGTCCCTAATCAGACCCACTCCTCCTCCTCCTAGCCTTTTATTAGTTATGTACTGAACAATGACCGTTGGACTTGCTTTTTGTGTTCGCTGCTCGTCTCTTCTCATAGACTCTCTTCAGCTCTCTTAATTCTTTTTTTAACTTCCCCTGTGAGCGTTCTGTATGCAGCCAGGTTCTCACTTGTATTGCCACCTTGATCTCTGACACCGTTTACTCTCTATCTCATTTTTCATCCAGGAGCTCTGGCTTTGGTTGTGCTAGCATTTCCTGAAGTGGCAATGTAGTTCGACAATACCCAAGCCATCTCCTCCTTAAAGGCAGCCCATTGTTCTGTTATAGTTTTGCCTGCCAATCTTTCCTTCCAATTTATGTGGGACAAATCGATCTAACGTGACTGAAACTGGCCATCTTCCAATTAAGTAATGTTACTCTACATTTCTCCGTTTCCGTTTTCATAGTTATTCTACAAATTGTGATCCCATGATCATTGTTTCCTAAATATTTTCCTACTGACACTTCCAGTAAATGGTCGTTTTAAAACAAAGTCCCAGTGTCCTTCCAGTGCCCCTTAAAAAGAAAACAAGTCCAACATCTATGGAATCACTTCAGTCTTTCAAATGAATCAATTTCCATAATCTTTTGAAAATGAGATCTCAAAACATTTTAAGAATGGAAGCACCTTCAAAACATTGTTACCCCCACCCCTCGGAAAATTCTGCAGCTGTGTCGTGACATCCTTGAGCCTGGGACCACGGAAACAATGAATCTTCCTGGAGTCATGCTTGTGACCACAGGAATGCTTGTCTGTTCTCCTAACTATAAAATCGCGCATCATTATTGCTTTCTCAAACTTATTCTTGGTCTCCCGAATAGCTGAGCCAACCATTATGCCGTGGAATTGCCTTTGGCTGCACAGCTCAGAAGAACCATCATCTCTGTTTTATTTTTTTTTAATACAAAATTCCTGATGCTTACAACCTCTCTGGTCTCTGGTTGCTGTGCTACTCTACCCCCAAAATTCTTCAGGTTCGTGCTCCTTACCACTGGCTTCCCGATTGGGGCATTCTTTCAGGGCCTTGTTTTTATTCTTTCATACTATCTGCTGCTCTGCCCACACACTCATTCAGGTCCTCTTTCCTTGCATGCAGGCTCTTAGATCGTGCTGATTGAAATGCTTTGTTTTTGAGGTGCTGCATTAGTTTGAGATTCTGCATTCGTTTGAAGTAGCATATTAGTTTGAGTGCTTCTTCTTTGGCCTCCTTGTCTCGAGAGACAATGGGTAAGCGCCTGGAGGTGGAGAGTGGTTTGTGAAGCAGTGCCTGGAGCTGCTATAAAGGCCAATGCCAGAGTGACAGACTATTCCACAGGCGCTGCAGATGAAATTGGTTGCCGGGGCTGTTAAACAGTTAGCTCTCTCCTTGCGCTTCTGTCTTTTTTCGTGCCATCTACTAAATCTGTTCGACTTGCCACTCTTTAGCCCCGCCTTTGTGGCTGACCACCAGCTTTGGCGATAACTGACAACTGACTCTCACAACTTGTGGTCAATGTCACAGGACTTCATGTCGCGTTTGCAGACGTTTTTTATAGCAGAGACATGGACAGCCGATGGGTCTGATACCAGTGACGAATTCACTGTACAATGTGACTTTGGGGATCCTGCCATCTTCCATGTGGCTCACATGGCCAAGTCATCTCAAGCGCCACTGTCTCAGTAGGGTGCATATGCTGGGGATGTTGGCCGCCTCGAGGACTTCTGTGTTGGAGATACAGTCCTGCCGCCTGATGTCAAGGATTCTCCGGAGGCAGTGACGATGGAATGTGTTGAGATTTGAGTGCTCAGTTGGATGGGATACTGTATAAGCTCGAAGTGCTGCATTATTCTTGGTTACTGCATTAGTCATACAGCCATAGATTCATAGAGTGATAAAGGCACAGAAAGAGGCCATTCAGCACATCAAACACATGCTGGCTTTTTGCAGAGCAATCCAATTAATTCCATTCCCCATTTCTATATGAATAGCCTGGTAAGATTATTTTACTCAGGTGACCATTGAATTACCTTTGGATATCATTCATCATCTCCACTGTCACCACCCCCATCGGCCACGCATTCCAGCTCATTATCAACCACTGCCGAAAAAAAGTTCTTCCTCACATCCCCTGCCCTCTTACAGATTTTGGTGATAACCTTAAATCAGCTAATGAGAATAGCTTTTCCTTCTCTACCCTAACCAGACCTTTCAGGATATTGTACACCTCTATCAAATCTCCTCTTAATCTTTTTTTGTTGCAAGGAGAACACCAACCTCTCCAACCTAACCTTGCAGCTAAAATCCCTCATCCTGGGAATCATTCTGGTAAATCTCCTCTGCAACCTCTCAAGGACCCTATCAACTTTCCTTATGTGTGGTGACCAGAATTCTACGCAATGCTATAATTGTGGCTGAATTAAAGCTTTATAAAGATTAATCGTAATCCCCCTGGTTTTGTATTTAGTACCTCTACTTATGAAGTCCAAGATCCCATATGCTCAGGTAAATACTCTCTCAATATGCCCTGCCACTTTATAGATCTATGCACATGTACCCCCAGGTCACTCTGTCTCAGTACATTCTTAAGAGTTGTATCATTTAGTATTCATTGCCTCTCCCTGTCGCCAAAATGCATTCTCTCTCATTTCTATGGCTTTAACGGCAATTCAGGATTTCCACCATCATTATTAATGATACAAGCATTTTAACAGAATTTATTAATTAAGTGAATTTAAATTTCAGGGTTTGGTGGCGGAACCTGAACTCATATTTACAGATCATTTGTACTGGCCTCCAGAGTACTAATCCAGCAACATTCCTAATATAGAAACGTTCCCCTGGCTTACAGAAAAGAGGTATTCCCATGAGAGATGGTGCAACTGAGATTAACGAGGATTTTGTCTGGAATGTTTATCTATGAAGAAAGATTGGATAGGCTGGGGTTCTTTTATTTGGAATAATGGAAGGTGACGGGAGATTTAATTTACTTGTATAGAATTATTAGGGGCCTGGATAAAGTGGCTAGGATGGACCTATTTTCGTGAGCATGCAGGTCAATAACTCAGGAGGATAGATTTAAATTAACTGTTAGAAGGATTGGAGGAGAGTCGAGAAGAATTATTTTTCATCCAGAGGGTGGTGATTGTCCAGAAATCACTGCCTGAATGGATGGTTGTGGCACAATCCTTCATCACGCATTTAAAACATACTTGGAATTGTGCTTAAAGTTCTGTAACCTACTGAGCTATAGATAAAAAATTGGAGAATCGGATTGGGCTTGATAGCTCTTTTTCAGCCACAAATAGATGAGGGGCCAAATAGAGTGCCTCTGTGCGGTATACTAACTGTGGTACAACGAAGGTTCTAGTGGTAGTGGTGGTCTGCTCAAGGGCAGACTCTCTATTGATTTCTCCAAGCCTCATGGTTTTGCACGTTCCTCTATATTTGCTCATGAGAGCCCCCTATTTTTAACTTCCATGAGAAATGAGCAGTATGACTCGGGGAAAAATACATGAGATGGTTTTCTGTTGCCTGTCTCATGTGGGCTTTAAAAGAAACACAAAACCTCTTCACAAAGGATCTTCCACCTATAATCTGCCATTGTCCCTCGAGGTTCGAGCTCTTGCAACATCACCAAAGAAAAGTTTCTGGGCCTGCTGTTGGCCATGGCTCGTATCCCTGAGCATGGTACCCTTACTGAGCCTGGGGCGACTCTTAAAAGGGCAAGGACGACCATCCCCTGAGGTGTCCAATCACTCTGTTACCCTAAGGCAAGGATGTACATAAATTTAATATAACCTCTCCAGTTTTTAATTCTATTTTTATAGCAGTGAACTCCGGTGTTTTTAGTGGTCTTGTTAACTTGTGTTGTTATCTTAAATTATCTGTGAATGTCTACCCAGGAATTCTTTGGTTACTTCAAAGGTAATGTCTTCACTTTCTGTCTGAAATATCTTTAAACTCATTGATAATATATTCAATCGTTATTTACCAGTTTAGTTCTGCCCTCACATATGTCACTCCCCAACTCAGGCTCTGAATCTTTAACCAATTGGTCATTCTGCCCTAACTGTGTCACATCATGTGCGACATTATCCCTTTTAAGGTCAGGGCCGTGCTCCAGATTTCCATTTCTATTTCTGCCCGTGTCCTCGCTTTTCCAAAGTCCAGTAAACCCGAATTCCATTTCAACTCACATTATACCAGATAACTTTTGACCAACAGCAGGAGTTCATTGCCTGGCCAGTTTCCCCTCCAGCATCACCTCATTTCTCCATTCCTCGGGCCCCATTTAGAATTTATTAGTTCAGTTTCATTGAGTCGCCATTCTCACTGGAACGACTCTCTCCCTATCGACTCGGTGAATGAAAACCCTCACAGGTTCTTGATCTTCGCCCTTGTGCAGTCTTGCTAGCACAAAGCAGAGTCGTTGCCTTAATCTCGCCCACTCTTTCTCTCTCTGGGCAGATGCTTTGTCTTTTGCTAAGGTTATTGCAACGCCATTTGCCTTTTATTTTATGGCAACTCTGTCAGTTAATCTTTCCTGCCAAGCGCCCTATCACAGACCTTAGCTTTTATTCTTCTGCCACCTCCCCTATGAATTGCTCAAAGCCTATTACTTGTCTAAACGTTGCCACTTCTGATGAAAGGTCACAGAGCTGACACGTCAACTTTCTTTATAGAGTCATACAGTCATACAGGATAGAAACAAGTCCTTCAGCCCACCGCATCCATGCCAACCATAATGCCTATCTATACTAATCCCACTTGCCTGCATTAATTCCATATCCCTCTATGCCTTGCTCATTCAAGTACCTGTACAGATTCCTATTAAATGTTGCAACTGCTCCTGCCTCCAACACCTCCTCTGGCAGCTCATTCCAGATACCCACTATTCTTTGTGTGAAAAATTTTACCTCTTTGATCCCCTTTAAACCTCCTCCTTCTCACCTTAAATCTATGCCCTCCAGTTTTAGTCATCCCTACCATGGGAAACCGACTCTGGATATCAATCCTATCTATGCCTCTCATCATTTTATATACCTCGATCATGTCCCCTCTCAGCCTCCTTAGCTCCAGGGAAAACAGATCCAGACTATCCAATCTCTCTTTATAACTCAAGCCCACCAAACCAGGCAACATCCTTGTGAATCTTTTCTGCACCCGTCTAGCTTAATCACATCTTTCCTGTAGTGTGGCGACCAGAACTGCACGCAGTACTCCAAGTGCAGCTGAACCAACGTTATGTAGAACTGTAACATGACGTCCCAACTCTTGTACTCAATGCCTCAGCCGATGAAGGCAAGCATGTCATTTGCCTTCTTCACCACCCTGTCGAACTATTTACTTGCACCCCAAGGTCAACAACACTCCCCAGGGCCCTGTCATTAACTGTATATGTCCTGGCCTGGTTTAACTTCCCAAAATGCATCACTTCACACTTGTCTGCATTAACATCCATTTGCCACTCCTTTGCCCATTTTCCCAGTTTATCTGTATCCTGTTGTAACCTTAGACAACCTTCCTCACTGTCCACTATACCACCAATTTTGGTGTCATCTGCAAACTTACCAATCATGTTCACAACCAAGGCATTAATATATATGCCAAACAACAGAGGGCCCAGCACTGATCCCTGCAGCACACTACTGGTCACCGGCCTCCAATCTGAAAACCAACCCTCCGTTACAACCCTCTGCCTCCTATCACCAAGCCAATTTTACATCCAATTGGCTAGCTCACCCTGGAGCCCATGTGTTCCAACATTCTGGACAAATCCATGCTGACTACCCCTAATCAGACCTTGCCTTTCCAAATGCATATAAATCCTGTCTCTCAGAATTCCTTCCAATAACTTTCCCACCACTGATGTAAGGCTGTGGATCCCAAGCTTATCCTTTCTGCCCTTCTTAAATAAATGTTCAATATTAGCTATCCTCCAGTCTTCCGGTACCTCACCCGTGGTTAACAATGGTACAAAAATCTCTTCCACGGCCCCAGCAATCTCTTGCCTTGCCTTCCGAGGATGCACCTGGTCAGGCGCTGGGGATTTATCTGCCTTATCTGCCTTAAATTAATCTGCCTTAATTTATCTGCCTTGGACTTCAAAACCTCCAACACATCCTCCTTTGTAATGTTGATATGCTCCAGGATATCACTGTTCCCTCCCTTGAACTAACTAGCTTGCATGACCTTCTCCATGCTAAATACAGACGAGAAGTATTCATTTAAGACCTCGCCCACTTCCTGTGGCTCCACACATAGATTACCACATTGATCCTTAAGGGGACTTACTCTCTCCCTAGCTACCCTTTTACTCTTAATATACTGATAGAATCTTTTAGGATTCTCCTTTAACTCATCTGCCAGGGAAATCTCATGTTCCCTTTTCGCCATCCTAATTTCCTTTTTAAATGTAGTCCTACATCCCCTAATCTCCTAGAGGGACTCGCTTGATCCCAGCTGTCTATAACTGACATATGCCTCCTTATTTGTCCTGACCAGACCCGCAATACCCCTCGTCGACCAAGGTTCCCTAAACTTGCCAGCCTTGCCCATCCAACTGACAGGAACATGCCGGCCCTGAACTCTTCCTCTCTCATTTTTAAAAGCCTCCCATTTGCCAGACACCCCTTTACCTGTAGACAGCCTCTCCCATTCAACTTTTGAGAGTTCCTATCTAATGACATCGAAATTAGACTTCCCCCAATTTAGGACTTCAACCTGACGACCAGTCCTATCCTTTTCCATAACTATTTTGAAGCTAATAGAGTTATGGTTACTGGTCCCAAAGTGCTCCCCCACTGACACATGAACCACCTGCCCAGCCTCATTTCCTAAGAGGAGGTTGTGTACAGCCCCTTCTCTAGTAGGGCCATCCACTCACTGCTTCAGAAAACCATCCTGGACACACTTAACAAATTCTTCCCCATCTGATCCCTTAGCTTTAAGGCAGCCCCAGTCAATATTTGGGAAGTTAAAATCATCTACTATTACAACCCTATAATTCCTACACCTATCTGTGATTTCGCTACATACATGCCCCTCCAATTTCCTCTGACTATTGGGGCACCTATAGTGTAATCCCATCAAAGTGATCACCCCTTTCTTATTTCTAAGTTCTACCCATATGGCATCGCTGGACATTCCCCCCGGGAATATCCTCTCTAAGTCCTGCCTTGATGTCCTCCCTAATCAATAGTGCAACTCCCCCTCCTGTCTTACCTCTACCTCTCTCATGTCGGAAGCATCGGTACCCCGGAACATTGAGCTGCCAGTCCTACCCATCTCTCAACCACGTTTCCGTAATAGCTATGACATCACAATCCCATGTACTGATGCATGCTCTGAGTTCGTCTGCCTTACCTGAAAGTCTTCTTGAATTAAAGTAAATGCAGTTTAGCCTACCAGACCATCCACGCTCCCTGTCCTGCCCCTGCCCGGCCTGCCTACTGGACTTGCTTGCTTTAACCTCTACATTTGCCTCAACTATCTCATCGAAGAAACTGCTACTTTGGTCCCTCCCCCCTGCAAGACTAGTTTAAACTAGTAGTACTAGCCAACCTCCCCGCAAGGATATTGGTCCTCTTCCAGTTCAGATGCAACCCGTCCTTCTTGTACAGGTCACCTCTGCACCAGAAGAGATCCCAATGATCTAAGTAGTTGAAGCCCTCCCGCCTACACCAGCTCTTCAGCCAGGCATTCATTTGCCTTATCCTCCTATTCTTTCCCTCACTAGCACGCGGCACAGGGAGTAATCCAACCCTAGAGGGCCTGCTTTTTAACCTTCTGCGCTAAGACCTATATTCACTTTGTCGAACCTCATCTCTCTACCTGCCTATATTGTTAGTACCAATATGGACCACGACCTCTGGCTGCTCACCCTCCCCTTTCAGAATGTCCTGCAGCCGCTCCGAGACATCCTTGACCCTAGCACCCTGGAGGCAACATACCATCCTGGAGTCTCTTTTGCGGCCACAGAAACGCCTATCTGCACCCCTTACAATAGAATCAACTATCACTGTAGCTCTTCCAGCCCTTTTACTTCCTGGATGTGCAGCAGAGCCCTCCGTGGTGCCACGAACTTGGCTGTTGCTGCTTTCCCCTGGGAGGTCATCCCTGCACCCCCTCCCCCCAACAGTATCCGAAGCGGTATATCTGTTTGTGAGGGGGATGGCCACAGGGGAATCCTGCACTACCTCGTGTGCCTAATACTCCATCTGGTGGTCACCCATCCCTTTTCTGCCTGTGCAGCCATTAGCTGCGGTGTGACCACCTCACTAAACGTATTATCCACGACGCCCTCAGCATCGTGGATGCTCCACAGTGAATCCATCCACAGCTCCAGCTCCGTAATGCGGGTCGTCAGGAGCTGCAGATGGTTACACTTCCTGTGCACATGGTCATCAGGGACACTGGAAGCGTCCCTGATTTCCCACATAGCACAGGAGGAGCATATCATGGGGTTGATCTCTTCCTGTCATGACTTACCCTGAGTTTAATTAGTTGCTCCCTAAATTTAAAAAAATACTAATTACGCTTGGGGCCTTGTTCGACCCACTCCAATCTAAGGTCCTTAATAAGCTGCACTGAATTTAAAAAAAGCACTTTAGTAGTACTCACTTTATCACCAGAGCTTTTTTTTCCTGAAACGTTAGCTCTGCTTCTCTTTCCACAGATGATACCAGACCTGCTGAGTGGTTCCAGCATTTCTTGTTTTTGTTTCAGATTTCCAGCATCCGCAGTATTTTACTTTTATTAAAATTCAGCAGGTTCGTCAGTTCTATGGGTGAATATTTCATTTTTTTGTTTTGTGCAACCAAATACCATTGCCTTTTCCACACTAAGTCTAATGACAGGGCTTTATTATATCTGGAAATCAGAAAGAATCTTTCTGAGACGTCACTCTTAGCCAGCTCTGTGAAATTGTTGAAGTCATAGAAGAGACCTGATAGAGATCAAAGAACTCACGAATGGATTGAATGCAGCGTATGTGCAGACAATGTTTATTCTTATGAGAGAATACAAAACTAGGGGATATTAATACATATTAGTTTTAAATAAATCCAATCGGGAATTAAGGAGAACTTGTTTTATTCAAAAACTGTTTAGAATGACCAACACCTGTTCACAAAAAGTGATTGAAGAATGTAGGGTAGATGTTTTCAAAAGGAAAGTAGAAGAGTGCATAAAAGAAAGGAAATCGAAACATGCTGAAAGGCTGAGATAAGGTAAATGCAGCGGGAGGAGAGTCTAATGGACAGTAAAAAGAAGCATAAATGATTTGGACCGGGAGGCCTGTTTCTGTGTTGTATATTCGATGACGTGTCATGCACAAACATATAGATCATCCTGCCTATCTTTGACGGTGCCCTTACTTTGGAAGCTGCAAATGAATTGTGGCAGTAAGTACATGAAGTGAAGCTTTACAAGCGAGCTTGGATGGAATGCAAATAGTGATCCTATCGTGAAATAAAATGTTGGCACTATCAATAAAATGTGATGTCATCTCCTAACCAGAGCTGCTGTGCCACCGCTGCTTTTATCTTCCGGTTTTGTAATTTCTGGTGTAATTCCGTTAATGGAAGTCTGAGACTACGTATTGCATTCATATACTTAAAAAAACCACTAAAACGTGCAGTCTGTGGCTTGGATTATTAATGATTTGAAAAAATCATGGAACCGGGTATTACACGAAACTGTTGAACTGTTACCTGAACTTGAATTGAGTCACTGCGTAAATAAAATTGTCTATGCGGAAACGTAAAGTCCGCAGCATAGTTTCGATTTATTGAAAGGTAAATAATGAATAATTGTAATCTACGGGTTTACTCCTGTAATGTAATTATAGAATTAATTAGCTTGGCAGTGGGATGGGAACCTGTGTGCATTCTCAGATAGGACAATTTCGGGGCAGGGAACGGGAGGCAGAAAATTAGCGAGTGAATCTGAAAGACAGAAGAAGCAAAGATTTTTTAAAAGTGTGCAGTACAGGAATTTGGCTATGGTAAAGAGTATGTTTTGAAATGCAAGGAGTATAGTAAATAAAGCCGATAAGCTGAGGGCACAGAGAGACACATGGCAACACAATGCCATTGCTCTTTCAGAAACTTGCCTTAAAGAGGGGCAAGAATTGCAGCTTAACATCCCTGGATATAGAGTTTTCAGGCAAGATAGAGAGGGGGATAAAAAGGGAAGGGGTGTAGCATTATTAGTTAAGGAATCAATAACAGCATTGAGGAGGGATGACGTGCAAAAGGAATCATCACATGATGCTATATGGGTGGAGCCTTGAAATAAAAAAAAGGGGCAGCCACACTACTTGGAGTGTACTGTCGATCCCCCAAAATGAGAGTGAGATAGAAAATCAAATATGTAAGTAAATTTCTGAGTGCATAAACTATAGTGCAATAATAGTTGGGGATTGCAACTACCCTAATATCTACTGGGATAGGAATAGTCTAAAGGGCACAGAGGCAGAAAATTCTTGGACTGCATTCAACAGAACGTTTTAGCCAGCACATAACCAGCCCAACAAGAGGAAGCACAATTCTATATTTAGTCTTTTGTAATGAAGCTGGCCAAGTGCATGAATGAACAGACCATTTTGGAGGTAGTGACCATATATTTTCTTATTTGTTTTTATGGGATGTGGGCGTCGCTGGCCAGGCCAGCATTTATTGCCCTTCCCTAATTGCGCTTGCGAAGGTGAGCATCAGCTGCCTTCTTGAATTGCTGCAGTCCATGTGGGGTAGGTACACCCAAAGTGCTATTGGGAAGGGTGTTCCAGGATTTCGACCCAGCAACAGTGAAGGAAAGGTGATATAGTTCCAGTTCAGGATGGTGTGTGGCTTGGAGGTGAACTTGCAGGTGATGGTGTTTGCATGCATCTGCTGCCCTAGTCCTTCTAGGTAGTAAAGGTCGTGGGTTTGGAAGGTAGCCTTGGTGCGTTGCTGATGTGCAGTTAGCTTAAGCACAATCATGGAGAAGGGCAAAGATACAACAGGAGTAAAAGTTCTAAATTCTGGGAAGGAAAATTTTACGAAGCTGAGAGGTGACCTGGCGGAAGTGAACTGGATAAAGCTCCTTGAAGGAAAATCAGTGGCAGACCAGTGAAAAGCGAGATACTTCAGGCAGAGTGTAGGAATGTCCCCACAAAGATAAAGGATGGTATGGCCAAATCCCGAGCCCACTGGTTATCTAGAACCTTACAGGGTAAGTTAAAGCAGAAAAAAAGCTTATGGCGATCACAAAAATAAGAAAATACTCTACAAAGCCTAAAGGCGCACAGAAAGTGCAGTGGTGAAGTAAAAAAGGAAATTAGAAAAGTAAAGAGAGGCCATGAAAGATTATTGGCAGGTAAAATCAAGGAAAACCCGAAGATGTTTTATCAGTACATTAAGAGCAAGAGGATAACTAAGGAAAGGGTCTGTACAAAAGAACTTAGACGTGGATGCAGGATTCTTAATGAAATTTTTTTTTTGCCTCAGTCTTCACAAAGTTGATGCAGACATTGTAGTTAAAGAGGAAGAGTGTGAAATATTAGATCTGATAAGCATAATGAGAGAGGAAATACTGGAGGGTCTGACATACTTGAAAGTCGATAAATCGCCAGGGCTGGATGGATTGCTTCCCAGGTTGTCAAAGGATACCAGGGCGGAAATAATGGATGTGCTGAGGATCATCTTCAAATCCTCACTGGATACGGGCGAGGTGTGAGAGAAATGATGGTCGGCAAACGTTATACCATTGATTAAAAAGGATTCGAGGGATATGCCAATCAATTATAGGCTAGTCAGTTTGATCTCGATGGTGGGTAAATTATTAGAAGCAATTCTGAGGGACAGGATAAGCTGTCACTGAGAAAGACACAGATTAATCAGGGATAGTCAGCATGGATTTGTTAAGGGAAGATCATGTCTTGCTAACTGAGTTTTTTGAGGAAGTAGCAAGGGAGGGATTGATGAGTGTAGTGTAGTGGATGTGGTCTACATAGATTTTAGTAAGGCATTTGACAACGTCCTGCATGGCAGACTGGTCAGTAAAATGAAAGCCCATGGGATATAGGGGAATGTGGCAGGTTGCATCCAAGTTTGGCTCAGTGACAAGAAACAAGGGGAGTAGTCAGTGGATGTTTTTTTGTTAATTAAAAGCGGTTTCTAGTGGCATTCCACAGGGCTCAGGGTTGGGTCCCTTGCTGTTTGAGGTGCATATTAATGATATGAACTTAAATGTGGGAGGCACGATTGGAAAATTTGCATGTCCACAGGTCCCTGAAAGTGGCAGGACAGGTAGATAGAATGTTGAAGAAGGCATATGGAATGCTTTCCTTTATTGGCAGAGGTATAGAATACAAAGGCAGGGATGTAATGCTGGAACTGTATAAAACGCTGGTTAGGCCACACCTGGAGTATTGCATACAGTTATGGTCACCATATTACAGAAAGGACATAATTGCTTTGGAGAGAGTACGGAAGAGATTTAGAAGAATGCTGCCAGGGCTTGAAAGTTGCAGCTACGAGGAAAGATTGGATAGGCTAGGCTTGTTTTCCTTAGAACAGAGAAGGCTGAGGGGTGACTTAATTGAGGTGTACAAAGTTATGAGGGGCCTAGATAGAGTTTTCAGGAAGAATCTATTTCTCCTACCGGCGAGGTCAATTACCAGGGGGCGTAGATTTAAGGTGATTGTTAGAAGGATTAGAGGGGACATGAGAAAAAACGGTTTCACCAAGAGGGTGGTGGGTGTCTGGAATTCACTGCCAGGAATTGTGGTGGAGGCACAAACCCTCAACTCATTTAAGAGGTTCATGGACATGCACCTGAACTGCGGCAACCTGCGAGGCTATGGATCAGGTGCTGGAAGGTGGGATTAGATGAGGCGGCTGCCTTTTTCAGCTGGTGCAGACACGATGGGCTGGATGGCCTCCTTCTGTACCATACCTTTATGGAAATGTTTAACATATATCAACCACAGAAGTATGAAGTAACTGGATATGGTAAACTGTAAAATCACCGACATCCGTCTGCTCTCAATCTCTGCGTTAGTGTGAATCCTTCCCCTGCTCTGACCTTTCAGGTCCTGATGGACTCTGCTGGCTCCGAAAATACATCTCACTGTCATAGTGCTGAAGTTGGTCACTCTTTCAGTGCAGGTGATCTTGAACGCAAATGCATGAGACACCATGACACTCATGGTAGAAATGAACCCCCTCATCGTCTGCGCAAGGGTTTTTAGTGCCTTTGCAAATTCTGACAGATGCCCACGCATTTCCTTTTGTTGCTCCACGTGTAACCTTTTAGTTATTTACCCAGAGGTTCACCAACTGCGTCCAGCTGAGCAGTGCTTGAGGTGTCCACAGGCCTTTGAAGGGGCCTCTCCACAGATGTCCCTGCCTTCAGCACTTGCTGATTCTCACATGTGATGTGCTCCTCACCAGGTGCCATTCCTTTTATCTGTGACTTGTGTGTATCTATGCTGGAGGAGCGTGCACATGAGGTGAATGGTGGTGTTTCCTCCTCTGAGGACTCCGCTGACCCCACCATCAACCCCAACGTGCTGTCAGCAATGTGCCTGTCGAATAAGAAGGACAGGCATTGGTGCTGCACATAGGTGAAATAGGCTCCCGATTTAGTGTTATGTAAATTATGACAGCTTATGTACTGGTGACATCGATTCAACATGAGTCACTGTTCAGTGCCAAGTAGCAGTTTCCTACTTTCTCCAGATCTCAATGCCACCCACTTCCTTCCATCTACACCAGCTGCATTGTTGCCACCCTGCCTATCTCCAGGCATCCTCCTCCATCACCATTAGGATAGCCCTGAATACAGCTCCACAATAATTCTTTGACTCCTTGGAGAGCTTTGGGCTCTCTTCCCCTGCAGTGGGAAAATGCTGAGAGTTAGAACTATGAGGAGTCAAATGATTGCTAAAGATTAAGGTAAGATATATCTGCCTGCTGATTGTGGGATGGGGAGTGAGATGCTACGGCTGACTGATTGTGCTATCTGTTGAAATGAACACTTGAAGGGGAGCCTGGGAGAAATCAATGTGTGCGCCAGCAGAGTGCGAGTTTCAGATGATAGCATGAAAGAAGGCAGCTAAGAAGATGAAAAAGTAATTCATAACTCAGGAAGTCACTAAAATATTTACAGCAGTGGATCCACGTCCTCTGCAACCTCAAGCCAATCTTGCTTGGTGAGGCTGGCTCGTCTCCTCCTGCCATCACCTAGCAAGAGGGCTTCTCTTAGTGCCATTGCTACTTCTATCATGACTGCCAGGAACACACCCATGAACACGTGGTGGGGGGTGGGGAATGCAACGTTTCCACATCTTCATTTTCCTCCTCTTCTCTGCCCCACACTGAGTGAATCCACCACACAGCGCTGTCACTGTGAGTCCTCCACTGAAGTAGAGATGCCTCATTTCCAAATAAGAAGGAGATAAGGTGGAGGGAAGGTGGCCCAGCAACGACCTCATGGCGCATCTTGCCCACTGTAGAATAAAAGCAGCTCGGGTTCGTTGGCATTTGGACCAGAGAGGGCGGGCTGACATGGGCAGAAATATAAGTGGGCGTCTGGAGGTCAGGTCCAATTTCAAAATGAAGGAAATTACCCTTGTTCTGAGACAGTAAGGGCAGAATGAACTAGTAGGTGAGGGTTCAGAGCCTGAAAAGGAAGATAAATATTTGTGAGGAAGCATTAAGCTCGGACAAGAAATAATTGATTAAATCCAGCATACAACTTCAAGCCGATTGAGGTAGAAAGTGCAAAAATAAATAATAAGGAACACCGATTTCCAAGGGTTTAGATTTACAAAACATTTAGAGTTGCAACGCAGATTAACAAGTTCACAGAGAATGCAAGGATTGGATTCATTTCTATAGGGGAAAAATAAAAGCAGAGAGGTTATATTCGACTTGAAATCAATTGTGGTTGTACCACACTGAAAATTCAGTGAACAGTCCTCGTCTCCATGTTACAAAGAAGCAATATTGATATCGAGGCACTGAAGTTGTGCACAACATTTAACAAAAATTATACTAAAACTGAAAGATTATAACCATAAGGAAAAACTACCAAAGCTTATGTTATTTTGCCTGGAAAACAGAAGGCACGAGGTTAACCTAATAGTGACAATTGACATTATGAAGGCTTCAGATAGGGTTAGGTGTAGAGAAGATTTTTGAAATTTGTGCAAATCATACTCATAAAATAGTCAGTAATTAATCACATAATACATTCAGGAGAATTATTTTACCTGGAGAGTGGTTAGAATGTGGAAATGGCTACAACTTAAAGTAACTGAGGGGATTAGCAAAGAAATCAACATAGCTGTAGATGCAAATGTTAGCATCTTTCTAACATTCATTAATGCTTTTTCGAAAGCAAGCACGATCTTCCTCATCTTCCATTAGACCTTTATTCCTTATTTTCAACCCTGCCTCTGTAAAGAGGCTGACGGAAAAGCATTATTGTGCGAAGAGTCAACTCTGGAGCATGGCGAGCTCGGGGGTTGCACAACTGTTCAACGAATGAATGCTTCCTGAAGAAAGAAAGGTGAAAACTGGGCTGCATAAAGCTAAGTCTTTGTTGGTCGAGGTACTTGTGGCAGCAAGGACCCAAGGAAGTGCGAATGTGTAAGTGCACCAGCAGCCTTCCTGACATGTATCTCATAGTGACACCCATATTGTCCCTGCGGTCTTTCCCCTGACGTTGCTTGCCATCATTTCCCTCCACATGCTTATCGTCGAGGAGGCGTTACGTTCTTTGCCATGCTCATCAATCACCAGCTCCCTACTCTGCAGCACCAGATTTTCCTGTGTACAGCACCCGACATGATATATGAAGCTCTCACCGAAGCATACTGATGGGCTCCACTGGACTGATCTAGGCACCTGAATATTTTCTTTAGCAGCCCAATGACATGCTCTACTGTCTACGGTGTTGTCCTGTGGCAGAAGTTGTTCCTCTCCTAGGTATCTGTTCATGGGTTCCCCACAAGCATCAGTAGCCATGTCCTCAGTGGCTGGACCTTGTCTCCAAGGATCTATCCCTGAAAGCGCTTGGGAGGCTCAAAAGGTTTTGGCACCTGTAAATGCCTTAAATATAGGCATCATGGCAGAATTCGGGAAGCATGCACAGACCTTCAGGATCCATTTTCGGTGGTCATAGACCAGGTGTACATTGAGGGAGTGGAAGCCCTTCCTGCTGATGAAGACCACTGCTTGGTGTTCGGGAGCCTTGATGGCCACCTGCGTGCAGTTGAGGACACCGTGCAGTTGGGTGAATCCAGCCATTGTCCTGAAGACAATTATCCTCTCAGCCTAAGAGGTGGATTCATGCAGAATCGCACATAGTCACCAGCCCTCTTGAAAAGTACAATGGTGATCGGCTTGATGCACTGATGGGCCACTTACTGTAACATGCCCCCAATGACTCCAGTGGACCCCTGGAATGGTCCAGAGGTGTAGAAGTTTGATGCTACGGTGACCAAAGGCATCACTGTCATTGGATTTCCACCAAGCCACCTCAGGCAAAACTCGTCCTACATCACAGCACATAGGTCAGTGATGGCCTCCCGAGGAAGGCCGAGTCTTCATTGGCACTGCCTCTCGGACATCTCCAGATATTTGAGCCTTGACCTGCAGAACATCTCGGCAGGGTACGTCCTTCTGTGTGGCGGAGTCATGTGTCTTTCTCCTTTGTGCCCTTCCACTCCATTTGAAAAATGCTGATGACCATCCTATGGTCTCACAGTTTGTTTTGGTGTAACTGCAGATATCTTGCCCTCCCTCCCGCGCTGCTGCACGTCCTCTTCAACGGGGACCCGAAGCCTGGATCAATGTGGCCCATCTTTGGCTTCTCCCTAAGAATAAGTCCTTCAATGCCAGCGCCCCTCCTTCTCCCTACATTTCACTTCTGATGAGGTGGCACTTAACTGTTTCCCCCTTGTAATGTCCACCGCAGTTCTTTTACTTTTGCCTTACTCCTCACAGGATGCCAGATGCTCTCCCTTCTCCATCCTGCCTGACCATCGATGGTACCTCTTCCGATGACCTCCCTTTGCAGCAGCAATGAACCTCTTGAAGGAGACAAGCCTCTGAAGCCCCGTGAAAACCATACATCATTTATATTAAACAATAAACCCACGAATATAATCGTTTCTCACACGTCCCATTCTACCTCTCCTCAGGTATACCATTCAGCCTCTACACTTCCGTGGCCCATTCTAAGGCTCAGCTCGAGAATTGCATTCTCACTCTCCCCACACATCTCATACTGTGCCTCTCTACTTCTGTCCCATTCGATCTCCCCTCAAACAGCCCAGAGCTGGACAGTTAGATCCCCCCTTCCCGACACAGCAGCTCGCACTTCCAGGAGTGTAGATTAAATCTGGATTGAGTGGAAAGGTTGCTTGCAGCTTGAAGGTCTGTTCTTAGGTTATAAACACCGTTAAAGTCCAGTCATTTCGCCAAACTGTGAAATAAAACTCACATACCTCTCATCCATTATCCACTGAGCTAGACAGAGTCCATTAATCTTCCGTTTCCAGGCTATCGATATGACTCATCAATGCTAAAGGTAGGTGTTCAAATCCTCCGTATTTGTGATGAATAACCCAATCATCACTGTACACCTGTCCGTAAGAAAATAATAGATTCTCATTAAAACCAAATCAACTTCACCCCAGACTGTGTGTGTTCAGTTGACCTGACTGGTTCATATCCACTGGGTTTGTGGCCTTTAGTTGTTGTGGGTCTTCCTGGGCCATTCAACACTAGCCTAAGTCCTGGTCCATTGAGCGCTGCTGAATGGGCAGCACTCCCGAGTCTCACTCGAATCCAGGGTTGAGAAACAGACCTCATTGGGGCTGATCACTTTCATCCATCCCAGCCCATTGGCTCTCCTCACAAGCCGACCCACCTCCTTGGAATTGTCCTGAGTCTCTCATCCTGCTATAATAATTGTCAATGAAACTGGAGCTTTCTCACCATTTGCAGCTCAGGTTTTCCCGATCCTCTGAGGTATTTTTCTGGCTCTCTGCCTCTAGCCCTTGTCGCCATGTGCTGCTCACTGGTAGACACACAATTTGTCCCCGAGCACCTCCCCACAATACTCACTCAATTTTGCAGCTCCTGCAGTCACATATTTCCGCTCTCCCACTCAAGCTTGTTGCTCCTCCAATCAGAGATTCCACAGGCTTTATAAATTGTCGTGTTTTTACAGTTGGATTTAATGTTCAGTCCCATCCCAACCGCCAGTTTACACTAACTACCAATGTTCACGCAGCGTTTGCTTTGGGAAGAAACCGAGAGTCAAAAACTGTTGCTTCTCATTCCCAGAACCCTGCATCATAGTGGAAATAACAAAATAATCATAAAGGTTCGAAGCATTGCTTCTACCAGCTGTCCCTCTGATCCCATTCATTTGCAAATACTTCTTCAATTTTAACCTAACTTATCCAGTGGGGAAATCACGATATTGCACTATTGCACTTTTACCCCTCCATGGGCAATGCAATTGGGCGGGTTGTGATCTGCGCGGTATATGGGAATCATTCTATTCAAGCCTGTTAGTTTAAAATCTATTGAATTGTCTTTTTCCCCGTCTATAGCTGATTCATTTTTTTTCTCATTTATGCTGAAATGAAATCAACATAAGATTGTTTAGAAGTTAATTCATCAGGATAATAATTTCAACTTACTTTATGAACTGAGAAAATATTCGTCCCCATTTCTATTAGTTTAGGTCCTGTATTGTTTGTATTCAATTGATTAATTTTACATGATGAATGTGTATGCTGTTGTTTATTTTTAAGAATCTTTAATTTCCCTTTGATTCTAATGCTACATCCAAATATTCACAACACATCATTACAATTCATGATTTTTAATGAAGCTTTCAATTGAATTTTGAAATTAAATGATACATCCAGCAGTTCTATATTTATTCAATATTCGCCTGGTAAAATATTAATTTGTTGCAATAGTTTGAAAAACCTCATTTCGCTTCAAAGTACTAATGGTAAATCTGTGTCTTTGATATCTGCAGAGAAATATCCGACAGGGTGAATGCCAAATGTGAAGTTCTGTCAGGTCCTGGTATGCTTGCACTCCCGCCATTGGTCTGGTGCACTTCTTCCACCGCACTCACCAGAAAACACATTCGGCTGCCGAGTTCTTCAAGATTCTGAGTTCGGCCTCTGAGGCGTTGCCAAAGGTAAATACCAGTTCTTGCAATACTCCATTCCCAGTGCGGACGAAATGCAAGGCCCCCGTCCGTGGTAATTAACCTCAGAAACAAGATTACAGCGCTGTAAAATCGGGCCATCAGTTTGTGATGTTATCCTCAGCACACTTACTGCAAAACTGCTGTTAATTTAATACTAGATCTTAAATCCGATTCAATTAAATCTAAATACCAAGCCCCAGCTTTACTTATTGTCTGAAGTAGCCCTTAATAGGGCAAAGCTTATGGCCAGCCAATGCCCGACAGTTAGCCTGCTGGATTCCCATACCAGCGCTGTGAAATTATAGATCAGAAGCAATGTTAGCAAAATCTATCTCACGCTGCAATTCCTCCTAAACTCACAAATACGCTCCTCCCACAACATTATCACTCAGTTGCAGACACAGTCCTTTCACATTTGATTTCTCCTTTTACCAAATGTATTGCATGCTGGAGGCCCTAAATAGGGTGGGGATTATTTGGGATCGTGGACAAACACATTTCTAATAAAAGGTAACGACACTGATTTCATGTGCACCGAAGTTGGACAGAATCAGTGAAAAACTTGCCTGGGTTTATTTTTTGAGGGGTAGAATGCAAATGGATAGAAGTTATAATCTGCTTATACAAAGCCCTGGTTGAACCATAGCTGGAGTACCCTCTGGAATTCTGCACAGGACGCAACCAAAGGATATATTGGCCTTCAAAGAAGTGCCACACAGATTTAATGCATAGATACATGGATTTCAAAGTTTAACTTACGATGAGAGATTAGGTAAACTACAGTTGTATTGCTTTGAACATTTCAAACTGTTAATGGGAACTGATATGGTAGGTAGAAATAAACTACTTCTGATGCTTTGGAAGTCCACGACTCAGAAACACACTCTAAAATGGAGCAAAGCCTTTCAGGAAAGATATTGGAACGAATTTGTATAAGCCAGCATCGTAGAAGTTTGGAATTCATGTCCGAAAATGAGAATTGATCCCAGATCAATTATTAATTAATTTCACAACTGAGGGTGATTGATTTTTGCAACAAAGTGCATTAATGCATAGCGGGTGAAGACTGATAAATGGAGTCAGGTCACAGATCAGCCATTGTCTCAATGAATAGTAGAACAGACCTGAGCAGCTAATTGGCTCACTCTAAGTTGCTCTGTCGCTATATTCCAATAAATTACTGTAGAAGGCCAAAATAAATGTAATTGAAAAATCTTTTTCCATCAATTTAAATCGGTAGTCCAGGCAGCATTGGCTTACGATTTGCTGAAAATATCCCATATTGGAATCCAAGAACGACAGTCATTTCTTTTCAATTTGAGTGCTCCCGACATCCCTTTCCCATCTATTGATTCGAATTGACAAGCGAAAACAAACAAAAAAAAACTGTCTGGCAAGTACAGGAATAGGAAACTATGTACCATATTGTTCCGAGTTCCAGTAATTCGACTAGAGATTTAAGGGTGGACTGTAGTTGTCTTCATGTGAGAGATGGAAGTTAGCAAGTTTCACTTATTTTAATTTTGGCTGTAGTGTGCAATAGATGATTTTGAAAGAGCCATGCAACATACGCATCGTCTGATGTTCTACTCCATTTAAGTCACTGGAATGTAAAATTGGGTTGGGAACGAAATGAATGCTAATGCGACACTGGCGCCTTTACACGAATTCCCAAAAAATAAAATTCTCATTTTTATTTAATTTTCTGAAGCCTTTTAACTTATTTAGATGAGTATATTATTACAGTCAGGGGATGTTTAATCATATTCTTCAATTCATTTCTGAATTTTCTCTGGGAAACTGCATAAATAAACGTGTTTGTGCAGCAACTCAAAGTCTGAAGGATATATCCAGATTGTTCAGCAATGGCAAATGGAGCGTTATAATTTGCTTCTAAAAATTGAACATCTGTTAATTGTACATATACATTACATATGAGTGCTACCATCCACAAAAGTATAAAACTACCCGATATGGCGAGTAATAAAATAACTGATTTTCTTCGGTTCTCCATCTCTGGATCATTGTGATTCTCACCAGTTTTGTGTCCTAGGAGTTTCTTCCTCACTCTGTTGGCCAGTAAAATGTGCCTGACCGTCAGCACATTGAACAGTAAAATCAGAAGAAATGGTACAAATGGGGTTATAATAGTTTCCAACCACAAAAATGCTACCCATGCGGGTAACATATAGAAGCTTGATTTCACATAGCAGGACCATGGTATACTGTCAATTATTTCCCTAGGTTCATATACAAAGTAGATTGGAACACTTTCTAAAACGCTCAAAGTACACACCACTACTATCGCCACAGTTGCGGTTTTCGCAGTGCAGTAGTTTCTTCGTAGCTTCTGACAACAAATGGCCACAAATCGATCATAGGTGAATGCGACAGTTAGCCAGACAGAACAATCAGTGGACGCAAAAAACAGAGCAAGGTTAAGACAGCAAATGGGAGTGTAGTTTAGGAATGAGTATGGAAAATAAGCATCTTTAATCTCATAGAGTACTACATCAAATATCAGGATCATTAGATCTGCCACTGCCATGGCTAACAGGTATCGGCTGATGCATTTGGAGAGCTCGCAACGTCCATGGGCGAGAATCACAATTGTCATTAGATTAGCTGCAAAAAGGGAAAAATCAAAATAATCACTCTCCTTATATGAAAAGACTGAACAGTTGGCAATTCTTTCATGCGAACATTCGTGCACTCATTATATTTGAGCTCAAATGAGACTGACTGAGACCAGCGGTGTTTAAAGAGAGCCGCAATAGCGGGAAAAAAGGAGACTGAGTGAGACCAGCGGTGTTTAAAAAGTGCAGCGACAGCGAAAAAGGAGACTGAGTGAGACCAGGTGGTTAAAAAGAGCAGAGGCAGCGGGAAAGAACGAGACTGAGTGAGACCAGCGGTGTTTAAAAAGAGCTTCTTTAAAAAGGGCAAACAGTGACGTCAGAGGAGAGCTGCAAGGTGATTGGTTGGTGAGTTGCAGCCGTTAGAATACCTTCAAAAATAAGAGGATCGTTGTTCTTTTTTTGGAAAACAATTTCTGGTGATTAGGTGAGTACTACTAAAGTGTTTTTACTTTTTAAGGACTTTGGATTGAAGTGGGTAGAACAAGGCCCCTAGTATAATTAGTATTTTTTAATTAAGGCGTAACTTATTAATCTAAGGGTGAGTCATGGCAGGAGAGCTCAGCCCCGTGATCTGCTCCTCCTGCGCTATGTGGGAAATCAGGGATGCTTCCAGTGTCCCTGGTGACCATGTCTGCAGGAAGTGTATCCAGGTGCAGCTACTGGGTACCCGCATTATGGAGCTGGAGCTGCGGGTGGATTTACAGTGGAGCATTCACGTTTAGCGAGGTGGTCATACCACAGGTAATGGCTGCACAGGCAGAAAAGAGATGGGTGACCACCAGATGGATTAGTAGGTGCAGGCAGGTAGTGGAGGAGTCCCCTGAGGCCACCCCCTCTCAAACAGATATACGACATCGGATACTGTTGCGGGGATGACCTCCCAGGAGAAAACAGCAGGAGCCAAGTTCATGGCACCACGGAGGGCTCTGCTACACAGCAGGTGAGAAAAAGGGTTGGAAGTGCTGTAGTGATAGGGGATTCTAACATAAGGGGTGCAGATAGTCCTTTCTGTGGCTGCAAACGAGACTCAAGCATGTTATGTTGCTTCCCTGGTGTTAGGGTCAAGGCTGTTTCGAAGTTGCTGCAGGACATTCTGAAAGGGGTGGGTGAGCATCCAGAGGTCATGGTCCATATTGGTACTAACGACATAGGCAGGAAGAGAGATGAGGTCCCGCAAAGTGAAATTAAGGGAGTTTGGCAGAAGGTTAAAAAACAGGGCCTCAAGGGTTGTAATCTCAGGATTACTCCCTGTGCCACGTGCTAGTGAGGGTAGGAATAGGAGGAAAAGGCAAATGAATACGTGGCTGAAGAGCTGGTGTAGGCGGGAGGACTTCAGCTACTTGGATCATTGGGATCTCTTCTGGTGCAGAAGTGACCTGTACAAGAAGGACGGGTTGCATCTGAACTGGAGGGGGACCAATATCGTTGCAGGAGGTTGGCTAGTACCACATGGAAGTGTTTAAACTAGTCTTGCAGGTGGGGTGGGACCGAAAATAGTAGTCTGTCAGATGATATAGATGAGGCAAATGTAGAGGTTAAAGCAAGCAGGTCCAGTAGGCAGGCCAGGCAGGGGCAGGACTGGGAGCGTGGAAGGTCTGGTCAGCTAAACTGCACTTACTTTAATTCAAGAAGACTTACAGTTAAGGCAGATGAACTCAGAGCATGCATCAGTATATGGGATTGTGATATTATAGCTCTTACGGAAACGTGGTTGAAGCATGGGCAGGACTGGCATCTCAATGTTCCAGGGTACTGACGCTTCCGGCCTGACAGAGCTGGAGCTAAGAGAGGAGGGGGAGTTGCACTATTGATTAGGGAGGACATCATGGCAGTAATTAGGGAGGATATCCCCGGGGAATGTCCAGCGAGGCTTTATAGGAAGAACTTAGAAATAGGAAAGGGGTGATCACTTTGATGGGAATATACTATAGCCCCCCCAATAGTCAGAGGGAAGTGGAGGAGCATATATGTAGGGAAATCACAAATAGGTGCAGAAATCAGAGGGTTGTAATAGTAGGTGATTTTAACTTCTCTAATATTGACTGGGACTGTCTTAGTGCTAAGGGATCAGATGGGGAAGAATTTGTTAAGTGTGTCCAGCATAGTTTTCTGAAGCAGTATGTGGATGGCCCTACTAGAGAAGGGGCTGCACTTCAACTCCTCTTTGGAAATGAGGATGGGCAGGTGGTTGATGTGTCAGTGGGGGAGCACTATGGGACCAGTGACCATAACTCTATTAGCTTCAAGATAGTTATGGAAATGGATAGGACTGGTCTCAGGTTGAAGTCCTAAATTGGGGGAAGGCTAATTTCGATGGCACCAGACAGGAACTCTCAAAAGTTAAATGGGAGAGGCTGTTTACAGATTAAGGGACGTCTGGCAAGTGGGAGGTTTTAAAAGTGAGATAGGAAGTGTTCAGGGCCGGCATGTTCCTGTTAGATGGAAGGGCAGGTCTGGCAAGTTTAGGGAACCTTGGTTGATGAGGGATATTGAGGGTCTGGGCAGGACGAGGAAGGAGGCATATGTCAGGTATAGGCAGCTGGGATCGAGCGAGTCCCTCGAGGGGTATAGGGGATGTAGGAGTGCACTTAAAAAGGAAATTAGGAGGGCAAAAAGGGGACATGAGATTTACCTGGTAGATAAGATAAAGGAGAATCCTAAAAGATTCCATTAGGATATTAAGAGTAAAAGGGTAGCGATGGAGAGAGTAGGTCCCCTTAAGGATCAATGTGACAATCTATGTGTGGAGCCACAGGAAATGGGCGAGGTCTTAAATGAATATTTCTCGTCTGTATTTACCGTGGAGAAGGTCATGGAATCTAATGAGTTCAAGGGATGGAACACCAATATCCTGGAGCATATCAACATTATGAAGGAGGAGAAGTTGGAGATTTTGAAGCGCATTAAGGTGGATAAATCCCCAGAGCCTGAGCAGGTGTATCCTAGGATGCTATGGGAAGCAAGAGAGGAGATTGCTGGGGCCCTGGCAGAGAATTTTTTTTAACATCGTTAGTCATGGGTGAGGTACGGGAAGACTGGAGGATAGCTAATGTTGCGCCTTTATTTAAGAAGGCCAGCAGGGATAATCCAGGGTACTACAGGCCGGTGAGCCTTACATCAGTGGTTAGAAAGTTATTGGAAGGCATTCTGAGAGACAGGATTTATATGCATCTGGAAAGGCATGGTCTTATTAGGGATAGTTACCATGGTTTTGTGCGTGGGAAATCATGTCTCACGAATTTGATTGAGTTTTTCGAGGAGATGGCCAAGAGGATTGATGAGGACAGGGCGATGGACGTTGTCTACATGAACTTTAGCAAGGCCTTTGACAAGGTCCCGCATGGTAGGCTGGTCCAGAAGGTTCGAACACATGGGATTAGGGTGAGCTAGCAAATTGGATACAAAATTGACTTGGTGATAGGAGGCAGAGGCTGGTAGTGGAGGGTAGTTTTTCAGATTGGCGGCTGGTGACCAGTGGTGTGCCGCAGGGATCGGTGCTGGGCCCTCTGTTGTTTGTCATATATATTAATGACTTGGATGTGAATATAAGGGGCATAATTAGTAAGTTTGCAGATGACAACAAAATTGGTGGTATAGTGGACAGTGAAGAAGGTTGTCTAATGTTACAACAGGATATAGATCAACCGGAAAAGTGGGCAAGGGAGTGGCAAATGGAATTTAACGTAGACAAGTGTGAAGTGATGCATTTTGGGAAGTTAAACCAGGGCAGGACATATACAGTGAATGGCAGGGCCCTGGGGAGTGTTCTTGAGCAGAGAGGCCTTGGGGTACAAGTACATAGTTCCCTGAAAGTGGCAACACAAGTTGACAGGGTGATGAAGAAGGCATATGGCATGCTTGCCTTCATCAGCCGAGGCATTGAGTACAAGAATTGGGACGCCATGTTACAGTTGTACATAACATTTGTTTGGCCGTATTTGGACTACTGTGTGCAGTTCCAGTCACCGCACAACAGGAAAGATGTGGTTAAGCTAGAGAGGGTGCAGAAAAGATTCAGAACAATGTTGCCTGGTTTGGAGGGCTTGAGTTATAAAGAGAGATTAGATAGGCTGGATCTTTTTTCCCTGGAGAGATAGAGGCTGAGAGTGGGCATGATAGAGGTATATAAAATCTTGAGAGGCATAGATAGGGTAGATAACCAGAGTCTGTTTCCCATGGTAGGGATGACTAAAACTGGAGGGCATTGATTTAAGGTGAGAAGGAGGAGGTTTAAAGAGGATAAAAGGGGTACATTTTTCACAAAAAAAATGGTGGGTGTCTGGAATGAGCTGCCTGAGGAGGTGGTGGACGCAGGAACAGTTGCGACATTTAAGAGGCATATGGACAAGTACTTGAATGAGCAAGGCATAGAGGGATATGGAATTAATGCAGGCAGGTGGGATTAGTACAGATAGGCATTATGGTCGGCATGGATGCGGTGGGCCGAAGTGCCTGTTCCTGTGCTGTACGACTCTATGACTCTCCATGACTCTATGACATAGAGGGATATGGAATTAATGCAGGCAGGTGGGATCAGTATCGCTGGGCATTATGGTCGGCATGGGCGTGGTGGGCCGAAGGGCCTGTTTCTAAGCTGTACGACTCTATGACTCTATGACTCTAAGTGTTTCATACGGATGAGAAACCATTGGAATCGGGTGAAACGCTGGTTTCACTCGTCGGCCCATATTACAGTCCATTGTCTTCTCGTCAGGAAAATTGGCAAGGTGTAAAACCAGAGATTCACCCGATCGTTTCAGTTTCCCGAAGGCAGCATGAGGTCAAATTTGCTCCAACCAGGTAGATTGTTTGGCTGGTGCAGAGAAAGGAAATTCACTACATTCCAACTTTTGCTTCTATGCACATTAATTGGAATGGAAACAAAGCAGTTATTGCACAAGGATCAATCCAGGGACCACTGCTGTTCACATTTATATACACAACATGTACCCTGAAACCAGACATATAATTTCAAAATGTGCGAATGACACAAAGTTGGGTTTTCAGTTACTAAACATTATCTGAATAGTACAGTGGGCATACAGATACATAGCTCAACAAGGTAATCAGGCCATAAAAATAAACAAAGCACTGAGTTACATTTCTGCGGGGAAGGATTAGAAACATTGAGATGTTATGTTAAATTATATGGAAAGTTAGTTAGGTCCCATTTGGAGCACAGTGAACCTTTCTGTTTTTAATATACAAATGATACAAATGCACTGGAGAAGGAGCAAACATGTCTTATTCGAATGATATCAGAACTGAGAAGTTATACCTATCAGAAAGCACATCACAGGCTGCGTTCCTTTCTCGAGAAAAAAAAAAACTAGTCTGATGTACAATCTGATAGAGGTCACAAAGATTATGCAAGGTTTTGGTAGGGTAAACTGCTATCTCAAAGATGTCGTGGTCCACAGTTTCATTTAATCCTTTGTCTCATCCAATGCCTTAACACATACTTTTTATCTTCATTTCAGATGTTGAAGATTGCAATTTCCATCATACCATGGGTACCAAGGTCCCTTCAGATCTGTCTTCCCCTTCACTACTTTCTGACCCCATCCCTTCTTCTAATATCACTGCTTGCTGTGTATTCACAATATGTGCGGACCTTCCCCTCTCTGACCTTGCACGGTCTGTCCTAAGGGAATGACACAGCTTTATATCCTTATCAACTCCCGCTCCCCCCCTCTCCCCCCACACACACACCTCAATTAATTTTGAACTTAGCACAACGTTGAGCTCGTCTTCCTTTGCCTTCATCTCTTCGCTCACTCTTTTGGCCAAGAGTCATCCCTCTACACAGCAAGCACTTTTAAAAATCTGCAATCTTCTCCCTCCAACTGGACACCTGCATCTGGCCTCTTACCCTGTCTTGATCTTTTTTTATTGAGAATTGCAAGCGTGAAATCTACCATGTCAATTTCTTTACTCTCCGTTCTCTCATTCTAACCTGTCTCCCTCTTTACTTGCAATAGTCTATTCCCTCAGGCACAAGCCTAATATTGTTATCAAACCTGCCGACAGGATGGTGCTATTGTTGACTGGCAAACTGACCTCTACCTAGCAGAGCTGGATGACAACTAATCGACACTTCCTCCCACATTCCCCTGGGTCATGATCCCAGCACCAAAATTCAAGCCATTGTTTTGAGGACTGTCACTGACATCAAATACTCTTGCGATCTTCCCTCCACAGCTTCTGACCTCATAGTTCTCCAATCCAAAACAGCCGTCTTTAACTTTCTTACCAAGATTCACATACTGGACAGCCCAAGAAACCTTTTGTTTCAGCCTGTTCCCACCCCACTGAACAGATTTCTTCCTGTATTGAATCTATTTTTCTCAGCTTGTCCAGTCTCTTGACATCCAGATGCGTGACTCTTCTGATGCTTTCCGTTACTTCCACGGTTTCCACTTTCCTGGCCCTTACCGACTTTTCTGCATGACCGTCCATTCTCTCTGCACCTACATTCCCCACCAGGAGTATCTGAGGGTTATTCAATTCTTTCTTGAATTGATGCTCAACTAGTTTCCAACAACCACCATATTCCTCCACCTGACTGAATCTGTTTTCAAATTGAACAGCTGCACCTTTAAATTATCTCACTTCCTCCAAATTAAAGGTTTTGCTATGTGTACCAGCATGGGTTCTGGCTATACCTGCAAAGTTGTGCAATATGTGGAACATTCCTTGTTCCAGTTTTACTCGGTCTCCCTCCCTTAACTCTTTTTCAAGTATACTATTGACTGAATCAGTGTCTTTTCCAGCTGTTCCCCTGAAATGGAAAACATCATTAAATATAGCTCCAAGTTCCACCCGACTCTCACATTCAAAGTGTCGATCTTCGACTCTTCCCTTCCTTTCCTGAACTCCCCTGTCTTAATTTCTGGGGTAGGCTACCAGTAGCTACCCATTAGAAGCCCACTGCTTCCACAGATATCTCGACTATCGTTCCTCAATGTCTGCTTTCTGTAACGACTTCATTCCATTCTCCCTGTTTCTCTGTCTCGGTCCCACTTGTTCTGAAGTTTGTTTTGAAGATGCCATATTCCAAACCAGTGCGTTTAAAGTTTCCTCCTTCATCCCGAACAGAGGTTTTCCCCCCACCCCACCCTTGGTTGATAGGGCCCTGGAACGTTTCCGACCAGTTTCACATACTTCTGTTCTCACCCCTTCCCCTCCCTCCCAGAATCATGATAGGGTGCCCCTTGTCTCACGTTCCTCCCATCAATATACGTATTCAATGGATCATCCTCCTCCATTTTAGCCACCTAAAGCGTGATGCTCCCACCAAACAAAGCTTCCCCTCCTTTCCCTTTTAGCATCGCAAAGGAACCATTTTCTCAGCGAAACCCTTGTAGACTCCTTTATCACCTCAACACCCATCCCCTTCCCACAGCACCTTCTCCTCAATCGCCAAGGTCCCAAACACTCCTTCCAGGTGGAAGAGCGGGTTATGTGGACTTCTTTCTGTTTAGTATACTCTGTTCACTGCTCGCAATGGGATCTGGTCGATATTAGGGAGACCAAACGAGGATTGGCTGATCGCTTTGCAGATACCGCTGCTCCACCTGCAAGCATGATCCTGAGGTCCTGGTTGCCTGCCATTTTACTTCTGCATCTTGTTATCACGCTGACATCTCTGTCCTTGGCTTTCTGCAGTGTTCCAATGAAGCTCAATGCAAGCTCGAGGAACAACACCTCATCTTCCCATGAGGCACTTTACAGCTTCTGTGGATGCAACACTGAGTTCGACAAGTTCAGACTGTAAGCTCTGCCCCAATTTTTATTACTTTTATCTGCATATTTTTGTCTTAATCTGGTTTTGCTCTTGTTTTTGCTGTTCATTGATTTGCAATTGACAGAGCCATATCATTTATTCATTTATTTCTTTCTTCCATTACTCCTCCCTTTGCCTCTGCATCACCAACTCGTTTTGTCAGTTAATGTCTGCCATCCTTTGTCCTGTCAGAGACCTTACTTTTTCTTCTTGCTCCACCCTCTCCATGTGATCTTCCTAAAAATAAACTATGACAATTCCGAGTTCTGACGAAAGAGGTTTTCAAACTGAAACCATAACTTGCTTTCTCGCCAGAGGTGCTGCCAGATCTGTTGAGTATTTGCAGAATTTTCTGTTTTTATTCCAGATTTCTGACAGCTGCAGTATTTTGGTTTAGTAAATCTATAAAAAGGTGTTTATAATTGTAGGTGAGAGCAGATCTACGTTCCATAACTGTCACGCAATCTCTGATGAATCTCAAAGGGAATTCAGGGCGAACGTTGTTCACCAGAATATTGTTCGAATGTGAAATGATCTACATCTATGCTGCAAGTACTTTGTCCTAATTTGTGAACCACTGGTATCACTCAGCAGGTCAGGCAGCGTCTGTGCAGAAGCATAATTATCGTTTCCCATCCCTGATCTTGTATCAGAACTGATAAGTAAGATGAAAGGTTAAATGCTTCTCCCTGCTTTCCGAACTACTAAGTGATTACAGTATTTGTTATATTTGTTCAGATTTTCGGTATTCCCTCCATTTTGTTTCTTAAAATGTTAAGACTCTGTACAAAGGAAAGCGAATTAAGTTATTTAATTTAAAACTTCAGAACTATGTTGCCTGTTAAATTATTCCCTTGAAATCCTGACGTATTCTTTCTATTATTTGATTGATGCTGTTAATTATTGCCTGTATGTCAAGAATAACAAACCAAAGAGGATTTATTATCCACCGAAAAGCAGTAGCAGTGACACTGTTAAAGACAATTAATGATGAATATTAACCATTGATTAACGGCTTACCTGGAATTCCAACTATCGCAAGAATAGGGTAGTAAATATTTTCTATCTGGATGATTACCGGCTGTTCCATGTTTGGAGAGAAGTGGTTTCGTCTGTTTGCATTGTGGGCATGCAGATCTGCTTTCAAAATAAGGTCTCATTTATACCCGAGAGAAACCTCAAGTGACAAAAAGAGCATTGCACAATAATTTGCATTAGTTACAGTCTTTTGAACAAACAGGTTTACCTAATCCGTATTTACTCCTACTGATCACTTGCAGACATACCCATATTGACATTAGAAAAGTCTGGAGAATTCAGTCGATCACATTTTAGAAATAAAACATGTTGATCTCTGCAGTTCAACAAAAATGATATATATTCTTTAATCAGAAGACATAAAATTGCAGTTTAGTGGAAGGCAACTAATGAAGTAAACGTGCTCATTTGTGGTGGAGTAACTCTATCTACAATGTATTCGTTCATTGTTGTGTTTTTGATGTTCTTCAGGCCCGTAATACCGACATATATACACAGAAAGTGATATTCTTAGTGGAATACTGCAATATGGATAGTCTGAAATGTTTGCATCTGGTATTCATAGGTGATAACCATAGGGATTGTTCTGATGTGTATGAGAAAAAAAAACAATGATGTGGATAAGGAACTCTGCAGCCATTTGTCAGGTTCATGGAAGTTCATGGACGCAAATTACTAAGGAATTGGAGGGGGCCAAGAAGATTTCATGCCGGTGTAAAGCGGGAACCGGGAGCAGGACCCGCTTCCACCCATTGCACTAAGAACAAGGAGTTCCGCTTGAAGCTGACTTATTTTGGAAATTGACTCCGAGTACTGAGGTCAGAATGTACCCATTTCGTGGATTAAAGATAGATTGGGCATTTTGCACTGCGTTAATGCTATTTCCATTATCTTTCAAAAGTTCGTTTTATACTTGATCCCGAAAGTTACATCCACAATTGGAATAATCCCAAACAGAACATCGAAGCAAGCATTGCAACTTGTGACATATCCAACCCATGATCTCTCCACCTCCCTCTCAGAATTGTTACTATTGGCCCCACTTCAAGACTGCATGTTGGAGACGGTTCATTGGATTTGTTTGCAGTAACTCTGGAATAAAATAATATTGTTTTGTGTTTTATATTGCATGATTTCAAATAGGATGAAAAAACGCTACTTTGAATTAGATTTACCGTACTGTATAATTACGAGAATTCCACTGTTGGCATGCTAGTGATCATGTTAACTGTGTAGACCTGTCAGTCTATTCAAGAAGAAACATCAAATCTGCACACGGTTTATTTGCTTTGTTTCTACCTTTGGTTGGAAATCAATGAATGGTGAAAATTATATTTAGTTAAAGACACATCAGTTCTAAAGTGCATGCGTATGGACTGACACTGAAAGGAGTTGGATGAATTCTCTTTGATTGTGGACTTGAAGGCAATCTTGAGTGGAAGGAAAATATACATAAATGTATTTTGTTAGTTCTCAAGATTGTGGAAAGTTTGTTATTTTTTATTCATCCAATATCAAAGTGCTTTATCAAACTCCCTTATCAATGCTCACTCGTGGGGTAGATTACCCCTACTGGGGAAGGAACTGACTTTGTTCCAATGCCTTGGATAGCACCTTCTTGTGTTTTCCTGCCACGATGTAGCAATTACACTGCAAATAAATTCTGAACGTTGGACTAAGTAATAGAATTCAACTGACGACATGATATTTTCTCTTATAATGAGAACAGATACAACAAGCTAAATTTAATTGGCACCCCACGTGAATCATGATGCTCGATCACAAAATTGGTCTGTCTGGGAATGTTTTGCTCCATCCCTGGCAGACGAGTAGAGAAGTTAACCCTTTCCGTTGACAGTTTTACGTTTGAATTAATTCACCACACTTTAACATCTCTATTATTGATTTGGCATTATTAAATGGCAAAGTTGTAAATAGACAGAGGAAGATTCTGATTAGACAGATTTGTCCATTGTGCTCTTGGGCAGAGCCACAATGGCTTTTTCATTTTTTTTGCTTTAAACAAGTGCCGATGGTTTGCAGGTCCACATAAATACTCATACCGCAGCAGGAGATCTAATAACATTAGGAATTTAAGAACTTACAATGGTTATACTTTGAATTAATTATTTTCCTTGCAAAGACGTGTCCTTAACTTATTTAAGGTCATCTGTTATCTTCTAAGACCAAGTGCTTGATAAGGGGTGATATGGATGTTATTTCCGAATTAAATGCAAGAACTTATATTTCCGATGCAAAACACCATGTAAAATCACCAAACCTGAGCCACATTTTTCTGTTATTGGAATTTATAAGATAAATTAATAAGTTGCTATTTTAAGCACTCAAAGGGAACATTTACGGTATGTTTCAGGGATCATGTTGTTTTTATTGGAAGAAACGGATGCAACGCAGTCTCAGCAGTTCTTAAGTATCAAGGAAGAAAATGTTGGGAGAAATCAAACTGAATATTGACAAAAAGATGTCTGTTCAGCAATACTGTTTGAACATTTTGGGGGATTTTGAAATGATAACATGTCAGGCCTAATATCTCATCCCTCAGAAATAGTATTGTCTAAAATAAAGAACAGACAAACAAATTATGCTTAATTTATGGCAGACCTTGAGGAATCCATGACATCAGCCGAGAGCTCCAACTCAATCGGCTGCCCTTGGTGCCAAACAAGCAGCAGGTATGGGAAGTGGGGAGCCAAGCGGTGGTACGAAATTATGTGAAGGTGTTGTGTTTGCAGTAATGCAGTAGCGTGGTATTTGCATTTCCAACAGACCTTTGATAAAGCACCATATAGTGTCCTGTACAAGAAAGGATTGTTTATAAGGCCTCACATTAACAAAATGTGTAAATTAATTAGATCAAGTGGAAATGTTTGATTTTTGTTTTAAAATATAATAAGAATATTGTGTTGGATAGTAAAGTACCTCTACATCTCAGGCATGAGATAGAATTGTAATTAATGGGATGTATAAAATTGAATACAAGGAAGTGATTGAGGATAGGAGATAGAGACCCAGAAATTATATCACCAGAGGGGAATAGGAAAATCACCTTGGTCCAATATATAAAATGGTATCAATATGACATTAATGTACATTTTAGTCCAAGTCAGGAGACATCAGTTAAAAAGTTCAAAAAAATAGGTTTCTCTTGGGGTTGTTTATCTATATGTTTATGCATTTTTAATAAAGCTGCATTTGATAGCCCGACCACGACCAAGGCATCATGACTAAGCAGGGAGAGGTAAGCAAAGATCTTCAGACAGCCACACCACATGATCTTTTGGTAAGGTTATCTGAAACCCCAAGTATGGCTTGCATCTGTTGGAACACATGTGGCATGATATTTGGATACCAGTGAGAGAGTTCAGATGTCATTTGTTGCAAATGAAGAAACTAACATGCGGAGATACAAGGGGAACTTGCACTGAAGAATTCGGCTCAGGCATATTGAGGTAACTAGCAACAGCATAACACGAAATAGATATCATGGCCAGTATAATGACACAACATCTTAAATCACCAAGGCATTGACACATACTCCATAGAAAAACTGAATTTAAAACAAACAGGATAGAAGTAACACACGGAATGAAAGGTCAAAGACCGGAAACATTAACTCTGCTTCTCTTTCGACAGAAGCTTCCTGATCTGCTGAGTATTTCCAGTACTTTCTGCTTTTAGTTCAGATTTCCAGCATTTGAAGTATTTTGTTTTTTATTACAGAAATAACACTCCGTTTTCCCTGTCAAATGTATATGCCATGTTTTGGAAAAAGTGAAAGGAACCATAGACAAATGCACTTAATATCGGTGGTGTTATGAATGGTAATGGAATGCTTACCCGAAGATGTAACGAAAAATCTAGGAAATCGAACTATAATAAAGAGCAGTATACGACGTATTTCAAAAGGAAAAGCCTGATCAATCTTATTCAATTATTTGAATATGCAACAGAAAGATAGACATGGGTAATGCAGTAGCTGTAATATTTGCATTTCCAACAGAACTTTGATAAAGTATCACATAGTAGGCTCATGGCCAAGACCAGAACATGTGATTCAGGAGAAAAGCAGCAGAATAATTAACAAGCTGACAACAAAAATGTATAGCCAAATTATGGGTTAAAGGTAGTTGCACAGATTGTAAATGAGGAGCAGCGTACCACATGGAATGGTACTGGGACCACTAGATTTACCATTTACATAAGCTGATTGCCCTTGGGAATAAGAAGAATAATTTCAAAATTAGCGGGTGACAACAGATTTGGAGTGTAGTTTGCAAAGAGAAGGACTACAACAACATACAGGTAGACAGCAATAAACATTCAGAATGGACTTAAAACAGGACAATTAACTGCAGGCAAATGTGAGGTCATACGGTTTTTGCAGAAAGTAAAAAACACGTAATCCTTGGAAAATAAGTGCCTATATTGGTTTAATGTAACAGGTATCTCGTATACTGACATGCAAATCATTAAAGATAGTGGCATTTTTTAAATATGGCATATGAAAACAAACAAATACTTGCGCTCATTTCTTGAGGGATATAATTGAACAACATAGCGATTATGTTGAATTTGTATAGAACCTTTGTGCGACCACACCTGGAGTGCTGTGAACTGTTCTGGTCTCCATATTATGAAGAAGATATTGAGGCACTGGAAAAGGGACAACGAAAATGTGCCACAATGTTGCCAGAGGTAAACGTTTATATCTATTAGGAAGTAGTGGCCTTTCCCTGATAATAAAGAGGCCTTTACGATATGATAGAGTTTGGTGTAGCCAAGCTGTTTCCGCTGGTGGTTGTGTCCCTAATTAGTGTGTCTAAACATGAGATGATGGCGAATAAAACTAATGGAGAATTCAGGAGACGTTTCTTTTTCCAGATTGCTTTTAGAATATCTCTGATGCTAGGGGAGGCGGTGGTGTAGTGCTTTTGTCACTGGACCAAAGACGCAAGGTATTGCACTGGGGACATGAGTTCAAATCCCACCACAGCAGAAGGTGGAATTTGAATTCAATTAGTAAATCTGGAATTAAAAAGCCATGAAACCATTGTCGATTGTTGTAAAAACCCCGCTGGTTCACTAATATCCTTCAGGGAAAGAAATCTGCTGTCCTTACCTGGTCTGGCCTACATGTGACCCACAGTAATGTGATTGAATCTTAGATGCCCTCTGAAATGGCCTAGCAAACCATTCAGTTGTATCTAACCGCTACGAAGTCAATACAAAGGAATGAAAAACTCCCTTCCGAACAACACTGTTGGTGTACCTACCCCACATGGACTGCACCGGTTCAAGAAGGCAGCTCACCACCACTTTCTCAAGGGCAATAAGGGATGGGCAATAAATGCTGGCCTAGCCAGCGACGTCCACATCCCATGAATGAATAAAAAAATATAGTTGAGGTGAACAGCCTATGGAAAGTGACTCGTGAGGGATAATGGCATAGAATTATGTGTTTATTGAGGCTGGATAAACAAGGTGGGAGGAGGATATGTGGAGCATAAAAGAACAAATACATTATGGCTTCCTGACGTTTCAGGATGCGCTAAAATGATTAGAGAAATTCTTGTAACTCAATGTGCCTGCTGCTTCTGCTCTCAGACTGACTGATCATGAAATTGTTTATTCCTGTTTCTTATAACTCAAACAAGCTATCGCATTTGCATCAACCCTTATGGAGAATTTCACTGTTTATTTCTCCACTAACCCATTCGAGCAGGCAGATAATGCTCTTAGCCTGATAGACAACTCACTCTTTATTTTTCTCTCATAACTCAATCCAGCTGCTGCTTCCGCCCCCTTTCTGATAGGTAATTCCACAAGATATTTCTCTTTTTGCAGCGAAATTTGTGCCAACTATATTCCTGTCCCGGGCAAAGTGCAATGTTTCTAAATGTCTAACTTGCTACCTGGTGGATATAGTAGCAGTGGATCTACTGGTCGCGATCATGGCTCTGATACTGAAGCAAATTCCTATTGTGTGTTACCTCCATTTTATGATCCTGTGGTATCTTTCATTGTGCAATATTCAAGCCGTCATTCTTTGTGTAGCTACAGATCTTTCTGCTTGTTTCACCGTGACTTTCACTGTAATCGATGTGTGGCCATTTATCCCTGTTTATTTCCAGTAACACATTATTCCCTACTTTCACAGTTACGGGTCATAACTAAAACCTTTCATCATATCTGGAGTATTGTATGCAGTTTTGGTCTGCTTATCGGAGGAAGCATGTTCTTGCTATGGAGCAGGTGCAGCGAAGGTTCACCAGACTTTTTCCTGGGATAGCAGGACTGCTGTATGAAGAGAGATTGGGTCGATCAGGCTTGTATTCGCCAGAATAATGCGAGGGGATCTCATAGAAAACTAAAGAATTCTAACAGGACTTGACACACTAGATGCAGGAAGGATGTTCCCGATGGCGGGGGAGTCCAGGACCAGGGCTCACAGTCTAAGGATAAGGGATAAGCCATTTAGGAATGAGATGAGGAGAGATTTCTTCACCCAGAGAGAGGTGAACCTGTGGAATTGTCTCCCACGGAAAGTAGTTGAGGCTAAATTAATAAATATATTGAAGAAAGAGTTAGATATAGTTCTTAGGACTAATGGGATGAAGGCATACGGGGAGAAAATGGGAACAGGTTACTGAGTTTGATCATCTGCCGTGATCGTTTTGAATGGTGGAGCAGGCTCGAAGGACCGAATGGCTTACTCCTGCTCCATTTTTCTCTTTGATTTGTTCTGGTTCTACTTCTCCATGTTCTAAACGTTGTAAAGATTTTAGTGGCGAGCAGACTCGTGGGAGACTCCTGTATTACAGCAATGCGAAGAGCCCCAGGACAGAGAGATGGAGAGCTGAAGGAAATCATTCACTTCATTTCTTGTTCTATTGGAGAATTGTATTTTGCAAAGGGTAGTGTTTCTCATTTTTTTCAGTGCAGAATCGATGTGGTATATGTAGTGTCAGTCCATCATACCGATTGAATCGAATTGGCTGAAGTCTGGCATCTGTGCTGCTGGGAACTTCAGGAGGAGGTTGAGAAGGATCATCAACTCGGCACTTCCGGCTGAAGATTGTTGTAAATGCTTCAGCCTTATCTTTCACACTAATGTGCTGGGCTCCCCCATCATTGAGGATGTGTGATATTTGTTGAGCCATCTCCTCAAATTAGTTATCCACCACCATTCATGGCTGGATGTAGCAGGGCAGCAGAGCTTAGACCTGATCTGTTGGTTGTGGGATCACTTAAATGTGTCGATCGCATGTTGCATACACAGTTTTTTGCTCAAGTAGTCCAGTGTTGTAGCTTCACCAGGTTCAAACTTCATTTTGAGGTACACCCAGTGCTGCTCCTGGCATACCCTCCTGAACTCTTCATTGAACCAGGATTGTTTTCCTGGCTTGATAGTAATCGTAGAGGTGGGAGGGGGGATTTTTAAATTCATTCGTGGGATGTGGGCATCGCTGGCTCGGCCAGCATTTATTGTCCGTCCCTAATTGCCCTTGAACTGAATGGCTTGCTATGCCATTTCAGAGGGCATTTAAGAGTTAACCACATTGCTGTGGGTCTGGAGTCACATATAGGCCAGATGAGGTAAGGGCAGTCGATTTCCATCCCTAAAGGGTATTAGTGAACCAGATGGATTTTTACAGCAATTGACAATGATTTCATGGTCACCATTAGACTTGCTTTTAAATCCAGATTTTTTTATTATTTGAATTCAAATTTTACCAACTGCCATGGTGGGATTCGAAACCATGTCCCCAGAGCATTAGCCTCTGGATTATTAGTCCAGTGACATTACCACTACGCCACCATCTACCCGGGCCATGAGGTTACAGATTGTGCTTGAGTATAATTCAGCAGCTGCTGATGAACCACAGCCCCTCATGGATGCCTGTGTTGCATTGCTATATCTGTTCTAATTCTATCCCATTTGGCACGGTGGTAGTGCCACACAACACGATGGAGTGTATGCTCAATGTGAAGTCGGGGCAACAGCTCCACAAGGACTGTGCGGTGGTCACTTCTACCAATACTGTCATGGATAGATACATCTGCGGTAGGCAGATTAGTGAGGATGAGATCAAGTATGTTTTTCCCTCCTGTTGATTCCCTTACCACTTGTTGCAAACCCAGTAGCAGCGATGCCCTTTAGGACTCGCCCAGCACGGTGAGCATTGGTGTTACCGAGCCACTCTTGGTGATGGGCATTGAAGTTTCCCATCCAGAGTACATTCTACGCCCTTGCCACCCTCAGTGCTTCCTCTAACTGGTGCTCAACATGGAGGAGTACTGATTTATTTGCTGAGGGAGGGTGTTCGGTGGCAATCAGCAGGAGGTTTCCATTTCCATCTTTGACCTTATGCCATGTGACTTCATGGGGTCCGGAGTTGATGTTGAAGAATCCCAGGACAACTCCCTCTGGAGTGTATACTATTGTGCCGCCACCTCAACTGGGTCTGCCCTGCCGGTGGGACAGGACATAACCATTGATGTGATGGCTGTGTCTGTGACATTGCCCGTAAGGTATGATTCCGTGACTATGACTATGTCAAGCTGTTGCTTGACCAGTCTGTGGGACAGATCTCCCAACTTTGGCACAAGCCTCCAGATGTTAGTAGGGAGGATTTTTCACGGTTGAAAGCTGAGTTTGCCGTTGTCGTTCCCAGTGCCCAAGTCAATGATGGGTGATCTATACGGTCTCATACATTCCTATTGACCTCGTAGTAGTTAGATACGACGGAATGGCTTGCTAGGCCATTTCAGAGGGCATCTTAGAGTCAAGCACATTGTTGTGGGTCTGGAGTCACATGTAGGCCCGACGAGGTAAAGACAGCAGATTTCCTTCCCTAAAGGACATTAATGAACCAGATGGGTTTTTTAATTCATCGACAATATCCACCACTAGTATTCAGTCACTTCCCATATATACCCAATTGATCTCTATCTGTTCTCCTCACACAATGAAGTAGAATTCCATCTTTGTAGATTGGCTTTTCCTGACTGTAAAAAAGGAGATTAAAATGGACTAATGTTTCCAGCAGGTACTGTTCTGCACCTCAGTGTCATGAAGGGGGCAAATCTATTGAAAGTAGACTCCAATATTTTCTCCTTATCGCCATACCCTTGATCAGTTAATCAGTTGATTGTTTTTTAGTTTTTTAGTTTTAGAGATACAGCACTGAAACAGGCCCTTAGGCCCACCGAGTCTGTGCCGACCATTAACCACCCATTTATACTAATCCAACACTAATTTCATATTCCTACCACATCCCCACCTGTCCCTATATTTCCCTACCATCTACCTATACTAGGGGCAATTTATAATGGCCAATTAACCTATCAACCAGCAAATCTTTGGCGTGTGGGAGGAAGCCGGAGTACCGGAGGAAACCCACGTGGATACAGGGAGAACTTGCAAACTCCACACAGGCAATACCCAGAATTGATCATACTATCGATCTTCCTTCTGATATGTGCTCCTGTCCTGTCCACTATTTGCTATAGTGTTAACATACGTATCATTGGCAAACTTCGAAATTGTAAACCCTATGCACAAGACAAGGTCCTTTATATTTAACAAGAAATGCAATGTTTCTACTATTGAACCTTGTGGTCACGCATTGCATGCCTTCCTTCAAAGGAATATATGTTCTCACCACTTCTCTCTCCCTTCTCTCCTTTAGCTAACTTCGATTACATGTTATCATCGTTCATCTACTGCCATGTGCTTCTATTCCCCTAATGAGTCTGCATGCTGGTACTTTATCAAAAACCTTTGGAAAGACCATGTACAGAACTTCAACGACGCTGCTTTCATTTACTCTTTCTGTTACTTCATCAATGAACTCCATCAGGGTAGTCATGCATTATTTCACTTTAACATGACCAGACATGCTGTCCCTTATTTTCCCTTGCTTCTTCAAGTGAGAATTAGTTTATCGTTGACAATGGTGTTTTGTAGATTTAGCATCATCAATGTTAGACCCATCAGCATGTAGTTTACAGTTTTATCTATCTCCTCTTTTTTGAGCATGGGTTTAGCATTCGTAATCCTGCACGGCTCTGGGGCCACTCCCAAAACCAACGAAGACTGGAGCATGTGGGCAGTGCTACTGCTACTGAACAATAGCTTCCCTCAGCAACCTGGGATACATTTAATCTGGAGCTGCTGGCTTGTTCAGTTTGAGTGATGCCAAAATATTGAGCACATCTTTCCGATTTAATGTTATTGCATTCAATGTCTAAAGTCACCCTCCTCTACTGTGCCATAACTTAATCCTTGTCTTTTGTGAAGACCGGGACAAATGATTTATTAAGCACCCCAGTGATGCCGTCTTCATTCATAGTAAAATAATTTTGTCCCAATTGTACCCACCATTCCTTTGACTTCCCATTTAGTTTTGCCTGATGATAAAATATATATTCGTTTACGTTTATGTTACCCACTAATCTTTTCTCACCATCTCTCTTTACCATTCTTAGATAAGTGTCAAATTGTTCTCTGAACACTGTATTCTGTCCGTTTCTGAACTATACACAGTACCTAACATTTATCATAAACTTTCGTTTTCTGTTTCATTTCACTCTATTTCCTTTATCATCCAGGAAGCTGCAACTTGGTATGCCCATCTTTTCACTTTATGGGAATATGTTTGGTTTGTAATAGAACTATCTCTGCGTTGAAGTAGTGCCATTGCTTAATTTCTGCCTGTCTGGTAGATGCTTTTGCTAGTTTCTGTCACTGAAATTCTCTCCTTTCCACTTGGATATTCTGACTGTATATTTTCCTTGATCACTTTCCAGAACCACATTTAAATGCAAGTATATCATGCTCTCCAGCACTTACAAATGCCATACCCTCCATTGGCCCTATATTATTCTTGGAAAATAGTTCACTTACTGCATGTTCCCCATTGGACTAGATACATCCTGACTAGCGAATCTCTCACGTGCAGAATTCAACAATTCGTCACCTTTTATTCTGCTCTGACCCACCCTCCCAGCCTATAGTAAAATAATTGATAACACTCTACCATGACAGATAGATTGATTTTACACTTCTCTGACACATCCCTGCCAGTCTTCCCAACTGTTTTCTTTGCACTATTAGGGGAACTACAGTAAACTCACAATAATGCACAAGCTCATGTTTTGTTCCCCGTGTCTGATTCAGAATTTGAATCCTCTAATACTTCATTCTTCTGTGGAACTGTAATAATATCCTTGATGAATAATTTCAATCCTTCTGCTTTTAGTGTCATAGAGTCATCGAATTATCCAGCACAGAAACAGGCCCTTCGAACCATCGTGTCTGAACCGGTCATCAAGCAACTATATGTTATCATCCCATTTTCCAACACATGGCCCGAAGCCTTGTATGCTATGGCGTTTCAAATGCACAGATAAATACTTCTTAATTGATTTTTACCTCATCCGTCCTGATTACATTGTAGCCAGGACCTTTAAGTTCTGATTTTTTTTTTCTTTCCGGGGTTTTGAATTTCGTTGGCAAAGCCAGCAGTTGTTGCCCATCAACAATTGCCGTTAACCAGGTGGTGGTGAGGCAGCTTCTTGAATTCAACATAAAATAGCTTTGAAGTTAATTTATCAGGATAATAATTTTAACTGACTTCATGATATAAGAAAATATTCCGACCCCATCCCTAATAATTTAGATCCCAGTTTTGCTTGCATTAAACTGATTAATTTTACATGATGCATGTGCATGCTGTTGTTCATTTTTAAGAATCTTTATTTTACCTTTGATTCCAATTCTGCATCCAAATATTCGGACCACATCATTACTATTCATGATTTTTAATGAAGCTTTCATTAAATGCATCCAGCAGTTCTGCATTTATTCAACATTTGTCTTTTAGAATATTAATTTGTTGTAATAGTTTGAAAAACCTCATTTACTTTCAAAGTACTAATGAGAAATCTGTGTCCTTGATATCTGCAGAGAAAGATCCAACGAGGTTAATGCACATTCATGGCCAAATATTGAACTTATGTCAGGCCCTGGTGTGCTTGCACTCCCAACATTGATCTGCTACACTTCTTCCAGCGCACCCACCAGGAAACACATTCGGCTCCCGAGTTCTTCAAGATTCCATGTTCTGCCTCTGTGGCGTTGCCAAATGTAAGGGATCCAATCTTGCAGTACTCCATTTCCATTGCAGCCGAAATGCAAGGCCCTCGTCCGTGCTAATTAACCTCAGAAACACTATTACAGCACTGCAAAATCGGGCCATCACTTGGTGATGTGATCCACAGCACGCACACTGCAATACCGCTGCTATTTAATACTAGATCTTAAATCTGATTCAATTAAATCTGAATACCAAGCCCCAGCTTTACTAATTGTCTGAATTACCCCTTAATAGGGCAAAACTTATGGCCAGCCAATGCCCTACAGTTGACCTGCTGGATTCCCATACGAGCGCTGTCAAATTATAGATCAGAAGCAATGTTACCAAAATCTATCTCACGCCGCAATTCCTCCTCAACTCACAATTATGATCCCCGCACCACTTACTCCCTCAGTAGCAGAAGCAGTCCTTTCAGATTTGATTTCTCCTTTTACCAAATGTATTGTATGCTGGAGGCCCTAAATAAGGTGGGGATTATTTGGGATCGTGGACAAATGCATTTCTCGTAAAAGGTAACAACACTGAATTGACTTGCACCGAGGTTGGACAGAATCAGTGAAAAACTTGACTGGGTTTATTTTTAGAGAACAAACAACAAAGAACAAAGAACAGTACAGCACAGGAACAGGCCATTCGGCCCTCCAAGCCTGTGCCGATCTTGATGCCTGCCTAAACTAAAACGTTCTGTACTTCTGGGGACTGCATCCCTCTATTCCCATCCTATTCATGTATCTGTCAAGATGTCTCTTAAACGTCGCTATCGTACCTGCTGGCATCACCCCCCCCCCCACCCCCCACCCCCCCACCGCAGCAAGTTCCAGGCACTCACCACCATCTGTGTAAAGAACTTGCCTCGCACATCCCCTCTAAACTTTGCCCCTCTCAACTTAAACCTATGGTAGAATACAAATGGATAGAACTTATACTCTGCTTATACAAAGCCCTGGTTAAACCATAGCTGGAGGCACCTCTGGAATTCTGAGCAGCACGCCGCGGAAGGATATATTGGCCTTGGAAGAGGTGCCGCACAGATTTACTACATTGGTACCTGGATTTCAAAGTTTAAGTTACGATGTGAGATTACGTAAACTAGGGTTGTATTTCTTCGAACATTTCAAACTGTTAATGGAAACTGATTTGGTGGGTAGAAATAAACTATTTCTGCTGCTTTGGAAGTCCACGACTCAGAAACACACTCTAAAATAGAGCAAAGCCTTTTAGGAGAGATAGTGGAACGTACTTGTACAAGCCAGCTTAGTAGAAGTTTGGAACTCATGTCCGAAAATGACAATTGATCCCAGATCAATTATTAATTAATTTCAAAACTGAGGGTGATTGATTTTTGCAACAAAGTGTATTAATGTACAGCGGGCGAAGACGGATAAATGGAGTCAGGTCACAGATCAGCCATTGTCTCAATGAATAGTAGAACAGACCTGAGGGGCTAAATGGCTCACTCTTTTTCCATGCTTCTTCCGTTGCTATATTCCAATAAATAACCGTAGAAGAAAGATTGAGGGAGCTAGGGCTTTTTTCATTGGAGTGAAGAAGGATGAGAGGTGACTTGATAGAGGGGTACAAGATGATGAGAGGCATAGATAGAGTTGATAGCCAGAGACTTTTTCCCAGGGTGGAAAGGGCTATCACCAAGGGGCATAATTTGAAGGTGATTGGAGGAAGGTTTCGGGGAGATGTCAGAGGTAGGTTCTTTACACAGAGAGTGGTGGGTGCGTGGAATGCGCTGCCAGCGGTGGTAGTAGAAGCAGATACATTAGGGGCATTAAGCGACTCTTGGATAGGTACATGGATGATAGTAGAATGAAGGGTAGGTAGTTAGTTTGATCTTAGAGTAGGTTAAAGTTTCGGCATAACATCGTGGGCTGAAGGGCCTGTACTGTGCTGCACTGTTCTGTGTTCTATGTTCTATGTTCGAAGGCCAAATTAAATGTAATTAAAAATATTTTACCGTCAACTTAAATCAGTAGTCCAGGCATTATTGGCTTACGATTTGCTAAAAATATTCCATCTTGGACTCCAAGAAGGACGGTCATTTTTTTTCACTTTGAGTGCTCCCGACTTCCCTTCCCCATCTATTCATTCGAATAGACAAGCGAAAACAAAAACAGGGTGGCAAGAAATAGGAATCTATGTACCAAATTGTTCCGAGGTCGAGTAATTCGACAAGAGATTTATGTGTGTACATGTGACTGTAATTGCCCTTCTGTGAGAGATGGAGGTTAGTAAGTTGCGTTTATTTTAATTCTGTCTGTAGTGTGCAATAGATGATTTTGAAAGAGCCACACGACATGCGCATCGTGTGATGTTCTACTCCATTTAAGTCACTGGAATGTAAAATTTGGTTGGGAACGAAATGAATTTTAATGCGACACTGGCTCCTTTACACTAATTCCCAACAACTAAATTCTCATTTTTGTTTAATTTTCCGAAGCCTTTTAACTTATTTCGATGAGCATGTTATTACAGTCAGGGGATGTTTAATCATATTCTTCAATTCATTTCTGAATTTACTCTGGGAAACTGCATAAATAAACGTGTTTGTGCAGCAACTCAAAGTCTGAAGGATATATCCAGATTGTTCAGCAATGGCAAATGGAGCGTTATAATTTGCTTCTAAAAATTGAACATCTGTAAATTGTACATATACATTACATATGAGTGCTAACATCCATAAAAGTATAAAACTACCCGATATGGTGAGTAATAAAATAACTGATTTTCTTCGGTTCTCCATCTCTGGATCATTGTGATTCTCACCAGTTTTGTGTCCTCGGAGTTTCTTCCTCACTCTGTTGGCCAGTAAAATGTACCTGATCGTCAGCACATTGAACAGTAAAATCAGAAGAAATGGAACAAATGGGGTTATAATAGTTTCCAACCACAAAAATGCTACCCATGTGGGTAACATATAGAAGCTTGATTTCACATAGCAGGACCATGGTATACTGTCAATTATTTCCCTAGGTTCATATACAAAGTAGATTGGAACACTTTCTAAAACGCTCAAAGTACACACCACGACTATCGCCACAGTTGCGGTTTTCGCAGTGCAGTAGTTTCTTCGTAGCTTCTGACAACAAATGGCCACAAATCGATCATAGGTGAATGCGACAGTTAGCCAGACAGAACAATCAGTGGACGCAAAAAGCAGAGCAAGGTTAAGACAGCAAATGGGAGTGTAGTTTAGGAATGAGTATGGAAAATAAGCATCTTTAATCTGATAGAGTACTACATCAAATATCAGAATCATTAGATCTGCCACTGCCATGGCTAACAGGTATCGGCTGATGCATTTGGAGAGCTCGCAACGTCCGTGGGCGAGAATCACAATTGTCATTAGATTAGCTGCAAAAAGGGAAAAATCAAATTAATCACTCTCCTTATATGAAAAGACTGAACAGTCGGCAATACTTTCTTGTGAACATTAGTGCACTCATTATATTTGAGCTCAAGTGAGACTGACTGAGACCAGCGGTGTTTAAAGAGAGCCACAATAGCGGGAAAGGAGAATGAGTGAGACCCGCGGTGTTTAAAAAGAGCAGCAGCAGCGGGAAGGAAGGAGAATGAGTGAGACCAGGTGTTTAAAAAGAGTTCTTTAAAAATGCAAACAGTGACGTCAGATGAGAGCTGCAAGGTGATTGGTTGGTGAGTTGCAGCTGTTAGAATACCTTAGAAAATAAGAGGAAAGTTGTTTGTTTTGGGAAAAAAAATATCTGGTGATAAAGTGAGTACTACTAAAGTGTTTTTCTTTTTTAAGGACGTTGGCTTGAAGTGGGTAGACCAAGGCCCCTAGTATAATTAGTATTTTTTAATTAAGGGAGTAAATAATTAACCTGAGGGTAAGTCATGGCAGGAGAGCACAGCCCTGAGATCTGCTCCTCCTGTGCTATGTGGGAAATCGGGGAAGCTTCCAGTGTCCCTGGTGACCATGTCTGCAGAAAGTGTATCCATCTGCAGCTACTGGGTACCCGCATTATGGAGGTGGAGCTGCGGGTGGATTCACTGTGGAGCATCCGCGTTTAGCGAGGTGGTCACACTGCAGGTAATGGCTGCACAGGCAGAAAAGAGATGGGTGACCACCAGATGGAGTAGTAGGCACAGGCAGATAGTGTAGAAGTCCCCTGTGGCCACCCCCTCTCAAGCAGATATACGACATCGGATACTGTTGGGGGGATGACCTCCCAGGAGAAAGCAGCAGGAGCCAAGTTCATGGCACCACGGAGGGCTCTGCTGCACAGCAGGTGAGGAAAAGGGGTGGAAGAGCTATAGTGATAGGGGATTCTAACATAAGGGGTGCTGGTAGGCCTTTCTGTGGCCGCAAACGAGACTCCAGGATGGTATGTTGCCTCCCTGGTGCTAGGGTCAAGGATGTCTCGAAGTGGCTGCAAGACATTCTGAAAGAGGAGGGTGAGCATCCAGAGGTCGTGGTCCATATTGGTACTAACGACATAGGCAGGAAGAGAGATGAGGTCCCGCAAAGTGAATATAGGGAGTTCGGCAGAAGGTTAAAAAACAGGACCTCAAGGGTTGTAATCTCAGGATTACTCCCTGTGCCACGTGCTAGTGACGGTAGGAATAGTAGGATAAGGCAAATGGATACGTGGCTGAAAATCTGGTGTAGGCAGGAGGGCGTCAGCTACTTGGATCATTGGGATTTCTTCTGGTGCAGACGTGACCTGTACAATAAGGACGGGTTGCATCTGAACTGGAGGGGGACCAATATCGTTGCAGGAAGTTGGCTAGTACCACATGGAAGTGTTTAAACTAGTCTTGCAGGTGGGGTGGGACCGAAAGTAGAAGTCTCTCAGATGATATAGATGAGGCAAATGTAGAGGTTAAAGCAAGCAAGTCCAATAGGCAGGCCGGGCAGGGGCAGGACTGGGAGCGTGGAAGTCTGGTAGGCTAAACTGCATTTACTTTAATGCAGGAAGACTTACAGGTAAGGCAGATGAACTCAGAGCACGGATCAGTACTTGGGATTTTGATATTATAGCTGTTACGGAAACGTGGTTTAAGGATGTGCAGGACTGGCAGCTCAATGTTCTGGGGTACCGATGCTTCCGGCCTGACAGAGCAGGAGCTAAGAGAGGAGGGGGAGTTGCACTATTGATTTGGAAGGACATCACAGCAGAACTTGGAGAGGATATCCCTGGGGTAATGTCCAGCGAGGCTTTAAAGAAAGAACTTAGAAATAGGAAAGGGGTGATCTCTTTGATGGGATTATACTATAGGCCCCGCAGTAGTCAGAGGGAAGTGGAGGAGCATATATGTAGGGAAATCACAAATAGATGCAGAAATTATAGGGTTGTAATAGTAGGTGATTTTAACTTCTCTAATATTGACTGGGACTGTCTTAGTGCTAAGGGATCAGATGGGGAAGAATTTGTTAAGTGTGTCCAGGATGGTTTTCTGAAGCAGTATGTGGATGGCCCTACTAGAGAAGGGGCTACACTCGAACTCCTCTTTGGAAATGAGGATGGGCAGGTGGCTGATGTGTCAATGGGGGAGCTCTATGTGACCAGTGACCATAACTCTATTAGCTTCAAGATAGTTATGAAAAAGGATAGGACTGGTCTCAGGTTGAAGTCCTAAATTGGGGGAAGGCTAATTTCGATGGTATCAGACAGGAAGTCTCAAAAGTTGAATGGGAGAGGCTGTTTACAGGTTAAGGGACGTCTGGCAAGTGGGATGTTTTAAAAGTGAGATAGGAAGTGTTCAGGGCCGGCATGTTCCTGTTAGATGGAAGGGCAAGGCTGGCAAGTTTTGGGAACCTTGGTTGACGAGGAATATTGAGGGTCTGGTCAGGACAAAGAAGGAGGCATATGTCAGGTATAGGCAGCCGGGATCGAGCGAGGCCCTCGAGGAGTATAAGGGATGTAGGAATGCACTTAAAAAGGAAATTAGGAGGGCGAAAAGGGGCCATGAGATTTACCTGGTAGATAAGATAAAGGAGAATCCTAAGAGATTCTATTAGTATATTAAGAGTAAAAGGGTAGCTAGGGAGAGAGTATGTCCCCTGAATGATCAATGTGGCAATCTATGTGTGGAGCCACAGGAAATGGGACGAGGTCTTAAATGAATATTTCTAGCCCGTATTTACCGTGGAGAAGGTCATGGAAACTAATGAGTTCAAGGGACGGAACGCCGATATCCTGGAGCATATCAGCATTATGAAGGAGGAGAAGTTGGAGATTTTGAAGGGTATTAAGGTGGATAAATCCCCAGGGCCCGAGCAGGTGTATCCTAGGAAGCTATGGGAAGCAAGAGAGATTGCTGGGGCCCTGGCAGAGAATTTTGTATCATCATTAGTCATGAGTGAGGTCCGGAAGACTGGAGGATAGCTAATGTTATGCCTTTATTTAAGAAGGCCAGCAGGGATAAGCCATGGAACTACAGGCCGGTGAGCCTTACATCAGTGGTGAGAAAGTTATTGGAAGGATTTATATGCATCTGGAAAGGCATGGTCTGATTAGGGATAGTCAGCATGGCTTTGTGCGTGGGAAATCATGTCTCACAAATTTGACTGAGTTTTTTGAGGAGATGGCCAAGAGGATTGACGAGGACAGGGCGATGGACGTTGTCTACATGGACTTTAGCAAGGCCTTTGACAAGGTCCCGCATGGTAGGCTGGTCCAGAAGGTTCGAACAAATGGGATCTAGGGTGAGCTAGCAAATTGGATACAAAATTGGCTTGGTGACAGGAGGCAGAGGGTGGTAGTGGGGGGTAGTTTTTCAGATTGGAGGCCGGTGACCAGTGGTGTGCCGCAGGGATTGGTGCTGGGCCCTCTGTTGTTTGTCATATATATTAATGACTTGGATGTGAATGTAAGGGGCATGATTTTTTTTGCAGATGACAACAAAATTGGTGGTATATTGGACAGTGAAGAAGGTTGTCTAATGTTACAACAGGATATAGATCAAGCGGAAAAGTGGACAAGGGAGTGGCAAATGGAATTTAACGTAGACAAGTGTGAAGTGATGCATTTTGGGAAGTTAAACCAGGGCAGGACTACTACAGTGAATGGCAGGGCCCTGGGAGTGTTTATGATCAGAGAGGCCTTGGGGTGCAAGTACATAGTTCCCTGAAAGTCGCAACACAAGTTCAAAGAGTGGTGAAGAAGGCATATGGCATGCTTGCCTTCATCGGCCGAGGCACTGAGTACAAGAATTGGGACGTCATGTTACAGTAGTACAAAACATTGGTTAGGCCACATTTGGAGTACTGTGTGCAGTTCTGGTCGCCGCACAATAGGAAAGATGTGGTTAAGCTAGAGAGGGTGCAGAAAAGATTCACAAGGATATTGTCTGGTTTGGAGGGCTTGAGTTATAAAGAGAGATTAGAAAGGCTGGATCTGTTTTCCCTGGAGAGACGGAGGCAGGGATTGGACATGATAGAGGTATATAAAATTTTGAGAGGCATAGATAGGGTAGATAACCAGACTCTCTTTCCCATGGTAGGGGTGACTAAAACTAGAGGGCATAGATTCAAGGTGAGAGGGAAGACGTTCAAAGAGGATCAAATGGGTACCTTTTTCACAAATAGAATAGTGGGTGTCTGGAATGAGCTGCCAGAGGAGGTGGTGGAGGCAGGGACAGTAGCGACATTTAAGAGGCATCTGGACAAGTACTTGAATGAGCAAGGCATAGAGGGATATGGAATTAATGCAGGCAGGTGGGATTAGTACAGATAGGCATTATGGTCGGCATGGATGTGGTGGGCCGAAGGGCCTGTTTCTAAGCTGTACGACTCTATGACTCTATGACTCTAAGTGCTTCATACGGATGAGAAACCATTGGAATTGGGTGAAACGCTGGTTTCACTCGTCGCCCCATATTACAGTCCTTTGTCTTCTCGTCAGAAAAATTGGCAAGGTGTAAAACCAGAGATTCACCCGATCGTTTCAGTTTCCCAAAGGCAGCATGAGGTCAAATTTGCTCCAACCAGGTAGATTGTTTGGCTGGTGCAGAGAAAGGAAATTCACAACATTCCAACTTTTGCTTCTATTCACATTAATTGGAATGGAAACAAAGTAGTTATTGCACAAGGATCAATCCAGAGACCACTGCTGTTCACATTTATATACACAACATGTGCCCTGAAACCAGACATATAATTTCAAAATGTGCGAATGACACAAAGTTGGGTTTTCAGTTTCTAAACATTATCTGAATAGTACAGTGGGCATACAGATACATAGCTCAACAAGGTGATCAGGCCATAAAAATAAACAAAGCACTGAGTTACATTTCTGCGGGGAAGGATTAGAAAATATGAGACGTTATGTTAAATTATATGGAAAGTTGGTTAGGTCCCATTTGGAGCACAGTGTACCTTTCTGTTTTTAATATACAAATGATACAAATGCACTGGAGAAGGAGCAACCATGTCTTATTCAAATGATATCAGAACTGAGAAGTTATAACAATCAGAAACCACATCACAGGCTGCTTTCCTTTCTGGAGAAAAAAAACTAGTCTGATCTACGATCTGATAGAGGTCATAAAGATTATGCAAGGTTTTGGTAGGGTAAACCGCTATCTCAAAGATGTTGTGGTCCACAGTTTCATTTCATCCTTTGTCTCATCCAATGCCTTAACACATACTTTTTATCTTCATTTCAGATGTTGAAGATCGCAATTTCCATCATACCATGGGTACCAAGTTCCCTTCAGATCTGTCTTTCCCTTCAGTACCTTCTGACCCCATCCGTTCTTCTAATATCACTGCTTGCTGTGTATTCACAATATGTGCGGACCTTCCCCTCTCTGACCTTGCACGGTCTGTCCTTAGGGAATGACACAGCTTTTTATCCTTAGCAACCCCCGCCCCCACACACACACCTCAATTAATTTTGAACTTAGCACAACGTTGAGCTCGTCTTCCATTGCCTTCATCTCTTCGCTCACTCCTTTGGCCAAGAGTCATCCCTCTGCACAGCAAGCAATTTTTCCCATCTGCAATCTTCTCCCTCCAACCGGACACCTGCATCTGGCCTCTTACCCTGACTTGATCTTTTTTTATTGAGAATTGCAAGCGTGAAATCTGCCATGTCAATTTCATTACTCTCTGTACTATCATTCTAACCTGTTTATTTAGATTTAGATTTAGAGATACAGCACTGAAACAGGCTCTTGTGCCCACCGAGTCTGTGCCGACCATTAACCACCCATTTATACTAATCCTACACTAATCCCATATTCCTACCACATCCTCAGCTGTCCCTACATTTCCCTAACACCTTCCTATACTAGGGGCAATTTATAATGGCCAATTTATCTATCAACCTGCAAGTCTTTTGGCTGTGGGAGGAAACCAGAGCACCCGGAGGAAACCCACGCAGACACAGGGAGAACTTGCAAACTCCACAGTCCCTCTTTACTTGTTATACTCTATTCCCTCAGGCACAACCCTAATATCATTATCAAACCTGCTGAAAGGATGGTGCTATTGTTGTCTGGCAAACTGACCTCTATCGAGGAGAGCTGAATAACAACTAGCCGACACTTCCTCCCACATTCCCCTGGGTCATGATCCCAGCACCGAAATTCAAGCCATTGTTTTGAGGACTGTCACTGACCTCAAATACTCTTGCGATCTTCCCTCCACAGCTTCTGACCTCATAGTTCTCCAATCCAAAACAGCCGTCTTTAACTTTCTTCCCAAGATCCACATACTGGACAGCCCAAGAAACCTTTTGTTTCAGCCTGTTCCCACCCCACTGAACAGATTTCTTTCTATATTGAATCTATTTTTCTCACCTTATCCAGTCTCTTGACACCCAGATGCGTGACTCTTCTGATGCTTTCCGTTACTTCCACGGTTTCCACTTTCCTGGCCCTTACCGACTTTTCTGCATGACCGTCCATTCTCTCTGCACCTACATTCCCCACCAGGAGTATCTGAGGGTTATTCAATTCTTTCTTGAATTGATGCTCAACTAGTTTCCAACAACCACCATATTCCTCCACCTGACTGAATCGGTTCTCAAATTGAGCAGCTGCACCTTTAAATTATCTCACTTACTCCAAATTAAAGGTTTGGCTATGTGTACCAGCATGGGTTCTGGCTATACCTGCAAAGTTGTGCAATATGTGGAATATTCCTTGTTCCAGTTTTACTCGGTCTCCCTCCCTTAACTCTTTTTCAAGTATACTATTGACTGAATCAGTGTCTTTTCCAGCTGTTCCCCTGAAATGGAAAACGTCATTAACTATAGCTCCAATTTCCACCCGACTCTCACATTCAAATTGTCCATCTTCGACTCTTCCCTTCATTTCCTGAACTCCCCTGTCTCAATTTCTGGGGTAGGCTACCAGTAGGTACCCATTAGAAGCCCACTGCTTCCACAGATATCTCGACTATAGTTCCTCAATGTCTGCTTTCTGTAACAACTTCATTCAATTCTCCCAATTTCTCTGTCTCAGTCCCATTTGTTTTGAAGATGCCATATTCCAAACCAGCGCATTTAAAGTGTCCTCCTTCTTCCCAAACAGAGGTTTTCTCCCCACCCCACCCTTGGTTGAAAGGGCCCTGGACCGTTTCCGACCAGTTTCTCATACTTCTGTTCTCACCCCTTCCCCTCCCTCCCAGAATCATGATAGGGTGCCCCTTGTCTCACGTTCCTCCCATCAATATACGTATTCAATGGATCATCCTCCTCCATTTTAGCCACCTAAGGTCTGATGCTCCCATCAAACGAAGCTTCCGCTCCTTTCCTTTTCAGCATTGCAAAGGAACCATTCTCTCAGCGAAACCCTTGTAGACTCCTTTATCACGTCAACACACATCCCCTTCCAACAGCACCTTTTCCTGCAAACCAAGGAGATGCAACACCTGTTTCTTAACCTCCTCTCTCCTCAATCGCCAAGGCCCCAAACACTCCTTCCAGGTGGAAGAGCGGGTTATGTGGACTTCTTTCTGTTTAGTATACTCTATTCACTGCTCGCAATGGGGTCTGATCGATATTAGGGAGACCAAACGAGGATTGGCTGATCGCTTTGCTGATACCGCTGCTCCACCTGCAAGCATGATCCTGAGGTCCTGGTTGCCTGCCATTTTACTTCTGCATCTTGTTATCACGCTGACATCTCTGTCCTCGTCTTTCTGCAGTGTTCCAAGGAAGCTCAATGCAAGCTGGAGGAACAACACTTCATCTTTCCATTAGGCACTTTACAGCTTCTGTGGATGCAACACTGAGTTCAACAAGTTCAGACCGTAATCTCTGCCCCAATTTTTATTACTTTTATCTGCATGTTTTTGCCTTAATCTGGTTTTGCTCTTGTTTTTGTTGTTCATTGATTTGCAATTGACAGAGCCATATCATTTATTCATTTATTTATTTCTTCCATTACTCCTCCCTTTGCCTCTGCATCACCAACTCGTTTTGTCAGTTAATGTCTCCCATCCTTTGTCCTGACAGAGACCTTACTTTTTCTTCTTGCTCCACCCTCTCCATGTGATCTTCCTAAAAAAAAGCTATGACATTTCCGAGTTCTGATGAAAGAGGTTTTCAAACTGAAACCATAACTTGCTTTCTCGCCAGAGGGGCTGCCAGATCTGTTGAGTATTTGCAGAATTTTCTGTTTTTATTCCATATTCCATATTTCTGACAGCTGCAGTATTTTGGTTTAGTAAATCTATAAAAAGGTGTAGGTGAGAGCAGATCTACGTTCCATAACTGTCACGCGATCTCTGATGAATCTCAAAGGGAATTCAGGGCAAACGTTGTTCACCAGAATATTGTTCGAATGTGAAATGATCTACATCTATGCTGCAAGTACTTTGTCCTAATTTGTAAACCACTGGTATCACTCAACAGGTCAGGCAGCGTCTGTGCAGAAGCATAATTATCGTTTCCCATCCCTGATCTTGTATCAGAACTGATAAGTAAGATGAAAGGTTAAATGCTTCTCCCTGCTTTCCGAACTACTAAGTGATTACAGTATTTGTTATATTTGTTCAGATTTTCGGTATTCCCTCCATTTTTCTTCTTAAAATGATAGGACTCTGTACAAAGGAAAGCGAATTAAGTTATTTAATTTAAAGCTTCAGAACTATGTTGCCAGTTAAATTATTCCCTTAAAATCCTGATGTATTCTTTCTATTATTTGATTGATGCTGTTAATTATTGCCTGTATATCAACAATAACAAAACAAAGAGGATTTATTATTCACCAGAAAGCAGTAGCAGTGACACTGTTAAAGACAATTAATGATGAATATTAACCATTGATTAGCAGCTTACCTGGAATTCCAACTATCGCAAGAATAGGGTAGTAAATATTTTCTATCTGTATGATTTCCGGCTGTCCCATGTTTGGAGAGAAGTGGTTTCGTCTGTTCGCATTGTGGGCATGTAGATCTGCTTTCAAAATAAGGTCTCATTTATACCCGAGAGAAACCTCAAGTGACAAAAAGAACATTACGCAATAATTTGCATTATTCACAGTCTTTTGAACAAACAGGTTTACCTGATCAGTATTCACTCCTATTGATCACCTGCAGACATACCCATATTGACATTAGAAAAGTCTGGAGAATTCAGTCGATCACATTTTAGAAATAAAACATGTTGATCTCTGCAGTTAAAAAAAAAATGCTACTTATTCTTTAATCAGAAGACATAACATTGCAGTTTAGTGGAAGGCAACTAATGAAGTAAACGTGCTCATTTGTGGTGGAGTAACTCTATCTACAATGTATTCGTTCATTGTTGTGTTTTTTGATGTTCTTGAGGCCCGTAATACCGACATATATACACAGAAAGTGATATTCTTAGTGGAATACTGCAATATGGATAGTCTGAAATGTTTGCATCTGGTATTCATAGGTGATAACCATAGGGATTGTTCTGATGTGTATGAGAAAAAAAAACAATGATGTGGATAAGGAACTCTACAGCCATTTGTCAGGTTCATGGAAGTTCATGGACGCAAATTACTAAGGAATTGGAGGGGGCCAAGAAGATTTCATGCCGGTGTAAAGCAGGAAATGGGAACAGGACCCTCATCCACCCATTGCACTAAGAACAAGGAGTTCCGCTTGAAGCTGAGTTATTTTGGAAATATGACTCCGAGTACTGAGGTCGGAACGTACCCATTTCGTGGAACAAAGAAAGATTGGGTATTTTGCACTGCGTTAATGCTATTTCCATTATCTTTCAAAAGTTCATTTTATACTTGATCCCGAAAGTTACATTCACAATTGGAAGAATCCCAAACAGAACATCGAAGCAAGCATTGCAACTTGTGACATATCCCATGGCTGATGTTGGGAGAAATGCTCTCCACCTCCCTCTCAGAATTGTTACTATTGGCCCCTCTTCGAGAGTGCATGTTGGAGATGCTTGATTGGATTTGTTTGCCGTAACTCTGGAATAAAAGAATATTGTTTTGGGTTTTATATTGCATGAATTCAAATAGGAAGAAAAAAAATGCTTTGAATTAGATTTACCGTACTGTATAATTACGAGAATTCCACTGTTGGCATGCTAGTGATGATGTTAACTGTGTAGACCTGTCATTCTATTCAAGAAGAAACATCAAATCTGTACATGGTTTATTTGCTTTTTTTCTGCCTTTGGTTGGAAATCAATGAATGGGGAAAACTATATTTAGTGAAAGACACATCAGTTCTAAAGTGCTTCTCTTTCCACAGATGCTGCCAGACCTGCTGAGTGGTTCCAGCATTTCTTGTTTTTATTTCAGATTTCCAGCATCCGCAGTATTTTGCTTTTAGTTCTCAAGTGAATGCGTATAGACTGAAAATCAACGGAGTTGGATGAATTCTCTTTGATTGTGGACTTTAAGGCAATCTTGAGTGGAAGGAAAATATACATGAATGTATTTTGTTAGTTCTCAAGATTGTGGAAAGTTTTTTTTTATTCATCCAATATCAAAGTGCTTTATAAAACTCCCTTATCAATTCTCACTCGTGGGGTAGATTACCCCTACATGGGAAGGAACTGACTTTGTTCCAATGCCTTGGATAGCACCTTCTTGTGTTTTCCTGCCACGATGTAGCAGTTACACTGCAAATAAATTCTGAACATTGGAGTAAGTAATAGAATTCAACTGACAACATGATAGCTTTTATTTTAATGAAACCAGATGCAACAAGCTAAATCTAGTAGGCACCTCACGTGAATCATGATGCTCGATAACAAAATTGGTCTGCCTGGGAATGTTGTGTTCCAAACCCTTGCAGACGAGTAGAGACGTTAACCCTTTCTGTTGACAGTTTTACGTTTAAATTAATTCACCACACTTTAACATCGCTATTATTGATATGGCATTATTAAATGTAAAAGTTGTAAATAGACAGAGGAAGATTCAGATTAGACAGATTTATCCATTATGCTCTTGGGCAGAGCCGCAATGGATTTTTCATCTTTGTTGTTTTGTTTTGACCAGGTGCCGATGGTTTGCAGGTCCACATGAGTACTCATACCGCAACAGGAGATCTCATAACATTCGGAAGGTAAGAACTTACGATGGCTATGCTTTGAATTAATTATTTTCCTTGCAAAGACTTGTCCTTAACTTATTTAAGGTCATGTGTTATCTTCTCAGACCAAGTGCTTGATAAGGGGTGATGTGGATGTTATTTCCAAATTAAATGCAAGAACTTATGTTTCCGATGCAAAACACCATGTAAAATCACCAAACTTGAGCCACATTTTCCTGTTATTGCAATTGATAAGATAAATTAATAAGTTGCTATTTCAAGGACTCAAAGGGAACATTTACGGTAAGTTTCATGGATAATGCTGTTTTTATTTGAAGATACGGATGTAACGCAGTCTCAGCAGTTCTTAAGTATCAAGGAAGTAAACGTCAGGGGCAATGAAACTGAATATTGACAAAAGCTGTCAGTTCAGCAATACTGTTTGAACATTGGGGTGATTTCGAAATTATAACATGTCAGGCCTAATATAACGGGTCATCCCTCAGAAATAGTATTGTCTAAAATAAAGAACAGACAAACAAAATATGCTTAAGTTATGGCTGACCTTCAGGAACACACGACGTCAGCCGAGAGCTCCAACTCAATCGGCTGCCCTTGGAGCCAAACAAGCAGCAGGTATGGAAAGTGGGGAGCCAAGCAACGGTACAAAATTATATGAAGGTGTTGTGTTTGCAGTAATACAGTAAGCGGTGACATTTGCATTTCCAACAGACCTTTGATGAAGTACCACGCAGTGTCCTTTACAAGAAAGGATTATGTATCAGACCTCACATTAACAACATTTGTAAATGAATTAGATCAAGTGGAAATGTTTGATTTTTGTTTTAAAATATAATAACAATATTTTATTGGATAGTAAAGTTCCTCTAGGTCTCATAAAACATAGAACAGGCATGAGATAGAATTTTAATTAATGGGATGTGTAAAATTGAATAAGAGGAAGTGATTGAGGATAGGAGATAGAAACCCAGAAATTATATCACCAGATGGGAATGGGAAAACCACGTGGTCCGATCCAAAAAATGGTATCAATATGACATAAATGTGCACTTTAGTCCAAGTCAGGAGAGCACAGTTAAAAAGTTGAAAATGATAGGTTTCTCTTGGGGTTGTTTATCTATATGCCTATGCATTTTTAATAAAGCTACATTTGATAGCCCGACCACTACCCGAGGCATCATGACTATACAGGAAGAGGTAAGCAAAGATCTTCAGACCGACACACCACTTGATCTTTTGGTAAGTTTATCTGAAACTCCAAGTATGGTTTTCATCTGTTGGAACACTGGTGACATAATATTTGGATACCAGTGAGAGAGTTCAGATGTCAATTGTTGCAAGTGAAGAAACTAACATGCGGAAATGCACAGGGAACTTGCACTGAAGAATTCGGCTCAGGCATACTGAGGTAACTGGCAACAACATAACATGAAATAGTTATCATGGCCAGCATAATGACACAACATCTTAAATCACCAAGGCATTGACACAGACTCCATAGAAAAACTTAATTTAAAACAAACAGGATAGAAGTAACTCACGTAATGAAAGGTCAAAAACCAGAAACGCTAACTCTGCTTCTCTCTCCACAGATGCTTCCTGATCTGCTGAGTATTTCCAGCACTTTCTGCTTTTAGTTCAGATTTCCAGCATTTGAAGTATTTTGTTTTTTATCATAGAAATAACGCACAGTTTTAACTGTAAATGTATATACCATGTTTTGGAAAAAGTGAAAGGAACCAGAGACAAATGTACTTAATATCGGTGGTGTTATGAATGGTAATGGAATCCTTACTCAAAGATGTAATGAAAAATCTAGGAAATCGAACTATAATAAAGAGCAGTATGCAACGTATATCAAAAGGAAAGGCCTGATCAATCTTATTAAATTATTTGAATATGCAACAGAAAGATAGACATGGGTAATGCAGCAGCTGTGACATTTGCATTTCCAATAGACCTTTGATAAAGTACCACATAGTCGGCTCATGGCCAAGACCAGAACATGTGATTCAGGAAAAAAGCAGCAGAATAATTAGCAAGCTGAGAACAAAAACGTATAGCCAAAGTATGAGTTAAAGGTAGTTGCACAGATTGTAAATGATGGGGAGCAACGTTCCACATGGAATGGTGCTGGGACCACTAGATTTACCATTTACATAAGCTTATTGCCCTTGGGAATACGAAGAATAATTTCAGAATTTGCGGGTGACAACAGATTTGGAGTATAGTTTGCAAAGAGAAGGACTGAAACAACATACAGGTAGACAGTAATAAACGTTGAGAATGGAGTTAAAACTGGAAAATTAACTGCAGACAAATGTGAGGTCATACGGTTTTTGCAGAAAGAAAATACACGTAATCCTTGGAAAATAAGTGCCTATATTGGTTTAATGGAACAGAGGGATCTCGTATACAGACATGCAAATCATTAAAGATAGTGGCATTTTTTTTATATGGCATAAAAAACAAACAAACACTGGCGCTCATTTCATGAGGGATATAACTGAATAACATAGCGATTATGATGAACTTGTATAGATCCTTTGTGCGGCCACACCTAGAGTGCTGTGAACAGTTCCGGTCTCCATATTATGAAGAAGATATGGAGGCACAGGAAAAGGTACAACAAAAATGTGCCACAATGATGCCAGAGGTAAAAGTTTATATCTGTTAGGAAGTAGTGGTCTTTCCCTGATAATAAAGAGGCCTTTAAGATATGTTAGAGTTTGGTGTAGCCAAGGTGTTTCCGCTGGTGGTTGTGTCCCTAATTAAGGTTTATAAACATGAGTTGATGGCGAATCAAACTAATGGAGAATTCAGGAGACGTTTGTTTATCCAAATTTCTTTTAGAATATCTCTGACGCTAGGGGAGACGGTGGCGTAGTGGTATTGTCATTGGCCTAGTAACCCAGAGACATGCGTTTAAATCCCACCACAGCAGAAGGTGAAATTTGAATTCAATTAATAAATCTGTAATTAAAAAGCTCGTCTAATGATGGCCATGAAACTATTGTCGATTGTTGTAAAAACACATCTGGTTCACTAATATCCTTTAGGGGAGGAAATCTGCTGTCCTTACCTGGTCTGGACTACATGTGACCCACAGAAATATAATTGACTCTTTCATGCCCTCTGAAATGGCATAGCAAACCACTCAGTTGTATCTAACCGCTACGAAGACAGTAAAAAGGAATGGAAAACTCCCTTCTTAGCAACACTGTGGGTGTACCTACCCCACATGGACTGCAGCGGTTCAAGAAGGCAGCTCAGCACCACCTTCTCAAGGGCAATGAGGATGGGCAGTAAATGCTGGCCTAGCCAGCGACTCCCACATCCCATGAATGAATAAAAAATAATTGTTGAGATGAACAGCCAATTGAAAATGACTATTGAGGGATAATGGCATAGAATTATGTGTTTATTGAGGCTGGATAAACAAGGTGGGAGGAGGCTATTGTGGAGCACAAAACCACAAATAAATTATGGCTTCCTGACGTATTTAGAATGCGCTAAAATGATTAGAGAAATTCTTGTAACTCAATGTGCCTGCTGCTTCTGCTCTCAGACTGACTGATCATGCAACTGTTTGTTCCTCTTTCTTATAACTCAAACAAGCTTTTGCTTTTGCACCAACCCTTATGGGTAATTTCACTGTTTATTTCTCCACTAACCCATTCGAGCAGGCAGATAATGCTCTCAGCCTGATAGACAATTCACTTTTTATTTTTCTCTCGTAACTCAATCCAGCTGCTGCTTCCACCCCTTTCTGATAGATAATTCCACAAGCTATTTCTCTTTTTGGCAGCGAAATTTGTGCCAATTATATTCCTGTGCCGGGCAAAGTGCAATGTTTCTAAATGTCTAACTTGCTACCTGGTGGACATAGTAGCATTGGATCTACTGGTCGCGATCACGGCTCTGATACTGAAGCAAATTCCTATTGTGTATTACCTCCAGGTTATGATCCTGTGGTATCTTTCATTGTGCAATATTCAAGCTGTCCTTCTTTGTGTAGCTACAGACCTTTCCGGTCATTTCACCGTGACTTTCACTTGAATCGATGTGTGGGCCATTTATCCCTGTTCACAGCTGTGCTGAAGGAGGGCACTATGGAGGACTCGAGCAGTGAGGCAATATGGACAGAACTCAGAAATAGGAAGGGTGCGGTAGCAATGTTGGGGCTGTACTACAGGCCTCCCAACAGCGAGCGTGAGACAGAGGTACAAATATGTAAACAGATTATGGAAAGATGTAGGAGCAACAGGGTGGTGGTGATAGGAGATTTTAATTTTCCCAACATTGACTGGGATTCGCTTAGTGTTAGAGGTCCAGATGGAGCAGAATTTGTAAGGAGCATCCAGGAGGGTTTTCTAGAGCAGTATGTAAATAGTCCAACTCGGGAAGGGGCCATACTGGACCTGGTGTTGGGGAATGAGCCCGGCCAGGTTGTTGAAGTTTCAGTAGGGGACTACTTTGGGAATAGTGATCACAATTCCGTAAGCTTTAAAATATTCATGGACAAAGACGAGAGTGGTCCAAAAGGGAGAGTGCTAAATTGGGGGAAGGCCAACTACACCAAAATTCGGCAGGAGCTGGGAAATGTAGATTGGGAGCAGCTGTTTGAAGGTAAATCCACATGTGATATGTGGGAGGCTTTTAAAGAGAGGTTGATTAGCGTGCAGGAGAGACATGTTCCTGTGAAAATGAGGGATAGAAATGGCAAGATTAGGGAACCATGGATGACAGGTGAAATTGTGAGACTAGCTAAGAGGAAAAAGGAAGCATACATAAGGTCTAGGCGGCTGATGAAAGACGAAGCTTTGAAAGAATATCGGGAATGTAGGACCAATCTGAAACGAGGAATTAAGAGGGCTAAAAGGGGTCATGAAATATCTTTAGCAAACAGGGTTAAGGAAAATCCCAAAGCCTTTTATTCATATATAAGGAGAAAGAGGGTAACTAGAGAAAGGATTGGCCCACTAAAGGACAAAGGAGGAATGTTATGCTTGGACTCAGAGAAAATGGGTGAGATTCTAAACGAGTACTTTGCATCGGTATTCACCGAGGAGAGGGACATGACGGATGTTGAGGTTAGGAACAGATGTTTGATTACTCTAGGTCAAGTCGGCATAAGGAGGGAGGAAGTGTTGGGTATTCTAAAGGGCATTAAGGTGGACAAGTCCCCAGGTCCGGATGGGATCTATCCCAGGTTACTGAGGGAAGCGAGAGAGGAAATAGCTGGGGCCTTAACAGATATCTTTGCAGCATCCTTAAACACGGGTGAGGTCCCGGAGGACTGGAGAATTGCTAATGTTGTCCCCTTGTTTAAGAAGGGTAGTAGGGATAATCCAGGTAATTATAGACCGGTGAGCCTGACGTCAGTGGTAGGGAAGCTGCTGGAGAAGATACTGAGGGATAGGATCTATTCCCATTTGGAAGAAAATGGGCTCATCAGTGATAGGCAACATGGTTTTGTGCAGGGAAGGTCATGTCTTACCAACTTAATAGAATTCTTTGAGGAAGTGACAAAGTTGATTGATGAGGGAAGAGCTGTCGATGTCATATACATGGACTTCAGTAAGGCGTTTGATAAGGTTCCCCATGGCAGGCTGATGGAGAAAGTGAAGGCGCTTGGGGTCCAAGGTGTACTAGCTAGATGGATAAAGAACTGGCTGGGCAACAGGAGACAGAGAGTAGCAGTAGAAGGGAGTTTCTCAAAATGGAGAAGTGTGACCAGTGGTGTTCCACAGGGATCCGTGCTGGGACCACTGTTGTTTGTGATATACATTAATGATTTGGAGGAAAGTATAGGTGGACTGATTAGCAAATTTGCAGACGACACTAAGATTGGTGGAGTAGCAGATAGTGAAGGGGACTGTCAGAGAATACAGCAGAATATAGATAGATTGGAGAGTTGGGCAGAGAAATGGCAGATGGAGTTCAATCAGGGCAAATGCGAGGTGATGCATTTTGGAAGATCCAATTCAAGAGTGAACTATACAGTAAATGGAAAAGTCCTGGGGAAAATTGATGTCCAGAGAGATTTGGGTGTTCAGGTCCACTGTTCCCTGAAGGTGGCAACGCAGGTAAATAGAGTGGTCAAGAAGGCATACGGCATGCTTTCCTTCATCGGACGGGGCATTGAGTACAAGAGTTGGCAGGTCATGTTACAGTTGTATAGGACTTTGGTTCGGCCACATTTGGAATACTGCGTACAGTTCTGGTCGCCACATTATCAAAAGGATGTGGATGCTTTGGAGAGGGTGCAGAGGAGGTTCACCAGGATGTTGCCTGGTATGGAGGGCGCTAGCTATGAAGAGAGGTTGAGTAGATTAGGATTATTTTCATTAGAAAGACGGAGGTTGAGGGGGGACCTGATTGAGGTGTACAAAATCATGAGAGGTATAGACAGGGTGGATAGCAAGAGGCTTTTTCCCAGAGTGGGGGTTTCAATTACTAGAGGACACGAGTTCAAAGTGAAAGGGGAAAAGTTTAGGGGGGATATGCGTGGAAAGTTCTTTACGCAGAGGGTGGTGGGCACCTGGAATGCATTGCCAGCGGAGGTGGTAGATGCGGGCACGATGGAGTCTTTTAAGATGTATCTAGACAGATACATGAATGGGCAGGAAGAAAAGAGATACAGAACCTTAGAAAATAGGCGACATGTTTAGAGAGAGGATCTGGATCGGCGCAGGCTTGGAGGGCCGAAGGGCCTGTTCCTGTGCTGTAATTATCTTTGTTCTTTGTATTACCGGAAGCACGTAATTCCCTACTTTCACAGCTATGGGTCGTAACTAAAACCCTTCATCATATCTGGAGTATTGTGTGTAGTTTTGGTCTGCTTATCGGAGGAAGCATGTTCTTGCTATGCAGCGAGAGCAGCGAAGGTTCACCAGACTGTTTCCTGGGATAGCAGGCCTGGCGGATGAAGAAGGATTGGGTCGATTAGGCTTGTATTCGCTACAGTTTAGAAGAATGAGAGGGAATTGAAAAAAACCTAAAAAATTCTAACAGGACTTGACAGACTAGATGCAGGAAGGATGTTCCCAATGGCAGGAGAGTCCAGGACCAGGGCTCGCAGTCTAAGGATAAGGGGTAAGCCATTTAAGAATGAGATTAGGACAGATTCCGTCACCCAGAGAGAGGTGAACCTGTGGAATTGTCTCCCACGGAAAGTAGTTGAGGCCAAATCATTAAATATATTGAAGAAAGAGTTAGATATAGTTCTTAGGACTAATGGGATGAAGGCATACGGGGAGAAAACGGGAACAGGTTACTGAGTTTGATCATCTGCCGTGATCGTTTAGAATGGCGGAGCAGGCTCGAAGGGCCGAATGGACTACTCCTACTCTATTTTTCTCTGTTTCTTTCCATGTTTATATATTCTATTTCCGGGATTCGATTTGTTCTGGTTCTGCTTCTCCATGGTCTAAACGTTTTCAAGATTTCAGTGACTAGCAGACTCTTCAGAGGCTCCAGTGTTACAGCAATGGGAAGAGTCCCAGGACGGAGAGATGGAGTGCTGAAGGAAATCCTTCACTTCACTTCTTGCTCTATTGGAGAATTGTATTATGTCAAGGGTAGTTTTCCTCATTTAGTTCAGTGCAGAATCAAATGTGGTATATGTAGTGTCAGTCTATCATACCGATTGAATCGAGTTGGCTGAAGTCTGGCATCTGTGATGCTAGGAACTTCAGGAGGAGGCCGAGATGGATCATCACCTCGGCACTTCTGGCTGAAGATTGTTGTAAATGCTTCAGCCTTATCTTTCGCACTGATGTGCTGGATTCCCCCATCATTGAGGATGGGTGATATTTGTTGAGCCATCTCATCCACAGTTATTTAGTTGTCCATCACCATTCATGGCTGGATGTAGCAGGACAGTAGAGCTTAGACCTGATCTGTTGGTTGTGGGATCACTTAAATGTGTCTATCGCATGTTGCATACACAGTTTGGCGCTCAAGTAGTCCAGTGTTATAGCTTCACCAGGTTCAAACCTCATTTTGAGGTATACCTGGTGCTGCTCCTGGCATGTCCTCCTGAACTCTTCATTGAACCAGGGTTGCTTTCCTGGCTTGATGGTAATGGTAGAGGGGGGGGATTTTTTAAATTCATTCGTGGGATGTGGGCGTCGCTGACTAGGCCAGCATTTATTACCCATCCCTAATTGCCCTTGAACTGAGTAGCTTGCTACGCCATTTCAGAGTTAACCACATTGCTGTGGGTCTGGAGTCACATAAGGCCCAGACCAGGTAAGGACAGCAGATTTGCTTCGCTAAAGGGCATTAGTGAACCAGATGTGTTTTACAATAATTGACAATGGTTTCATGGTCACCATTAGACTAGCTTTGAATTCCAGATTTTTTGTTAATCGAATTCAAATTTCACCATCTGACATGGTGGGATTCAAAACCATGTCCCCAGAGCATTAGCCTGAGCCTCTGGATTATTGGTCCAGTGGCATTACCACTACGCCACCACCTCCCCGGGCCATGAGGTTACAGATTGTGCTTGAGTATAATTCTGCAGCTGCTGATGACCCACAGCACCTTATGGATGCCCAGTGTTGCATGACTATATCTGTTCGAATTCAATCCCATTTAGCACGGTGGTAGTGCCACACAACACGATGCAGTGTATGCTCAATGTGAAGTCGGGACTACATCTCCACAAGGACTGTGTGGTGGTCACTCGTACCAATACTGTCATGGACAGATACATCTGTGGTAGGCAGATTAGTGAGGACGAAGTCAAGTATGTTTTTCCCTCTTGTTTGTTCCCTTACCACTTGTTGCAAACCCAGTATAGCAGCGATGTCCTTTAGGACTCGCCCAGCACGGTCAGCATTGGTGCAACCGAGCCACTCTTGGTGATGGGCATTGAAGTCCCCCATCCAGAGTACATTCTATGCCCTTGCCACCCTCAGCGCTTCCTCTAACTGGTGCTCAACATGGAGGAGTACTGATTCAACTGCTGAGGGAGGGTGATCGGAGGTAATCAGCAGGAGGTTTCCTTTCCCATCTTTGACCTTATGCCATGAGACTTCATGTGGTCCGGAGTAGATGTTGAGAAATCCCAGGAATACTCCCTCCGGACTGTATACCACTGTGCCGCCACCTCTTCTGGGTCTGCCCTGCTGGTGGGACAGGACATACCCGGAGATGGTGACGGCAGTATCTGTGACATTGCCTGTAAGGTCTGATTCCGTGAGTCTGACTATGTCAAGTTGTTGCTTGACCAGTCTGTGGGACAAATCTCCCAACTTTTGCACAAGCCTACATATGTTAGTAGGGAGGATTTTGCAGGGTTGAAAGCTGGGTTTGCCGTTGTCGTTTCCGGTGCCTAAGTCAGTGCTGGGTGATCTATTCGATATCATACATTTTTATTGACTTCGTAGTGGTTAGGTACGATGGAATGGCTTGCTAAGCCATTTCAGAGGGCATCTCAGAGTCAAGCACATTGTTGTGGGTCTGGAGTCACATGTAGGCCCGACGAGGTAAAGACAGCAGATTTCCTTTCCAAAGGGCATAAATGAACCAGATGGGTTTTTAAATTAATCGACAATATCCACCACTAGCATTCAGTCACTTCGCATATATTCCTAATTGATCTCTATCTTTGCTCCTCACACAATGAAGTAGAATTCCATCTTTGTGGATTGGCTTTTCCTGACTGTAAAAACGGAGATTAAAATGGACTAATGTTTCCAGCAAGTACTGTTCGACACCTCAGTGTCATGAAGGGGGCAAATCTATTGAAAATAGACTCCAATATTTTCTCCTTATCGCCATACCCTTGATCAGTTGATCAGTTGATAGTATTGAAAAGGAAACATGTCAATATCGGACTAAGCCTGCAGGGGGGTATAGAGTATAAAAGTTGGCAAGTCATGTTGCAGCTGTACAGAACCTTAGTTAGGCCACACTTAGAATATTGTGTGCAATTCTGGTCGCCACACTACCAGAAGGACGTGGAGGCTTTGGAGAGGGTACAGAGGAGGTTTACCAGGATGTTGCCTGGTCTGGAGGGCATTAGCTATGAGGAGAGGTTGGAAAAACTCGGATTGTTTTCAATCGAACGACGGAGGTGGAGGGGCGACATGATGGAGGTTTACAAAGTTATGAGCGGCATGGACAGAGTGTATAGTCAGAAGCTTTTTCCCAGGGTGGAAGAGTCAGTTACTAGGGGACATAGGTTTAAGGTGAGAGGGGCAAAGTTTAGAGGGGATGTGTGAGGCAAGTTTTTTACACAGAGGGTGGTGAGTGCCTGGAACTTGCTGCCAGGGGAGGTGGTGGAAGCAGATATGATAGCGACGTTTGAGACATCTTGACAAATATATGAATAGGAAGGGAATAGAGGGATATGGGCCCGGGAAGTTTCGGCAGGCATCAAGAAAGGCGCAGGCTTGGAGGGCCGAATGGCCTGTTCCTATGCTGTACTGTTCTTTGTTCTTTGTTCTTTGTTCATGCAAGTAAAGTACCATAAGACTGACAATTGTGAATTGCACAGAATACTAATTTAAACAAAATAAATTTTGCAACAACAAAAACTTGTACCAAGGCGCTTCCAAGATGCATGATCAGGCACAAAGCTCGACAGAGTCAAAAGGGGCGTAAGGGTGGCTGTCCTCAGGATTGGAGAACGTGATTGATTTAGGTAGAATTGTGAAGAAGGAGCGAGAGATGGAGAAAGTTCGGGAGAGAATTAGAATGTACGACATAGAAGAGGTCCATTCGGCCCACCCGTGAGCTCTTTGATGGAGCTTTCCATTTCAATTCTACACCCCAGCTCCTTTCCCATAACCCAGAAATAATAATACGATCAACGTACACGTGAAAATTCCTTTGAAAACTTCCAATGGAATCATCTTCCATCACTCTTTCAAGTATCGCTTTCCTGATCTTACAACAAAACCACTCTGTGTGAGAAAAAATCTCCTAATTTCCCCTCTAGTTTTTGTTTTTTTTGCCAGTTATGTTACACTGGTTTCCGACTCACATAACAAAGGAAATAATTTCTCACTACTTGCTCTACAACAATCTTCGTAGTGTTGATTATCTCTGTTCTGTACCCCCTTAATCTTATCTGATCTGAGGAGAACAGTCCAAGCATCTGCAATACCACAACATAACTGAAGTCCCTCATCGCAGGTTACATCCTGGAAACGCCATCTGTATATTGCCAAAGTCCATCATTTCCAACTTATCAGCATTATATTGTTTCTGCAATACGCCTCATAGTTAATCATACTATCTATCTTCCTTCTGATATTTGCTCCTGTCCTGTCTACTATTTGCTACAGTCTTAAGATACGTATCATCGGCAAACTTCGAAATTGTAAACCCTATGCACAAGTCAAGGTCATTTATATTTAACAAGAAATGCAATGTTTCTACCATTGAACCTTGTGGTCACGCATTGCATGCCTTCCTTCAAAGGAATATTTATTCTCACCACTTCTCTCTCCCTTCTCTCCTTTAGCTAACTTCGATTACATGTTATCATCGTTCATCTACTGCCATGTGCTTCTATTCCCCTAATGAGTCTGCATGCTGGTACTTTATCAAAAACCTTTGGAAAGACCATGTACAGAACTTCAACGACGCTGCTTTCATTTACTCTTTCTGTTACTTCATCAAAGAACTCCATCAGGGTAGTCATGCATTATTTCACTTTAACATGACCAGACATGCTGTCCCTTATTTTCCCTTGCTTCTTCAAGTGAGAATTAGTTTATCGTTGACAATGGTGTTTTGTAGATTTAGCATCATCAATGTTAGACCCATCAGCATGTAGTTTACAGTTTTATCTATCTCCTCTTTTTTGAGCATGGGTTTAACATTCGTAATCCTGCACGGCTCTGGGGCCACTCCCAAAACCAATGAAGACTGGAGCATGTGGGCAGTGCGACTGCTACTGAACAATACCTTCCCTCAGCAACCTGGGATACATTTAAACTGGAGCTGCTGGCATGTTCAGTTTGAGTGATGCCAAAATATTGAGCACATCTTTCCGATCTAATGTTATTTAATTCAATGTCTAAAGTCACCCTCCTCTACTGTGCCATAACTTAATCTTTGTCTTTTGTGAAGACCAGTACAAACGATTCATTAAGCACCCCAGTGATGCCATCTTCATTCATAGTAAGATTTTTTTGCCCCAATTGTACCCACCATTCCTTTAACTTCTTGTTTAGTTTTGCCTGATGATAAAATATATATTCGTTTATGTTTATGTTACCCACTAATCTGTTCTCACCATCTCTCTTTGCCATTCTTAGATTCTTTTCAAATTGTCCTCTGAACACTGTATTCTGTCCGTTTCTGAATAATACACTGTACCTAACATTTATCATAAACCTTCGTTTTCTGTTTCATTTCACTCTATTTCCTTTATCATCCAAGAAGCTGTAACTTGGTATGCCCCATCTTTCCTCTTAATGGGAATATGTTCGGTTTGTAATAGAACTATCTCTGCTTTGAAGTAGTGCCATTGCTTATTTTCTGCCAGGTTGGTAGATTCTTCTGCTAGTTTCTGTCATTGAAATTCTTTCCCTTCCACTTGGATATTCTGACCGTTTATTTTCCTTGATCACTTTCCAGAATCACTTTTAAATGCTAGTATACCATGCTCTCTAGTACTTACAATGTCTCCACTGCCATACCCTCCATTGGCCTAGATTATTCCTGGAAACTAGTTCACTCACTACATGTTTCCCCATTGGACTATAAACATACTGACTAGCGAATCTCTCACGTGCAGAATTCAGTAATTCGTCACCTTTTATTGTGCTCCGGTCGACCCTCCCAGCCTCTAGTAAAATAATTGATAACACTCTACCATGACAGATAGATTGATTTTACACTTCTCTGACACATCCCTGCCAGTCTTCTCATCTGTTTTCTTTGCACTATTAGGGGAACTACAGTAAACTCCCAATAATGCACAAGCTCATGTTTTGTTCCCCGTGTCTGATCAAAACGATTCAGAATTTGAATCCTCTAATACTTCATTCTTCTGTGGAACTGTAATAATATTCTTGATGAATACTTTCAATCCTTCTGCTTTTAGAGTCATAGAGTCATCGAGTTATCCAGCACAGAAACAGGCCCTTCGAACCATCGTGTCTGTAGCAGTCATCAAGCAACTATCTATTCTCATCCCATTTTCCAGCACTTGGACCGAAGCCTTGCATGCTATGGCGTTTCAAGTGCTCAGATAAATACTTCTTAATTGAGTTTTCCCTCATCCATCCTGATGACATTGTAGCCAGGACCTTTAAGTTCTGATTTTTGTTTTCTTTCGGGGGATTTGAGTTTTGTTGGCAAAGCCAGCAGTTGTTGCCCATCAACAATTGCCGTTAACAAGGTGGTGGTGAGGCAGCTTCTTGAATTCAACATAAAATAGTTTTGAATATAATTCATCAGGATAATAATTTTAACTGACTTAATGATATAAGAAAATATTCCGACCCCATCCCTAATACTTTATCTCCCTGTTTTGTTTGTATTAAACTGATTAATTTTACATGATGCATGTGCATGCTGTTGTTCATTTTTAAGAATCCTTATTTTACCTTTGATTCCAATTCTACATCCAAATATTCACAACACATCATTACAATTCATGATTTTTAATGAAGCATTCAATTGAATTTTGAAATTAAATGATGCATCCAGCAGTTCTATAATTATTCCATATTCGTCTGTTAGAATATTAAATTGTTGTAATAGTTTGAAAAACCTCATTTACTTTCAAAGTACTAATGAGAAATCTGTGTCCTTGATATCTGCAGAGAAATATCCGACAAGGTTAATGCACATTCATGGCCAAATATTGAAGTTGTTAGGTCCTGGTGTGCTTGCACTCCCAACATTGATCTGGTACACTACTTCCACCGCACCCACCAGAAAACACATTCGGCTGTCGAGTTCTTCAAGATTCCATGTTGTGCCTCTGAGGCGTTGCCAAATGTGAGGTACCCAATCTTGCAGTACTCCATTTCCATTGCATGCGAAATGCAAGGCCCCCGTCCGTGCTAATTAACCTCAGAAACACTATTACAGCACTGCAAAACCGGGCCATCACTTGGTGATGTGATCCAAGGCACGCACACTGCAATACCGCTGCTATTTAATACTAGATCTTAAATCCGATTCAATTAAATCTGAATACCAAGCCCCAGCTTTACTAATTGTCTGAATTACCCCTTAATAGGGCAAAACTTATGGCCAGCCAATGCCCTAGAGTTGACCTGTTGGATTACCATACCAGCGCTGTGAAATTATAGATCAGAAGCAATGTTACCAAAATCTATCTCACGCCGCAATTCCTCCTAAACTCACAAATACGTTCCTCGCACCACATTATCCCTCAGTAGCAGAAGCAGTCCTTTCAGATTTGATTTCCCCTTTTACCAAATGTGTTGCATGCTGGAGGCCCTAAATAAGATGGGGATTATTTGGGATCGTGGACAAGCGCATTTCTCGTAAAAGGTAACAACACTGATTTGATTTGCACCGAGGTTCGACAGAATCAATGAAGAACTTGACTGGGTTTATTTTTAGAGAACAACGAACAAAGAACAGTACAACACAGGAACAGGCCATTCGGCCCTCCAAGCCTGCGCCGATCTTGATGCCTGCCTAAACTCAAACCTTCTGCACTTCCGGGGACCGTATCCCTCTATTCCCATCCTATTCATGTGTTTGTCAAGATGTCTCTTAAACGTCGCTATCGTATCTGCCTCCACCACCTCGCCCGGCAGAAAGTTCCAGGCACTCACCACCCTCTGTGTAAAGAACTTGCCTCGCACATCCCCTCTAAACTTTGCCCCTCTCACCTTAAACCTATGGTAGAATACATATGGATAGAACTTATACTCTGCTTATACATAGCTGGAGGACCCTCTGGAATTCTGAGCAGCACGCCACCGAAGGATATATTGGCCTTGGAAGAAGTGCCGCACAGATTTACTACATAGGTACCTGGATTTTAAAGTTTAAGTTACGATGAGAGATTACGTAAACTAGGGTTGTATTTCTTCGAACATTTCAAACTGTTAATGGGAACTGATATGGTCGGTAGAAATAAACTATTTCTGCTGCTTTGGAAGTCCACGACTCAGAAACACACTCTAAAATAGAGCAAAGCCTTTTAGGAGAGATATTGGAATGTACTTGTACAAGCCAGCTTAGTATAAGTTTGGAACTCATATCCGAAAATGACAATTAATCCCAGATCAATTATTAATTAATTTCAAAACTGAGGGTGATTGATTTTTTCAACAAAGTGTATTAATGTATAGCGGGTGAAGATGGATAAATTGAGTCAGGTCACAGATCAGCCATTGTCTCAATGAATAGTAGAACAGACCTGAGCAACTAATTGACTCACTCTTTTTCCAAGGTTCCTATATTCCAATAAATAACCTTAGAAGGCCAAAATAAATGTAATTAAAAATATTTCACCATCAACTTAAATCAGTAGTCCAGGCATTATTGGCTTATGATTTGCTGAAAATATCCCAACTTAGACTCCAAGAAGGACGGCCGTTTTTTTCACTTTGAGTGCTCCCGACTTCCCTTCCCCATCTATTCATTCGAATTGACAAGCGAAAACAGAAACAGGCCGGCATGAAATAGGAAACTATGTACCATATTGTTCCGAGTTCGAGTAATTCGACAAGAGATTTATGTGTGTACGTGTGACTGTAATTGCCCTTCTGTGACAGATGGAGGTTAGCAAGTTTCGCTTATTTTAATTCTGTCTGTAGTGTGCAATAGATGATTTTGAAAGGGCCACGCGACATACGCATCGTCTGATGTTCCACTCCATTTAAGTCACTAGAATGTAAACTTGGGTTGGGATTGAAATGAATGTTAATGCGACACTGGCTCCTTTACACTAATTCCCAACAACTAAATTCTCATTTTTGTTTAATTTTCAGAAACCTTCCAACTTATTTCGATGAGCATATTATTACAGTCAGGGGATGTTTAATCATATTCTTCAATTCATCTCTGAATTTACTCTGGGAAACTGCATAAATAAACGTGTTTGTGCAGCAACTCAAAGTCCGAAGGATATATCCAGATTGTTCAGCAATGGCAAATGGAGCGTTATAATTTGCTTCTAAAAACTGAATATCTGTAAATTGTACATATACATTACATATGAGTGCTAACATCCATAAAATTATAAAACTACCCGATATGGCGAGCAGTAAAATAACTGATTTTCTTCGGTTCTCCATCTCTGGATCATTGTGATTCTCACCATTTTTGTGTCCTAGGAGTTCCTTCCTCACTCTGTTGGCCAGTAAAATATGCCTGATCGTCAGCACATTGAACAGCAAAATCAGAAGAAATGGAACAAATGGGGTTATAATAGTTTCCAACCACAAAAATGCTACCCATGCGGGTAACATATAGAAGCTTGATTTCACATAGCAGGACCATGGTATACTGTCAATTATTTCCCTCGGTTCATATACAAAGTAGATTGGAACACTTTCTAAAACGCTCAAAGTACACACCACTACGATCACTGCAGTTGCAGTTTTCGCAGTGCAGTAGTTTCTTCGCAGTTTCTGACAACAAATGGCCACAAATCGATCATAGGTGAATGCGACAGTTAGCCAGACAGAACAATCAGTGGATGCAAAAAGCAGGGCGAGGTTAAGACAGCAAATGGGAGTGTAGTTTAGGAATGAGTATGGAAAATAAGCATCTTTAATCTCATAGAGTACTACATCAAATATCAGGATCATTAGATCTGCCACTGCCATGGCTAACAGATATCGATTTATGCATTTGGAGAGCTCACAACGTCCATGGGCGAGAATCACAATTGTCATTAGATTAGCTGCAAAAAGAGAAAAATCAAATTAATCACTCTCATATGAAAAGACTGAACAGTCAGCAATTCTTTCTTGTGAACATTTATGCATTCATTGTATTTGAGCTCAAGTGCTTCGTGAGAGTGAAAAACCAATGGCATTGGGTGAAACGCTGGTTTTATGCATGGCCCCATATTACACTCCATTGTCTTCCAGTCAGGAAAAGTGGCAAGGTGTAAGACCAGAGATTCGCCCGATCGTGTCAGCTTCCCGAAGGCAGCATTGTGTTAAATTTGTTCCAATTCGGTAGATTGTTTGGCTGGTGCAGAGAAACGAAATTCTGGGTTCGGATCATGCTGTCACAACACTCCAACCTTTTCTTCAGTTGACATTAATTGGAAGGGAAATGAATCAGTTATTGCACAAAGATCAATTCAGGAACCACAGCTGTTCAAAATTTACATGAACAATATGCACCCTGAAACCAGTAATAACATTTCAAAATGTGTGAATGACATAAATTTGGGTTTTCAGCTACTAAATAGTGTCTGAAAAGCACAGTGGACATAAAGAGACACATCTGACTAAGGTAGCAGTGCAAGGTAATCAGGGCATAAAAGTAAACAAAGCACTAAGTTTCATTTCTCTGGGGAAGGATTAGAAAGTCATGTTATGTTATGTTAAATTATATGGAAGGTTGGTTAGGCCCCAATTGAAGCACAATTAACTTTTCTGTTTTTAATATTAGACAAAGGATAGAAATACACTGGAGAAGAAGCAAACATGTTTTATTCAAATGATTCCAGAACTGAGAAGTTATACCTATCAGAAAGCACATCGCAGGCTGGCTTCCTTTCTGGAGAAAAACGAAGTCTGATGTGCGCTCTGATAGAGATCATTAAGATTATGCAAGGTTTCGGTAAGTTAAATCGCTCTCTCAAAGATGTCGTGATCCACAGTTTCATTTCATCCTTTGTCTCATCCAATGCCTTAACAAATACTTTGTATCTTCATTTTGGGTGTTGAGGATCACAAGGTCCAGCATCTCATGGGTTGCAACGTCCCTTCAGATTTTTCTTGCCCTTCACTTCCTTCTGACCCCATCCCTTCTTGTAATAACACTTCTTGCTGTGTCTCGGACCTAACCCCTCTCTGATCTTGGACGGTCTGTCCTTAGCAAAGGACTCAGCTTTATACCCTTACCCCCCTCACCCCCACCTCAATCAATTTTGAACTTAGCACAAGGTTGAACTCGTCTTCCATCACCTTCACATCTGCGCGCATTCCTTTGGCCAACAATCCTCAATCTACACAGCATACTCTCAAACCCTTTTAACCATCTTCAGTCGTCTCCCTTCAACTGGCCTTTTATCCTGCCTCGATCTTTGCTTGTAATTGAAAACTTCCTGCTTGACATGTGGCGCAGTGGTTAGCACCACAGCCTCACAACTCCAGCGACCCGGGTTTAATTCTGGGTACTGCCTGTGTGGAGTTTGCAAGTTCTCCCTGTGTCTGTGTGGGTTTTCACCGGGTGCTCCGGTTTCCTCCCACAGCCAAAGACTTGCAGGTTGAAAGGTAAATTGGCCATTATAAATTGCCCCTAGTATCGGTAGGCTGTAGGGGATTACAGGGACAGGTTGAGATGTGATAGGGCTATAGGGTTGGTATCGGATTAGTATAAATGGGTGGTTGATGGTCGGCACAGACTCGGTGGGCTGAAGGGTCTGTTTCAGTGCTGTATCTCTAAATAAATATATCTGCTATGTCAATTTATTTGCTCCCTGCACTCTCATTCTAACTTGTCTCCCTTTTAACTTGCTACACGCTACTCTCTCAGGCACAACCCTAACATCGATATCAAATCTGCCGACAGGATGATGCTATTGTTATCTGGCAAACTGACCTCTACCTAGCAGAGCTCAATGCCAACTGACACTTCCTCCCACATTCCCCTGGCTAATGACCCCAGCACCGAAATTCAAGCCATTGTTTTGAGGACTGTCACTGACCTCATATATTCTTGCGATCTTCCCTCCACTGCATCTGACCTCATAGTTCTCCAATCCAAATCAGCCCTCCTTAACTTTCTTACCAAGACCCACATACAGGATAGCCCAAGTAAACTATTATTTCAGCTTGTTCCTACCCCATGGAACTGATTTCTGCCTATATTGAATCTATTTTTCTCAGCTTGTCCGGTCTCTTCACATCTAGATATGTGACTCTTCTGATGCTTTCTGTTACTTTCACAGTTTCCAGTTTCCTGGCCCTTACCGACTTTTCCCCATGAAAGTCCATTCTCTCTACATCTCCATACCCCACCAGGAAAATCTGAGGGTTCTTCACTTATTTCTTGAATTGATGTTCAACCAGTTTCCAACGACCACCACACTCCTTCACCTGGCTGAATCTGTTCTAAAATTGAGAATCACTCCTTTAATTATCTCACTTCTTCCAAATTAAAGGTGTTGCTATGCGTACCCACATGGGTCCTGGTTATAACTGGAATGTTGTACAATATGTGGAACATTCCTTATTCCAGTTTTAAACGGTCACCACCTCACCCCCCCAACCCCCCACCCCCCGTGCCCAACTCCTTTTCAAGTATATTGTTGACTGAATCAATGCCTTTTCCAGCTCTTCCCCCGAAATGGAAAACATCATCAACTATAGTTTTCATTTCCACCCGAATCTCACTTTCAAATTGTAGGTCTGTGAATCTTCCCTTGCTTTCCTGAACTACCCTCTCTCAATTTCAGGTGACAGGCTATCAGTAAGCATTCATTCAAAGCTCACTGCTCCCACAGATATCTCGACAACAGTTCCTCAATATCATCTTTCTGTAATGACTCCATTCCATTCTCCCAGTTTCTCTGTCTCTGTCCCACTTGTTCTGAAGATGTTACATTCCTAACCAGCGCGACTAATGTGTCCTCCTTCTTCCTCAACTGAAGTTTCCTCCCACCCCCACCCCAAGCCACCTTGGGTTGATAGGGCCCTGGACCGTTTCCGACCAATTTCTTATACTTCTGTTCTCACCCCTTCCCCTCCCTCCCAGAATCATGATTTGGTACCCATTGTCTCACGTGACACCTCCCCCACCCATCGGCCTCCGTATTCAATGTTTCATCCTCCCCCATTTTAGCCACCTAAAACGTGATGCTCTCACCAAACAAGGCTTTCCCTCCTTTCACTTTCAACATTACAAAAGGACCATTCCCTCAGGGAGACCCTGGTCGACTCCTTTATCACCTCAACACCCATCCCCTTCCCACAGCACTTTTACTGTAAGCCCAGGAGATGCAATACCTCTCCCTTAGCCTCCTCTCTCCTCAATCACCAAGGCCCCAAACATTCCTTCCAGGTGGAAGAGCGAGTTATGTGGACTTCTTTCAATTTATTCACTGCTCTATATTAGGGAAACCAAACGAGGACTGTGTGATCGATTGGCAGATACCTCTGCTCCGTCTGCAAGCATGACCCTGAGCTCTTGGTTGCCTGCCATTTTAATTCTGCACCTTGTTATCACACTGACATCTCTGTCCTCGTCTTTCTGCAGTGTTCCAATGAAGCTCATCTCAAGCTTGAGGAACAACACCTCATCTTCCGATTAGGCACTTCTCAGCTTCTCTAGATGCAACACTGAGTTCAACAAGTTCAGACCATAATCTCTGCCCCATTTTTATTCTGTTCTCTTCATGTTTCTGCCTTAATCTGATTTTTCTCTTGTTTTTGCTTTCGGATGGAAACGGTTCATTATTTTGCCATTGACAGCGCCTCTGGACATACCTTTAATTCATTTGTTTCTCCCATTACTCCTCCCTTTGGCTCTGCCCCACCAACACTTTTGTCAGTTAATGTCTCCCATCTTTTGTCCTGTCAGAGACCTTTCTTTTTGTTCTTTCTCCACCTCTCTATGTGATCTTCGTTAGAACTATGACATTTCCGAGTTCTGATGAAAGGATTTCAAACTGAAAACTTAGCTCTGTTTCTCTCCATAGGTTCTGCCAGATCTGTTGACTATTTCCAGAATTTTCCATTTTTATTCCAAATTTCTGATAGCTGCTGTATTTTGGTTTAGTAAATCTACGTTCCATAAATGTCACAAAATCTCTGATTTCCCAACGGGAATTCAGAGCAAACGTTGTTAACCAGAGAATGGTCCGAATGTGAAATTCGCTACCAAAAGGAATATTGTCGTATATGCCATAGATGGATTCAGGAGGAAGCTACTTCAACACATGAAGAATAAAGGAATAGAAGGCCATATTCATAGCTTAGAAAATGAACGTGGGAGGAGGTTCCTGTGAAGCTTTAAAAATGGTGTAGACATTTTAGGCTCAATAATCTGCATCTATGCTGCAAGTACTTTGTCCTAATTAGTAAACCACTGGTATCACTCAGCAGGTCAGGCAGCGTCTCTGCAGAATCATAATTATCATTTCCCATCCCTGATCTTGTACCAGAACTGATAAGTAAGATGCAACGTTAAATGTTTCGCTCTGCTTTCTGAACTACCGAGTGATTACAGTATTTGTTATATCTGTTTCAGATTTCCGGTATCCCCTCCATTTACTTCTTACAATGATAAGACTCTATGCAATGGAAAGAGAATTAACTGATTTAATTTAATGCTTCAGAACAACCTATATTGCCAGTTAAATTATTCCATAAAAATATGTCGGAAACTTGAAGTATTCTTTCTGTTATTTGATTGATGCTGTTAATTATTGCCTGTGTATCAACAATAACAAAACAGAGGATTTATTATTAACCGGAAAGCAGGAGCAGTGATACTGTTAAAAACAATTAACGATTAATATTAACCATTGATCAGCGACTTACCTGGAATTCCAACTATCGCAAGAATAGGGTAGTAAATATTTTCTATCTGTATGATTACCGGCTGTTCCATGTTTGGAGAGAAGTGGTTTTGTCTGTTCGTATTATGGGCATGCAGATCTTCTGCTTTCACAATATGGTCTCATTTATACCTGATAGAAACCTCAAGTGACAACAAGAGCATTGCACAATAATTTGCATTAGTTACAGTCTTTTGAACAAACAGGTTAACCTGCTCCGTATTTACTCCGATTGATCACTTGCAGACATATCCATATTGACATAAGAAAAGTCTGGAGAATTAAGTCGATCACATTTTAGAAATAAAGCATTTTGATCTCTGCAGTTGAAAAAGCACTGATACATATTCTTTAATCTGAAGACATAGCATTTCAATTTAACGGAAGGCAACAAATGAAGTAAACGTGCTCACTTGTGTGGATGAAGACTATCTACATTATATTCATTCATTGTTGTGTTTTGATATTCTTGAGGCCCGTAATATCGACAAATACACACAGAAAGTGATATTCTTAGTGGAATACTGCAATATGGATAGTCTGAAATGTTTGCACTTGGCATCCACAGGTGCTAACGATAGGGATTGTTCTGATGCGTATGAGAAAAAAATGATGTGGATAAGGAACTCTACAGCTGTTTGTCAGGTCCACGGAATTTCATGGACGCATATTAAGGGATTGGAGGGGGCCATGGAGATTTCATGCTAGCTGTTAAGCGGGAATCCGGAGCAAGACCCGGTTCCACCCCTTGCAGTAAGAACAATGAGTTCCGCTTGAAGCTGAGTTATTTTGGAAATACGACTCCGAGCACTGAGTTGGGGACGCGCCCATTTCGTGGATAAAAGTTAGATGGGGATTTTGCAATGCGTTAATCCTATTTTCATTAACTTTCCAAAGTCATTTTTATACTTGGTCCCGAAAGTTACATCCACAATTGGGAGAATTCCAATCAGAGCATGGAAGCAAGCTTTGGAACTTGTGACATGTCCCATGGTTTATGTTGGGAGAAATGCACCCCACTTCCCTCTCAGAATTGTTACTATTGGCCACTCTTCAAGACTGCATGCTAGAGAACTTTGATTGGATTTGTTTGCCCTAACTCTGGAACAAAATAATATTAGTTTGTGTTTTATATTGCATAATTTCAATTAGAATTAAACAAAAAAACACAGTACTTTGTTTTGATTTACCGCACTGTATAATTACGAGAATTCTACTGTTGGCATGCCAGTGATGACGTTAACTGTGTAGACTTGTCAGTCTATTCAAGAAGAGACGTCAAATCTGCACAGCGTTTATTTGCTTTGCTGGTGCCTTTGGTTGGAAATCAATCCATTGGGAAAGTTATGTTTAGTGAAAGCAAATGCGTATGGACTGACAATCAACGGAGTTGGATGAATTCTCGTTGATTGTGGACTTTAAGGTAATCATGTGTGGAAGGGAAATATACATAAATGCGTTTTGTAAGTTCTCAAGATTGTGGAACTTTTTTTTTATTCATCCAACATCAAAATGCTTTATCAACCTGCCTTAAATATTCTCACTCGTGGGGTTGATTACACCTACTAGGCAAGGAACTGACTTTATTCCAATGCCACGATGTCGCATTTACACTGCAAATAAAATCTGAACATTGGAGTAAGTAATACAATTCATCTGACGGCATGATATTTTATCTTTTAATGAAACCAGATACAATAAGCTAAATCTAAGTGGCATTGTACGCGAATCATGATGATCGATCACAGATTTGGTCTGCCTGGGAATGTTTTTCTCCAAACTCTTGCAAACTAGTAGAGACGTTAACTCTTTCCTTTGACAGTTTTACGTTTAAAGTAATTCACCACACGTTAACATCTTTATTATTGATATGGCATTATTAAATGCAAAGTTGTAAATAGACAGGGGGGATTCTGACTGGATTCTGTTTGAAGTCCTGTACGAGAAAGGATTGTTTATAATGCCTCACATTAACAAAATGTGTTAACGAATTGTATCAAGTGGAAATGTTTGATTTTTGTTTTAAAACATTATACGAATATTGTATTGAATAGTAAATTTCCGCTAGGTCTCATGCATTCGATAGAATGGTAACTAATGGGACGTGTAAAATTGAATTCATGGAAGTGATTGAGGATAGGAGAAAGAGACCCAGAAATTATATCACCAAATGGGAATGGGAAGATCACCTTGGGTATAATGCAACAAAAATGATCAAGATGACATTATAGTAAATTTTGACCAAGTCAAGAGAGCACAGTTAAAAATTACAAAATGATAGGTTTCTCTTGGGGCTGTCCATACGTCTATGCATTTTTAAGAAAGCTACATTTTATATCCTGACCATTACCCAAGGCATCATGACTATGCAGGGAGAAGTAAGCGAAGATCTTCAGACAGACACATCACTTGATCTTTTGCTAAGGTTATCTGAAACTCCAAGGATGGCTTGCATCTGGTGGAGCATTTGTGGCATGATGTTTGATACCAGTGAGAGTATTTAGATTTAATTGTTGCAAGTGAAGAAACTAACATGTGGAAATGCACGGGGAACTTGCACTGAAGAATTCGTCTCAGGCATATTGAGCTAACTGGCAACAATATAACACGGAATAGTTATCATGGCCAGTATAATGAGACAAAATTATAGGTCACCAAAGCATTGACACATACTCCATAGAAAGACTGAATTTGAAACAAACAGGATAGAAGTAACACCCACGATGAAAGGTCAAAGACCGGGAACGTTAACGCAACTTCTCTCTCTACAGAAGCTGCCTGATTTGCTGCATCTATCCATCACTTTCTTCTTTAATTTCAGATTTCCACCATCTGCAGTATTTTGTTTTTATAATATAAATAACACATTTTTATCTGTCAAATGCGTGTGCCATGTTTTGGAAAATGTGAATAGTCTAATGTACTTAATATCGGTGGTGGTATGAATAGTAATGATATCCTTACTCTAAGATGTAATATAAAATCTGGGAAATCGAACTATGTTAAAGAACAGTACACCACGCATTTCAAAAGGAAGGCCCTGCTTGATCAATCTCATTAAATTATTTGAATATGCAACAGAAAGCGTAGACATCGGTAATGCAGTAGCTATGACATTTGCATTTCCAACAGACCTTTGATAAAGTACCACAGAGTAGGTTCATTGCCAAGACCAGAACGTGATTCAGGACAAAAGTAGTGGAATAGATAGCAAGCTGACGAAAAAATTGTATCGCGGGAGTATGGGTTAAAGGTAATTGCACGGATTGTAAATTATATGGAGTAGCGTCCCACATGGAATGGTACTGGGACCACTCCATTTACCATTTACATAAGCTTCTTGCACTTGAGAAACAAAAATATAATTTCAAAATTTTCGGTTGTCAACAGATTTGGAGTATAGTTTGCAAAGAGAAGGACTGCAACAATTTACAGGTAGACATTAATAAATGTGCAGAATGGACGCAAAACTGGAAAATAAACTGTAGATACGTGTGAGGTAATACATAGTTGCAAAACAAAACAAAAACGTAATCCTTGGAAAATAAGTGCCTATATTGGTTTAATGGAACAGAGGGATCTGGGGTACAGACATTCAAATCAATAAAGTCATAGAGTCATAGAGATATACAGCCAGAAACAAGCCCTTCGGCCCATCGTGTCTGCGCCGGCCATTAGGCACCTAACAACTCTAATCACATTTTCCAGCAGTTGGCCCTTAGCCTTGTATGATATGGCGTTTCTGGTGCTCATCCAAATACTTCTTAAATGTTATGCGGGTTCCTGCCTCTCCCACCTCTTAAGGCAGTGCGTTCTAGATTCCAACCACCCTCTGGTTAAAAAATAAATCCTCAAATCCCCTCTAAACCTACTGCCCTTTTCCTTAAATCTATGCCCCCTTGTTATTGACGCCTCCAATAAGGGAAGCAGTTTCTTCCTATCTACTCTATCAATGCCCCTCAAAATTTTCTATACCTCAATCAAGTGGCCACTCAGACTTCTCTGCTCTAAGGAAAACAATCCTAGCCTTTTCAGTCTCTCTTTATAGCTGAAATGCTCCAGCCCAGGCTATATCCTGGTGAATCTCCTCTGCAACCTCTCAAGTGCAATCACATCCTTCCTATAATGTGGTACCCAGAACTTCTCAGGATTAAATTACATTTGCCACTGCTGTGTCCATTTTACCAGCTCATCTATATAGTCCTGTAATCTAAGGCTTTCCTCCTCACTATTCACGACATCACCAATTTTCGTGTCATTTGTGAACTTATTGATCATACCTTCTATAGTCAAGTCTAAATTATTAATGTACACTACAAACAGCAAGGGTCCCAACACCGATCCCTCGGGTACACCACTGGTCACAGGATTCCACTTGCAAGAACAACCCTTCGATCATCACCCTCTGCCTCCTGCCACTGAGCCAATTTTTGATCCAATTTGGCATATTGCCCTGAATGCCATGGGCTGTTACCTTCTTAACCAATCTACCACGTGGGACCTTATCAAAAGCCTTACTGAAGTCCATGTGGACTACATCAACTGCTTTACCCTCATCTACATATCTAGTCACCTCCTCGAAAAATTCAATCAAGTTAGTTAGACACGATCTCCCCCTGACAAAGCCATGCTGTCTATACGTGATTGATCCCTGCCCCTCCAAGGGGAAATTAATCCTGTCCCTCAGAGTCTATTACAATAGCTTCCTTACCACTGATGTTATACTCACTGTCCTGTTATTACCTGGTTTATCCCTGCTACCCTTCTTGAATAATGGTACCACATTCCCTGTGCTCCAATCCTCTGGTACCTCTCCTGTGACCAGAGAGGATTTGAAAAATGTGTTAGAGTCCCAGCTATCTCCTCCCTTGCCTTACATAACAGCACGTTAGTGGCAAATGCTTATATGGCATAAAAACAAACAAACCACTGGCGTTCATTTCCAGAGGGATAGAATTGAATAACACAGAGGCTATGTTAAGCTTGTGTAGAACCTTTGTTGGAGCACACCTGGAGTACTGTGACCAGTTCTTGTCTCCATATTATGGAGAAGATATAGAGGCACTGGAAAACGTACAACAAAAAGTTGCTAGAATGATGCCAGAAGTGAAACATTATATGTATTAGGAGGTAATGGTCTTTCTCTGATAATGAAGATGCCTTTAAGGTATGATAGAGTTTGATGTAGCCAAGATGTTTCCACTGGCAGTTGTGTCCCTAATTAGGGGTTATAAACATAAGATGCTGGCTGTTAAAGTTAATGGAGAATTCAGAAGACGTTTCTTTATCCAAATTGCTTTCAAAATATCTCCGAGACAAGAATTAGTTGAGGTGAATAGTAAAGGGGAAATGGCTTTTGAGGGACAAAGGAATGGAATTATGTGTTTATTGAGGCTGGATAAACAAAGTGGGAGGATGCTATTGTGGAGCTTCTCTTAACAGATCCATGCTGACTGTGCTAGCTATTGGAAGTATTTAGGATGCGCTAAAACGATTTGAGAAATTCCTCTAACTCAATGTGGCTGCTGCTTCTGCTGTCAGTCTGACGGATCATGCAACTATTTATTCCTTTTTCTTATAACTCAAACAAGCAGTTGCTTTTGCACCAACCCTTATGGAGAATTTCACTGTTTATTTCTCTTCTAACCCATTCGATCGGCAGCTTATGCTCTCAGCCTGACAGGCAATTTCACTCTTTAAATTTCTTTCATAACTCAATCCAGCTGCTGCTTCTACCCCCTTTCTGATAGATAATTCACACGTTATTTCTCTTTTTTTTTGCAGGGAACTTTGTACCAATTATATTCCTGTCCCTAGCAAAGTGCAATCTTTCCAAATGTCTCACTTGCTTCCTCGTGGAAATAGTAGCAGTGGATCTACTGGTCGTGATCACGGCTCTTATAATGAAGCAAATTCCTATTGTGTGTTACCTCTGGATTATGCTCCTGTGGTATCTTTCATTGTGCAATATTCAAGCCGACCTTCTTTGTGCAGCTGCAGACCTTTCTGGTTGTTTCACCGAGACATTCACTTTTGCTCGATTTGTGACCATTTATCCCTGTTTACTTTCGGTAACACAGCATTCCCTTTTTTCACAGTTATGGGTCATAACTGAGACCTTTCATTTTATTCTACCTTCTGGATTCGATTTGTTCCGATTCTACTGCTCCATGCTATAAACTTCGTAAACATTTTAGTGGTTATCAGACTCGCAGAAGACTCCGGAGTTACATCAATGCTAAGAGCCCCAGGATGGAGAGATGGAGAGCTGAATGAAATCCTTCGCTTCACTTCTTGTTACATCGTATTATGCCAAGGGCAGGGCTTCTCATTTTTTCAATACGTAATCAAACCTGGTATATGTAGTGTCAGTCTAGTCGGAAACATGAATATGTAGGAGAGATCGGATTCATACTTCAGCCTCCTGTGTTGCTGCACAACCACTTAGATTTTTGCTATGGTCCAGAATAGATTCGGAGAGCAGGTGAGCAACATCGTGAGCTATCCCTTCAGTATAATTGTTAAATTAATATCATGTTGAGATTCGAGAAAAAAATATCTAGCACTAGTATTCAATCACATCTCATATATTCCCGAATTGATCTGTGTCTTTGCTACTCGCACAATGAAGTAGAGTTCCATATTTGTAGATTGGCTTCCCCTGACAGTAAAAACTGAGGTTAAAATGGACTAATTTCTCAAGAAGAAGCTGTTCTACACATCAGCTTCATGAAGCGGGCAAATCTTTTGAAAATAGACTTCAATATGTTCTGCTTGCCCCCATACCCTTGATCAGTTGATTGTATTGGAAAGGTAACATGTCAATACCTGACAAAGCCTACAGTTTATGAAAGTAGAGTGCCGTAAAATTGACAATTGTGGAAAGTACAGAACACAAAATTAAATGAAATTAAATGTTACAACACAAAATCTTCTACCAAGGCCTTTCAAAGATGCATGATCAGGTAAAAAGCATGAGAGAAACAAAGGGGTTTAAGGGTGGCTGACCTCAGGATTGGAGAAATTGGTAGATTTAAGCACAATTTGTAAGGAGAAGAGAGAGCTGGAGAAGGTTTGGGAGATAATTAGAATGTACGACATAGAAGAGGTACATTCGGCCAGTCGATGAACTCTCTGGTGGAGCTTTCCATTTCACTTCTACACCCTAGCTCTTTTCCCAGAACCATAAAGAATAATTATACCAAAGCACATGTTCAAATGCCTTTGGAAAGTTCCAATGGAACCATCTTACAACTCTCTTTCAGGCAGCATATTCCAGATCTTAAGAGAAAACACTCCGTGTAAAAAACACAGCTCCTAATTTACCCTCTAGTTTTTCATTTTTGCCAGTTATATTACAGATATAACCGCTGGTTACCGACTCACATGACAAAAGGAAATAGTTTCTACCTCCTTGCTCTACCAAAATGTATTAGGTATCCCCTTAACCTTATCTGGTCTGTGGAGAACAATCCAATCATCTCCATAACTGAAGTCCCTCATCCCAGGTTCGATCCTCGTAGGCGTCATCTGTATCCTCTCCAATGCCTTTACATACTTCCTAAACAGTGATGCCCAAGATTGCACACAATGTTTCAGCTGAAGCAAAACGTTAGCATGACCTTGTTTTCGTATTCAACTTTCCTATTTACAATGCAATGTGTCACATATTTTTTCGTAACTTGCTTATCAACTTTCCTTGCCATCTTCAAGGGTTTTGAATATTCACCCCCAAGTCCACTACGCTTGCAAACCCCTAAAAAGAGCAGCATTTTGATTATGTTGCATCGCAATGTTGTTCCCCCAAAGTGCATCACTTCACACTTATCAGCATTAAATTGTTTCTGCTATGCATCTCATATTTAATCATGCTATTCATCTTCCTTCTGAAGTGTGCTCCTGTCCTGCCCACCACTTGCTACATTGTTAAGATATGTATCATCAGCAAACTTCGAAGTTATAAACATTATGCACACATCAAGGTCATTTATATTTAACAAGAATGCAATGTTTCTACTATTGAACCATGGAATCGCCCATTGTATGCCTCCCTTTAATAAGAACATATACTCTCACCACTACTCTTTACCTTCTCTCCCTTAGCTAATTTCGATTTCAAGTTGTCATCATTCATTTACTGCCAGGTGTTTCTAGTCCCCAAATGAGTCTGGATTCTGGTACTTTAGCCAATACTTTTTGAAAGACCATGTATAGAACTTCAGCGACGCTTCTTTCATTTGCTCTTTCGCCTACTTTATCAAAGCACTCCATCATGCATTATTTGACTTTAACATAACCATACATACTGTCCCTTATTTACCCTTGTTTCTTAAAATGAGAATTAGTTTATCGTTGATAATGGTGCCCTGTAGGTTTGGCATCATCAATGTTAGGTTCATCAGCCTTTAGTTGTCAATTATATCCATCTCCTCTTTATTGAGCATGGGTTTAGCATTCGTAATCCTGCAAGGCTCTGGCGCCACTCCCACAACCAATGAAGACTGGAGAATGTGGGCAGTGCTACTGCTGCTAAACCATACCTTCCCTCAGCAACCTGGGATAAATGTCATCTGGAGCTGCTGACTTGTTCTGTATGAGTGATGCCAACATATTTAGTACTTCTTTTCGATCTAATGTTATTCTAATTCAATGTCTAAAGTCACCCTCCTCTACTGTGCCATTAACTGAATCCTTGTCTTTTGTGAAATCCAGTACAAACTATTCATGGAGCACCTCAGCGATACCATCTTCATCCATATTGAGATTTCATTTTGCCCAAATTGAACCCACAATTCCTTTAGCTTCCCATTTAGTTTTACCTGTTGATAAAATATATATTCGTTTCTGTTTATGTTACCCCCTAATCTTTTCTCACCATCTCTCTTTGCCATTCATAGATTATTTTCAAATTGTCACCTGAACGCTGTATTCTGTCCGTTTTTGAACTATACCCAGTACCTAACGTTTATCATAAACCGCCAGTTTCTGTTTCATTTCACTGTATTTCCTTTACCATCCAGGAAGCTATAACTTGGTATGCCCGATTTTTCCTCCTTATGGGAATATGTTCAGTTTGTAACAGAACTTTCTCTGCTTTGAAGTAGTGCCATTGCTTATTTTCTGCCTGTCTGGTACATGCTTCTGTTAGATTCCATCATTGAAATTCTCTCCCTTCCACTTGGATATTCTGACCGCTTATTTTTCTTGATCACTTTCCAGAATCACTTTTACATGTAAGTATACCAAACTCTCTGGTACATTCAATTTCTCCACTGCCATAACCTCCACTGGCCCTATCTTATATCTCAAAACCAGTTCAATCACTGCACGCTTCCCCATTGGATTAGAAATATACTGACTGGCGAATCTCTCATCTACAGAATTCAACAATTCGTCACCCTTTATTTTGCCCTGACCCACCCTTCCAGCCTATAATAAAACAATTGATGACACTCTACTATGACAGCTCGATCAGTTTAACACTTCGCTGACATTTATCATCTGTTTTCTTCTCATTATTTGGGTAACTATAGTAAGCACCCTATAAATAATGCACCAGCTCACGTTCTGCTCTTCGTGTCTGATTAAATCGATGCAGTATTTGAACCCTCGAGTATTTCGTTATTCTGTAGAACTGTAATAATATCCTTGATCAATACTTTCAATCCTTTTGTTTTCCCCCACCCATCCTGACTATGTTGTAGTTAGGACTTTTAAGTTCTGATTTCTTTTTCCTTTCGTGGATGTGAGCTTCTTTGGGACGACCAGCACTAGTTACCATCACTAATTGCCGTTAACAAGATGTTGGTGATGCATCTTCTTGAACTCTGCAGTCCGAGTGGTGCAGATACACCAACAGTGTTATTAGGAATGGAGTTCTTGACCCAGGATCAGTGAAGGAATGGCGATAAAGTTCCACATCAGGATGCTATGTGGCTTGGAGGGTAACTTGCAGGTCATGGTTCCCATTCATCTGCTGCCCTTTTCTTTCTGGGAGGCAGAGGTCACGGGGCTGGAAGTTGCTGTCGAAGACGACTTGGCAAGTTGCTGCAGTTCCTCTTGTAGATCGAACCCACTGCTGCCATTGTGCACTGGCGTTGGAGGCAGTGAATGTTTAAGGAGGTGGATGGGGTGCTGATTAAGTGGGCAGTTTAGCCATGAATTATGTGCAGCTTCTTGAGTGCTGTTGGAGCTACATTCATTCAGGCAAGGGGTGAGTATTCCGTCACACTCGTTACTTGTGCCTTGTAGATGGTGGACATGCTTTGGGGAGTCAGGAGGTGAGTTACTCGCCACAGAATTCCCAGCCTATGACCTGCTCCAGTAGCCACAATATTTATATCGCTGCTCCAGTTCAGTTTTTCGCAATGGTAACCAAAGGGATATTGATGGTGGGGGAATTCAGTGAATGTAATGCCCTTGAATGTCAAGTGGAGATGGTTAGATTTGCTCCTGTTGAAGATTGTCACTGCCTGGCGCTGTATGGCACGAATGTTACCTGCTGCTTATCAGACCAGGCCTGAATGTTTTCTATGTTTGGCTGCATGTGGACATAAACTGCTTCAATATCTGAGGAGTCTCGAATGATACTAAAAACAGGGAACATCCCGAATTCTGACTTAATTTTGGAGACAACGTCATTGATGAAGCAGCTAAAGTTGGTTGGGCCTAAGACACTACACTGAGGTACTGCTGCAGTAATGTCCCGGGTATGAGATGATTGGCCTCCAGGAACACCATGAACTGCCCTTGTGCTGGTGATGATTCCAACCAATGCAGAGCTTTTCCTCAGATTTCATTGACTTCCATTGACTTGAATTGTGCGAGCGATCCTTGATGCCATAGTTGGTCATATGCTACCTTGATGTTAAGGGCAGTCAATCTCATTTCACTTCCGGAATTTACTTGTTTTGTCTATGCTTCGACCCAGGCTGTAATGAGGTCTTAGCAAAAAAAACAAACAAACTGAGGATCGGTGAGCAGTTCAAAGCTGAATAAGTGCCACTCATTGCACTGCATTGAGATGTTCCATCTCTTGCTGATGATTTAGAGTAGGCTGATGAAGTGGAAATTGGCCAGATTGTATTTGTCCTGCTTTTTATAGACAGGATATACTTGGACAATTTCTACATTATTTGGTAGATTCTAGTGTTGCAGCTGTGCCAGAACATCTTGGCTAGGGGCGAGGCTAGCTCTGGAGCACGATTCTTCAGGACTCGAGCTGGCATGTTGTCAGGGCCCATAGCCTTTTATGTATCCAGTGCCTTCAGCCGTTTCTTGACAACACGTGGAGACAATCTAATTGTTTGAAGACTGGCATATGTAACGCTGGAGACATCAGGGGCGGCCGAGATGGATTAGTCATTTGGCACGTTTGCCTATGGATAGATGCAAATATTTCAACCTTGTCTTTTGCATTGACTGTTCCTGTTTAAGATAGGTCTCCGTTCTAGCCACTAACTGACTTGCACCTGTAACTTGTCATTTTTATTTGTAACACTCCCTGCAATAGTACACACGATTCCAACACCTTTCTAGGTATATTTCCTTTTTGTTCCTCCATCATTTCCATGATCTTTCTAAACTAATATTTCCTCTATCGTCTTGTCACTCTTAGTTTCCCATGCAAGTTGCCTTTGCTGTTTGCTTCTGTGTTCTGGTGCCCCCGCCCCTGAAAAACTATTTAAAACGCCTCCCACAGTACTCGACAGACTTCCCGCGAGGCTATTGGCCACAGCCTCATCTAGAGCAAATTTTCCGGCTTGGTTTCTTGTGCCCCAGAACATTGTTGCACACATTTGCATGTGGCAGGCGCTGCCTTGCTGTGTCACTGTTCTAGCCAAAACTCACAAATTTCCTTCGTCCATCTCATCAGTGTTAAAGGTGGTCCGGTTGACTTATGTCAGTTGCATATTTGAGCAACCAGCGGACTGCATACAGAGGTTTATTTATGCAACACACGTGGAGACAAAACATGTCTCAACACGGTCGGAAAATTGAAGCCAAATGTGAATCTATGCCAATAGAGGCAATTCCATTCGTGCAGGATGAAAAAAAAACAAGATTCCTGCATTAGTAGGCAATCAGTAACGGATCTCTTGTGTGTGAAGCGAGATTTCTCCCTCTGAAACAGAAATACTTGTGCAACATCGCTGCATCTTCCCACTTTGAAACCTGTTTAAAAGAACATGCAGACTGACAGCACGACCCTGTGCTGTCTAATCTACAGCTGTGCTGGATCTTCTTGCAGCTGTGATGCTCAAGTTATTGAAACATTGGACGAATGAATCCGATAAGGTCTCCTGCACATTTTGTATGCAGTTCAGCAGTCCAAAGCAATATTCATTGCTCAAATACTATACTATATCATATATGTTGCCAGGGCCGTAGTCTTTGCTGAATCCCTTTCTTTCAGTCACTTCTTAAGATCATGTGAAGTAAATCGATTTTTTGAAGACTGCAATTTGTGATGCAGCTGGAGGAGGCCAAGTGGATCATTCACTCAACACTTCTGGCTGAAGATGGTTGCGGATGTTTCAGCAGTCATTTGCACTGACGTGCCAAGCTCCCCCATCATTGAAAATGGAAATGTTTGTGGAGCAGGGTCCTCCATTTAGTTGTTAAATTGCCCACCTCCATTGACGACTGGATGTGACAGGTTTGCAGATATGATCTGATCGGTTGGTTCTGATATCTCTTTGCTTTCTCTATTGCATGCTGCTTCTGCAGATTCGCGCTTATGTACTCCTGTTTTGCAGAAACCCCAGATTGTATTTACATTCCAGTCCCAGGATAAATCTTTAATTGTAACGTGGGTCTCTGTTACAAAGTGCAAGGGGATGATTTTCAAATAGAACAGCAGGCACATTGTTCCAATGATGACAGATGCCGTTTCCTCTGTGCAATTTGTGGTCCACAACCTCTGCCAACAACTGGTTAGAAAACGGCCAACAGTGAAGGCGACTGTTAACCAGACAGAAATATTTGCAGCTGCATGTTGTCGGACATTTTGGAAAGAACACATAGGGAAGATCCTAACAAAGTTAGTCAGAAAACAATAACCAATAATCCGATATTGTATTACTTCGATGATGACCACTATATCCACCATTACCATGGGTACCAGGTGGAGAGTGATAAAACCTGGAAACTATACATGGAGCCCGATCACAATCAAAAACACATTAGGCATAAAACATAAACAAACAGAACACCACTCAGTAGTTTACAGAAAACGAGTTAGTTTTACAGCATTTGATTTAAGCTGTCCAACTTTCCCGCAGGATCTAGAATATGAAACTATGCCCATTTCCCCCTGCTGGATATATTTACTAGAGTGCGATTTTAGCATAACATCGTTATTTTTTTTTATGAGATGTGGGTTGCACTGGCAAGGTCAGCATTTAGTTTAGTTTAGTTTAGAGATACAGCACTGAAACAGGCCCTTCCATCCACCGAGTCTGTGCCGACCATCAACCACCCATTTATACTTATCCTATATTCCTACCACATCCCCACCTGTCCCTATATCTTACTACCACCTACCTATACTAGGGGCAATTTATAATGGCCAATTTACCTACCAACCTGCAAGTCTTTGGCTTGTGGGAGGAAACCGGAGCACCCGGAGAAAACCCACGCAGACACAGGGAGAACTTGCAAACTCCACACAGGCAGTACCCAGAATTGAACTTGGGTCGCTGGAGCTGTGAGGCTGTGGTGCTAACCACTGCGCCACTGTGCTGCCTTTTTGTTGCCCATCGCTGATTGCCCTTCATAAGTGAATGGCTTGCTAGGGCTGCCTTTTTGTTGCCCATCGCTGATTGCCCTTTGTAAGTGAATGGCTTGCTAGGGCTGCCTTTTTGTTGCCCATCGCTGATTGCCCTTTGTAAGTGAATGGCTGGCTGGGCCATAGCAAAAGGCAGTTAAGAGTCAGCAAAATTGCTGTGTGTCTGGAGTCACATGTAGGCTAGAACAAGTAAAGACAACAAATTACACTCACTAAAGGACATGAGTGAACCAGGTGGGTTTAAAAGGCAATTGATAATGGTGCCATGAAAGTAATACAAATAGCTTTAAATTCCAAATATTTTATTTATTAATTAAATTTAAATTCGAGCAGCTGCTATGGAAGTAGTTGCCTTTAAAGCAGTCACCTAAGTACCTAGGTTAACAGTTCGGCAACATTGCCACTACACCATCATTACTGTGGATGCAACTGATAATAAATACAACAAAGTGTAACTACTAAATGCCGAAAGGTATGATGCCTTCCAGTTGCCACAGCACGAAACGAAGTTTCAGAGAATTCTGTGTGTGTGGGTTGAAGTGGGGTGGGGGGTGGGGTGGGGGGTGATTGGGGGGTGGTTGGGCAGTGGGAAGGTAAAGGAAAACCTAGTAAGCATGTTCCATTTCAGAATGAATGACATAGGGAGGAAGAGGATAAAGGCTTCAGTTAGGGAGCAAGGTAAAAAACAGGACCTGAAGGACAGTACATTTTGGATTACTTCAAGTTCCAAGCACCAGTCGGGTGGAAATAGAAGGATATGACAGGTTAATGCGTGGCTGGAGACATGGTAGAGGAGAGCTCCCTTCATTTTCCTTGGTTATTGGAGCAGTTTGTGGAGGAAGGAACTGTTCAAGGTGGGCAGCTTGTACTTAAACAGAATTCAGATAAATATGGTCGCAGTTTAAATAATGGTATGAGGTGGGTTAAACTAATTTGGCAGGGAATTTGACACCAAGATGTAGTATAAGAAAAATAGAAACTATGTGCACAAAGGACTGTCAGAGACGGAATTATAAATTTTACAGAATTGGATGGTGTCATAGAAAATACAAATATGGCAAATTAGTTTTGAACTGGAGGGTTCGATTTAGTTTGAAGGGTATGATATGGTAGCCATTACTGAGACATGGCTGCAAAACGGTCAGGAAGGGATACGATAACTACCAGGTCTTCAGGCAAAATTCGAAAAATGGTTGGGGGAGGGCGGATAAACTTAATGATTAAGCACAAAATCATTTCTATGATCAGAAATTATATAACGGCAAGCCTGAATAACCTCATCTTGAAAAGACCTGTGCCTGAATATCACCCTAACCAAAAAAAAAACACCCGCAGACCTGAATCTTCCCTCATCCATCATCCCCAAAAACTTCTGAGGTCCGACCCTCCACCCAATCAACCCCTTCCTCTACACCCCCCGCCCCCGAAAAAAGCCCCAACCGCAGATTATATTTATATATAGCGCCTTTAAAGTAATGTAGCACCTCTAAGCCCTCCACAGACGCTGTATGAAACAAAATATGACACTAAGCCACATAAGATGATATTAGGGTTGATGCCCAAAAGCTTCCGGAAAGAGTTTTTTTTTAAAAGTAAGGAACAGATGTAGAGAGGGATAATGCTAATGGTCTCGATGGCTGAAGGAGAAAAGGTCGAGCAATTAAAATCAGGGAAGCTCAAGAGTAGCTCATAATGTTATACAGATGAAGAAAATGACAAACATAGGAAGCAGTGATGGAATGGAGGTATTTGGAAACAAGGAAATAATTTTAAAATCTAGGCATTGCTTAACAAGGAACCAGTGTAGGTGTGCAAGCATATGTGTGGAAGCTGAATGGGATTCGCCATACAAATCCCACGAATCATAACGGTTCAGCAACTATGAAACACCCTCATAGTCCTGACTCTTATACTAGCACCGGCAAACAACGCCTCACCAAGTTCCAGGAAGCGGGAACAGTCCCTTCCTGCAAAATGAGTTTTAAGCCTCGCCTGCCACCTTATCCTAGAGGAAAGCTCCATCTGACATACAAGTCAACTGGATGGATGGTGAGATTAAAATGGCATTAGCGGGTTAATCCCCAGTTTAAACGGGGAATACAGATATTCACGAAGAGGAAAGGATGCCTCCAGGCTTGGAATATCCAGAGGAGGGGATTAGTGAGAAGAGAGGGGAGGGAGGGGTATGAAAAGAATGGTGAAGTGAGAGGTATGGAACCAACAGAGTGATGAAAGGAGGGAGGAGAGGACGAGAGGAGAGTGCAGAATATGGAAGGTGTGCACCCCATTTCCATTCTATGATTTTTTCCCATTCCTGTGTGTGCGCGATGTGAGCCCTGGCTCCAATTGATCTCATTCACAGGGACCCATTTATTGTTCCGAGCCCTATGTAAGGAACTTCTCTGAGTTGTTTCAGAGGGCAGGTTAGTCAGTTTTTGAATCTACTTCAAACTGCAGTAATATTCCTGAGAAGAAATCAAGAGAGCAAACAGCTTTTCAAATCAGGAAATAACAGCTCTGTGGAATATGTCTCGTCCCAGCAAACAGGGTTCCTGATGTTCCTAGGCAATCCAGTCGTGTTCCATTCTATCTAGAAAAAATATTGCACTGGACAGTGCCCCACTCCAGGAAGGAAGCACGTAGATGGATAAATCCTAACCTGGGCAAAGGCTCCTGGAAGCAGATTCACAATGCAGTCTACAAACGGATATCAATGTGGACCACGACAGCTAGCTGTGCACCCACCACGTTCTGCGTGCTCTGCAGCCGTTTAGTGATATCCCTGACCCTTGAACCAGTCTGAATTTATGGTGCAGAACCGGTTGTGTACAGGTCTGTGTCTTTATTTGGCATTGCTGGGATGTACAGTTTTGTGTCTTTATAGTGTTGTGTCGGGTGTGTACATCTCGCTTTCTTTATGGTGCAGTGCTAGGGTGGACAGGTCTGTGTCTTTATAGTGCTGTTTCTGGTGTGTACAGGCTGTGTCTTTAAGGTACAATAACGGGGAATAGTGGTCGGTGCCCTTACAATTTAGTTCTGAGGTTGTATATATTGGTCTCCTTAAAGTGTAATGCTATGCGATGTTAAGCTCTCTGTGCCTAAAATTCAGTGTTTGGTGGTGTACCGTTCTGATCTTTACAGGACACGAGCAGAGGTTTGTAAATACCTGTGTTCAGACGCACAACCTGCTCTACCATGACTTAGTCAAGAATATTTACATCGACTTTTTGTTCTTTATGTGAATTTGTTTTCTTTTTCGACAAACTAAATTTCAATAAGCACTAAGTATGAGACAAAAATGTTTATTGCCGGAGTCTTTCATGAAACAGTAGAAGTACTGGAAGCAAACAAAAAGGCAGCAGCTCATACCGCCTTTGCACCAGATTCTCGCTCTGAACAATTTACATAGTTGTGCACTCTGTATATGTTGCATTCTTTTCACGTCCATTCTGTGCATTCCATACTAAATACATGAAGGTGGCTCCTTTGGGGGTGGAGCCAGCGTCAATGCCACAGAACTATGGTTGACTCAAGTGTAGCTCGGGGAGGTGGAAGTATAGGAAAACAATAGTTGTATGGGATTTGGAAGTTATGGAAAGGCACAGGCATTTCTGCAGCCGCAAGCACGATTCCAGGATGGTTTGTTGTCTCCCTGGCCAAGGATATTACTGAACGGATGCAGAGTATTTTGAGGGGTGGGGAAGTGGCGGTGAACAGCCGAAAGAGCGGTCATGGTCCATATCAGTACCAATCACATAGCTAGAAAAGTAATGAAATCATGCAAGCAGATTTAAAGTAGCAAAAACAAAAAGCAATATGTCAAAGATAGTGATCTCCAGATTACTCCTACTTTCCCAGGAGGGTAATGAAGATGAACGTATACCTGAAAAATGGTGCAGGAAAGAGGGTTTTATACTCCAGGAGCAATGGGACAAGTTCTGGTTGAGGCGGAACCAATACAAGCTGTACGGATTGCATCAGAACGGTGTCATGACCAATATTGTGGCGGGTAGCTGGCTAGTGCTGTGGAGAGGGATTAACATATCTTGACAGGGGTCTGGGAAGCTGAGAGTAAATCCAGAAGTAAGAGTTGGTAAACTTGAAATGGAAAGCAGAATGTTAGTAAGCAACTATGAAAGACAGAGGACATAAAGGTCAGAAAATAGACAACAAAGCAGTTGTTCAGCGAATAATTGTATATATTTCAATGCCTGAACTCGAGTAAATAAGGCTTTTGAGCTGACGGCGCAAATAGACAATTGAAGGCATGATATCAGAGCTATTATTGAAAGACAATTTAGGAAAGAGCAAGAGCTCAACATTCCTGGTTGCAGGGTTTTCAGAATGGTTTACGAAACAAGCACAGCTGTGAGGTTATGCTGGAAGGATCATGAAATGAGGCCATTTGGAATGTACTGAGGAACAAAGAATGCGGTAATCACATTGATGGGCATGTGGAATAGATCCCCAAAAAGTTACAGGTGGAAAAAGGAGCGAATATGTAGGAAAAGTTCTGAGGAGTGCAGAAATAAAAGGACAGTAATAATAGGTGATCCCATCACCCTATTATGAACTAGGATAAAATCTGCATAACAAATCCAGTGGGTACAGAATTCATTACAGAGGCTACAGAACTGCATTCAGACCTTTTCTCAGCCAGTACATTGAACGCCCTACATGGAACTTTTCCAGACTTAATTTTAGGGAAAGAAGTTTCTCAGGTGGAAGGGCTAATAATGTGCCAACATTTTGGTAGTAGTGATCATGATACCTTTAAACCTGGCATTGCTATGGAGAAGGTTACACATAGACCAAGGACAAAGGTTTTAAATTAGGGAAAACAAAGAATGAGACGAAGCTGAAATGTGATTTATCGGAAGAGGACATGGGGGAAAAAACCTACTCAACACTAAATCAATATCAGGACGGTGAAAGGCGATCAAGCAAGCAATATAAAGGTTTCACGGCCAATAAATTCTGACAAAGAAAAAGAGTGGAATATCCAAATTTAGACACCCTTGGATATCAAAGAGCATAGAGCCCAGGATAAGGCAAAACCAGGGAATTTTATGTCAGATACTGAGAGTTCAATACTGCAAAACGCCAAGAGAAGTAGAGAAAGTGCTGGGGTGAAATTAAGAAGGACATTCGAAAAACAAAGAGAGAACATAAGATCATATTGACAAGAAAAATCAGGAAAATCACAAACATGTTTTAGAAACCTATGAAAAATGAGAACTACAAGAAATGTAGGGCCTATTACACATGCGGAACCAAGATGAAGGAGCGAGGTCGCTGCTCCTGAGCCGGCGGGAAACTCAGTTGTCTGTCCAGAGTGTCGAGCGTGAAGGGCGGCACGGCCATACTGGGTTACATTGAGGAGGCCGCTCTGAGTTAGTGAGGATCACTAGTGGACAATGGTGGGAGCTGCTGAAATGTTTTATTATCTGTACCCTCTTCTCCCACCCCCTCCCCCACACACTCCCCATCCCAGCTCGCCCCCCTCACAACCCCTTCCCACCCTTCCCCTGCACCCCCTCCCCTACCCCTCTGCAGCCCCCTTCCCAGCTTCCCCTAGCACCCTCTTCCCTCCTCCCCTTCTCACTGCACCAGTGCCCCTCGCACCCATTCCCCCCTGGACCCCCTTCCCCCCACATCATCCCACCGGCATCCAACTATCCCTGAGCAGGGTCCCTACCAAGCCCACTGCCTTGTGGTCGTCTCGGGAGAGGCCAAGGCTAAGAGAGTAAACCGAAACAGAAAATCCTGAGCAGAACCCCGAAGGCAGTCATGTTTCACCTTTGGCATGTTTCGAGCAGTTCCTGCAGCCATACTGGTGCCAAACATCATGCTCTGCACTCCTTTGGACCCTACCAGGAAGGCCGAGAGGGGGTTCTGATGCTTGGGCAACTCACAACCTCCAAACATCCGCCCAGGCATGCTCCATGGAGAGGTCACTCCATGGCCGCTTCACAGCGACCAAAACAACATGGAAGGCAACAGTTATGGGTTATAAGTCCAGCTGAATTAGCATAGAGATTGTGCGCCACGGGTTGCCTTTGTCAGTGGGAGAGGTCATCGCATCTCACTGGACAGCTACCACCCACCTCAAACCTGGCAGTCCCTGGTCAGTAAGCTTCTGTCCCGCCACAGTCCACCTGCTTCAATGGGTGCTTGGAGATCAGGGTCATTGCCCAACAAGTGGACTGTAACACCCCACCAAACAGCACTGCAAAAAAAGGAAAGAAGGTGCAAGCCCTTCGTTTTGCAATCTGGAATGTCAGAACTATGTGTCCTGGCCTGTCGGAAGACCTTACACAAATCAATGATTCTCAGAAGACCACCATCATTAGCAACGAGCTCAGTAGGCTCAATGTGGACATTGCAGCACTTCAGGAGACATGCCTCCCAGCGAGCGGATCTCTAAGAGAGCAAGACTGCACCTTCTTCTGGCAGGGTAGGGATCCTGAAGAACCGAGACAGCATGGAGTGGTATTCGCCATCAGAAACTCTTTGCTCAGCATGATAGAGCCACCCTCAAATGGTTCAGAATGCAAACTGTCCATCCGACTGTTCACCGCCTCTGGTCTAGTACACCCACTCAGCATCTATGCTCCAATACTCTGCTCCCCACCTGAAGCTAAAGACCAGTTCTACGAGGAACTCTATAATATCAATAGTAGCATCCCCAATACCGAACATCTGTTCCTGCTAGGGGACTTTAATGCCAGGGTTGGGGCCAGCCATGACTCATGGCCCTCCTGTCTTGGGCGCTATGGCATTAGAAGGATGAATGAGAATGGACAGAGACTGCTTGAGTTGTGTACCTATCATAACCTCTGCACCACCAACTCGTTCTTTCACTCCAAACCCTGTCACCAAGTTTCTTGGAGGCACCCAAAATCACGTCTTTGGCACCAGCTGGACCCCATCATCACAAGGCGAGCCTCTTGAAACAGCATTCAAATCACACGCAGCTTCCACAGTGCAGACTGCAACACCGACCACTCCTTGGTGTGCAGCGAGGTTAGACTCAAACCAACCAAGCTGCATGACTCCAAGCAGAAGGGCTGCCCGCACATCAAAACTAGCAGAATTTATCATCCATAGCTGTTACATAAGTTTCTAAATTCGGGTCAAGACACTACTACAGGGGATTCAGAGTTCAAGTGGGCCCACATCAGAGATGCCATCTGTGACCCAGCAATGACCATCTATGGCAAACATGTGAAGCGGAATGAAGACTGGTTTCAATCACACTTTGAAGAGCTGGAACCAGTCATAGCCACTAAGCACATTGCGCTGCTGAACTCCAAGAAAGCACCCAGCGCGTTAACACCCGTAGAACTTAAAGCCGCCAGAAGCACTGCACAAAGAACAGCCAGGCACTGCGCAAATGACTACTGGCAACACCTAAGCAGTCATATTCAGCTGGCCTCTGACACCGGAAACATCAGAGGAATGGATGATGGCATTAAGAGAGCTTTTGGGCCAACCATCAAGAAGATCGCCCCCCCTCAAATCTAAATCAGGGGACACAATCAATGACCAACGCAAACAAATGGACCACTGGGTGGAGCACTACCTACAACTGTACTGCAGGGAAAATTTTGTCACTGAGACCGCCCTCAATGCAGCCCAGTCTCTGCCAGTCATGGATGAGCTGGACGTACAGCCAACAAAATCGGAACTCAGTGACGCCATTGATTCTATAGCCAGTGGAAAAGCCCCTGGGAAGGACGGCATTACCCCTGAAATATTCAAGAGTGCCAAGCCTGCTACACTTTCATCACTGTGCGAACTGCTTTGCCTGTGCTGCGACGAGGGTGCAGCACCCCATGACATGCGTGATGCCAATATCATCACCCTCTATAAGAACAAGGGCGACCATGGTGACTGCAACATGAACCGTGGAATCTCCCTGCTCAGCATAGTGGCGAAAGTCTTCACATGAGTCGATTTACACAGGCCTCAGAAGCTGGCTGAGCATGTCAACCCTGAGGCACAGTGTGGCTTTCGAGCAGAGAGATCCATCATTCACATGCTGTTCTCCCTTCACCAGCTACAGGAGAAATGCCATGAACAACAGTTGCCCCTCGACATCGCTTTCATTGATCTCACCAAAGCCTTTGACCTCGTCAGCAGACGTGGTCTCTTCAGAATAGTAGAAAAGATTGGGTGTCCATCAAAGATACTAATTATCATCACCTCATTCCATGACAACATGAAAGGCACAATTCAGCATAGCGGCGCCTCTTCAGACCCCTTTCCTATCCTGAGTGGCGTAAAACAGGGCTGTGTTCTCGCACCTATACAGTTCAGGATCTTCTTCTCCCTGCTGCTCTCATATGTGTTGAAGTCTTCAGAAGAAGGAATTTTCCTCCACACAAGATCAGGTGACAGGTTGTTCAACCTTGCCCGTCTAAGAGCGAAAACCAAAGTACGGAAAGTCCTCATCAGGGAACTCCTCTTTGCTGACGATGCTGCATTAAAATCTCACACTGAAGAGTGTCTGCAGAGACTCATCGGCAGGATTGCGGCTGCCTGCAACGAATTTGGCCTCACCATCAGCCTCAAGAAAACGAACATCATGGGACAGGATGTCAGAAATGCTCCATCCATCAACATCGGCGACCATGCTCTGGAAGTGGTTCAAGAGTTCACCTACCCAGGCTCAACTATCACCAGTAACCTGTCTATCGATGCAGAAATCAACAAGTGCATGGGAAAGGCTTCCACTGCTATGTCCAGACTGGCCAAGAGAGTGTGGGAAAATGGTGCACTGACACGGAACACAAAAGTCCGAGTGTATCAAGCCTGTGTCCTCAGTACCTTGCTCTACAGCAGCGAGGCCTGGACAACGTATGTCAGCCAAGAGAGATGTCTCAATTCATTCCATCTTCGCTGCCTCCGGAAAATCCATGGCATCAGGTGGCGGGACCGTCTCTCCAACACAGAAGTCCCTGAGGTGGCCAACACCCTACTGAGCCAGCGGTGCTTGAGATGGCTTGGCCATGTGAGCCGCATGGAAGAAGGCAGGATCCCCAAGGACACAATGTACAGCTAGCTCATCACTGGTATCAGACCCACCATCCATGTCTCCGCTTTAAAGACGTCTGCAAACGCGACATGATGTCCTGTGTCATTGATCACAAGCCATGGGAGTCAGTTGCCATTGATCGCCAGAGCTGGCGGGTTGCCATAAAGGCAGGGCTAAAGTGTGGCAAGTCGAAGAGACTTAGCAGTTAGCAGGAAAAAGGACAGAAGCGCAAGAGGAGAGCCAATTGCATAATAGCCCCGACAACCAGTTTTATGTCTAGCACCCGTGGAAGAGTTTGTCACTCTAGAATTGGCCTTTGTAGCCTCTCCAGGCGCTGCTTCACAAACCACTGACCACCTCCAGGCGCTTACCCATTGTGTCTCGAGACAAGGAGTCCAAAGAGAGATTACAGACGAAAAGTGGGACCTGCGTGTGGAGGTGAAGTATGGTATCATGTTTCTTCATGTTTCTGCCTGTCTTCAATAAATAACAATAATGAAGCGATTGTAGTTGATGAGGAGTGTGATATATATATATAGGGTATGACAAACAAAGGGAGAGAGGAATTATTAAGACGTTTAGCATCTTTAAAAGTAGATAAATAACCAGGCCCAGAGGAAATGTGTCCCAGGTTGCTAAGAGAAGAAAGGGAGGAAATAATGGGGTCTTTGACCATAATTTTCCAATCTTCTCTTGCTGTAGACGTGCTGTCAAAGGACTGGCGGACTGCTTACATTGTACCATTGATTAAAAGGGAGAAAGGAAAAGGACAATTAATGAGGTTACCTTCGTTAGTGTGACAATTAGTGGAAAACGTTCTGAAGCAATACATAAGTCGTCATTTAGAAAGGAGCGGATCTAGCTAGGACAGTCAGCATGGATTTGTTAAGAGAAGGTCCTGTCTGACTACCATGATTGAAACTTTTCAGGAGCCAACAAGGCGATTCAATAAGGTTGGCATGTTTGATATAATGTTCATGGATTTTAGTAAAGGTTTAACAAGGCCCCAGGTGGAAGACTGGTAGGAAAATTGAAAGTCCCTGGATTCAAAATTGGTTCAGTGGCAGGATGAAAAGGATAATGGTCGCTGTATTTTTTTTTTGTGGCTGTGAGGCGGTTTCATGTCGGGACCTGAATGGCTCAGTTCAAATTTTCTTGGTAGATTCAATGATTTAAAAATAAATGTAGAGAGCATGATTAAGAAGATTGCAGATGATATAAAAATGGCCATATGTTTTACAGTAAGGAATAAAGCTGTGGATTACCAGATGATAATAATGGACTGGTCAGATGGGTAGAAATGCGGCAAATTGAATGTAATCCAGGGACGTGTGAGGTAATACATTTGCGAAAGGCAATAAAGGCCATAGAATACAGAATAAACAGTAGGATACTGAGAGGTGTCAACAGAGACATGAAACCTGGCGGGCACTGAAGGTAGCAGGACAGGTATGCAAGTTGATTATGAAGTGACACAGGGCACTTTATGTTATTAGCTGAGGCATAGAGTAGAGGAGCAGAGAAATTATGCTAGAATTGTATAAAACACCAATTGCACCACAGCAACAGTACTGCATACAGTTTTGGTCATGCAGTACAGGAAGGATATGATTGCTGCAGAAGGAGTAGAGGGGGGATTTATGAGAATGCTGCCAAAAATGCAGAATAAACTAAGAGGAAAATTGGACAGCTGAGGCTGTTTTATTTGGAAAGGGGAGGCTGAAGCTTCTTTTAATTGAGATATATAATATTATGAGGGGCCTAGGTATAGAGGATCAGAAGGAACTATTCCCGTTAGCAGAGAGGCAAATAAGAAGGGGTGATGGATACAAACTAATTGGCAGAACAATTGAGGAGATCTTTGCTTTTTTCCCACCCAGCGGGTGGGGAGGGTCTGGACCTCACGACCTGAAGGTGTGGCAGAGGCAAAAACCTTCATTTCATTTCAAAAAATACTTCTATATGCACTGGAAGTGCTGTTGCCGACAGGGCTACGGACCAAGAGCTGAAGAATGGGATTAGGCTGGATAACATTTTTTATTTGTTTGGCTGGCACAGACTCAAAGGCCAAATGTCCTCCTTCTGTGCTGGAAATGTTCTATGTTTTTAATGGTGTATGTAGGGGTGTTCTGAGTTGGAAGTGTTTTTTTTTTACTATTGTTGTGGTCGGGTTGTACTGGGTCTGATGGTTTTGCACCACTCTATAACCACCACGTTTTATAATTACTTTATGTCCTGGCATAAGCAGTGTAGATCTCCATTTCATGTTTTCCTCACCATTTTCTTTCATTCAGTCCTTCTGTTCTCGATAGTTTTCAAACACATGTTGATCATTAGCTCTGCAGGATACCCAACGTAGATGTGTGTGCCTGGAACGTGCATAGATAGGTGTAGCTGGAGGTTTTCCAGTGGTCGAGCGAGGTGTTACTCTGCAATTACGTAGAAAGTGATATAGCTCTTGCTGCCATGAGATGTTCTCAGCTACAGTTGTAAGTATCACTTTTTTCAAGGTAAACCTCTCGACTTCTCCATTAGCTCTTGGCCAATTGCTTGTGATTTCCCTATAAGTAAACGCTCGGAAGTTTGCAAATGTGTTGAACTCACCGCTGTTAAATGGGGGTCCATTGTCTGTTCTTACCGTTTGATAGATTCCAAACAAGGCAATGATGTGGTCCAGCTTTGGGATGACTGTTTTCATTGAAAATCATATAACTAATTCCTTGATTCGGAATCTGCTGTAGCCATCAGTGACAAAAAATAGGTATTTACCTGTGGGCAAATCTGAGAAGTCAATACTATCATCAATCCCTTGTCTTGAAGGCAGTTCAGACATCTTGACAGGATCGTGAAGATTTGGCATTGTGGTTTGTTGACATGACAAACATTGATTGATTTAATACTGTATGATGCAGTCAGTTCCTTGTAACCATAGTTTTCCTAAATAACTATTTAGTTTTAACATTCCTTGGTGTCCTTCACATTTTATAATGGCAACACATTCCCTCAATGAGTGCGCAATGAAAATGTAGTTGTTGCACAACACGAGATCAGCTGTCGTTTCAATGGTGAGATCATAGGAACATAAAAGCAGGAGTAGGCCTTTCACCGGATCGAGCCTGCTCCACCATTCAATATGATCATGGCTGAACTTCCACTACATTTCCCCCACACTATCTTCATATCCCCTTATGCCAGTTTTATTTATAAATCTGTCAATCTCTTCTTTAAACGTACTCAATGACTGAACTTACATAGCCCACTGAGGCAGAGAAATCCAAAGATTCACAGCCCTCTGAGTAAAGAAATTTCTCTTCATTTCTGTCCTAAGTGTCTTCCCCCTTATTTTGAAATTGTGTCCCCTGGTTCTAGAATTCCCAACCAGGGGACACATCTTACCAGCATCCACCCTGTCTATCCCTTTAGGTGCTTTGTCGTTTTCATCTCTCATTCTTCGAAACTCTAGAGAATCCCAGAGAAGTCCAGTTTCCCCCAATCACTCTTCATAGGACAGTCCTGCCATCCCAGAAACAAGTCTAGTGAACCTTCATTGCACTTCCTCTATGGCTACAAGGTGAACAAGGTGACTAGTGGTCTATGATCAGTTATTGCTTTAAACTCGCTTCCATATAGGTATGGTGAAAGTTTGGGGCGGCACAGTGGCGCAGTGGTTAGCACCGCAGCCTCACAGCTCCAGCGACCCGGGTTCAATTCTGGGTACTGCCTGTGTGGAGTTTGCAAGTTCTCCCTGTGTCTGCGTGGGTTTTCTCCGGGTGCTCCAGTTTCCTCCCACAGCCAACAAGACTTGCAGGTTGGTAGGTAAATTGGCCATTATGAATTGTCCCTAGTATAGGTAGGTGGTAGGGAAATATATAGGGACAGGTGGGGATGTGGTAGGAATATGGGATTAGTGTAGGATTAGTATGAATGGGTGATGGTCGGCACAGACTCGGTGGGCCGATGGGCCTGTTTCAGTGCTGTATCTCTAAACTAAACTAAACTAAGTTAGCCAATCTGCTTCACTCCACGTGATATCAAGAAACGACTGAAGGCACTAAAACTGCAGAGGCTATGGGACTTGACAACATTCCAGCAACAGTACAGAAGACTTGTGTTCCATAACTAGCTGCATCCCTAGCCAAACTGTTCCAGTGCAGCTACAACACTGGCATGTAACCGGAAATGTAGAACATTCTCCAGAAATGTCCTGTGCGTGGAAAGTAGGACAGACCAAACCCGGCCAATTATCACCCTATCAGTGTACTCCCAATCATCATCAAAGTGATGGAAATGGTCATCGACTGTGCTGTCAAGTGGCACTTGCACAGAAAACCTGCTCACCAATGCTAAATTTGAGTTCCACCAGAGCCACTCAGGTCCTGACCCCATTACAGCCTTGGTCCAAACATGGGCAAAAGTGTTGAGCTCCAAGAGTGAGGTGAGAGTGACTGCCCTTGTCATCAAGGCAGCATTTGACCAAGTGTGGCATCAGGGAACCCGAGCAAAACTGGAGTCATTGAGAATCAGTGGGAAATCTCTCTGCTGGTTGAAGTCATGCCAAGGAAGATGGTTGTGCTTGTTGCAGTTCGATCATCTCAGTCCCAGGACATCACTGCAGGAGTTCCTCAGGTAGTGTCCTAAGTCCAACCATCTCCAGCTGCTTCATTAATGACAATCCCTCCATCATAAAGTCAGAAATTGGGATGTTCCCTGATGATTGTTCAGTGTTCAAACCCATTTGCGACTCCTCAGATACGGATGCAGCCCATGTCCATATGCAGCATGACCTGGGCAACATTTCGGCTTGGCCTGATACATGGCATGTAACATTCGCGCCACAAAAGTGCCAGGCAATGACCTCTCAAACAAAAGAGAATCTAACCATCTCCCCATGACATTCCATGGCATGACCATCACTAAATCTCCATCAACATCCCGGGTGTCACCACTGACCAGAAACTGAACTACATCAGCCACATAAATAACCTGGCTACAAGAGACGGTCAGAGTTTGGGAATTCTTCAGCAAGTACCTCACCTCCTGTCTCCCCAAAACCTGCTCACCATCTATAAAGTGCAAGTCAGGAGGAGTGTGATGGAATATCCTCCACTTGCCTGGATGGTTGCATCTGCAACAACGCTCAAGAAGCTCGAAACTATCCAGGAAAAAGCAACCCGTTTGATTGGCATCCCTTTCACCAGATTCAACATTCAATAGCTCCACCATCGATGTATACTGGCAGCAGTGTGTACAACCTACAAGATGCACTGCAGCAACACACCAAGGCTCCTTCAACAATACTAAACCCGCGACATCTACACCTGGAAGGACAAGGGCAATAGATGCATGGGAACACCACCACCTGCAATTTTCCCTCCAAGGCACACACCATCCTGAGTTGGAACTACATCGTTGTTCCTTCACAGTTGCTGGTTCAAAATCCTGGAACTTCCTTCCAAACAGCAGTGTTGTTGTACATACACCACATGAAGTGCAGTGGTTCAAGAAGGCAGCTCACCACCACCTTAACAAGGGTAATAAGGGATCGACAATAAATGCAGGCCTTGTCAGAGATGCCCACATCTCAGAAATGAATTTAAGAAAAACCCTATGTGATGGAGACTGCTTCTCTCTTTGTTTGTGTATAACGTTGTGGTGCAGGCATTAGTATTCTGTTTGCTAGCATTATGATTTATGGGTTACTTGTCTTGTGTTTCTTTATGAGAACTGCACCTTATCCAACTGGACATGTATCCACGACGAGCTGGGTGGTTTTCTCAGGGGCAGAATAGGTACTTGACGAACTTGATGTCAATAGTTGTTTCATCTGGTGTACCGTCTGTTTGTGTGATTTCGTCCATTCCCAATTGGTGGTCTGTTTTGTAAGATTGTATAGCGGAGATAGTGTAGTGAAGTTAGCAAATAAGTGACTATAGTACATGACAACCCTTAACAAACCCCTGCCTTCTTGCATATATTTAGAAATAGCAGAATTTGCTATGGCTTCAACCTTCTTGTCTCTGGTAGTACTTCTTCACCAATGAACAGATGACCGAAGAATCCAATACTGCTTTCACTAAACAGAAACTTGTCTTTGTTCAACAAAATTAGAGGTGTGGTGAATATTGATGTTGATCCCAATCAACTGGAGCTGGAAATAAAGAGGTGAGACAAGTTGTAGATGGAATTTAATTTAGAGATTTGTGAGGTGATACATTTTGCAGAAGGGAGGTGGAGAGACGTAATGGTGCAGCTTTAAACAATGTTGAGGGATAGAGGGACCTGAGGATTCATATGCGTTGATCATTGAAATGGCAGGATATATTAGATGTCTAATTAACAACGCATATGCGAGCTTGCATTTGATAACCAGCTTATTGTTTTCTGATTTCATGAGAGCAATTTATGCTGACCCTTTCTCGAGCTCTGGTTAAGCCACAACTATTTAGCTGAATGGTTCCAGAGACAAGCGACTTTATCTACACGTGGGTGAAGCTGGTGTTGTTACCCTTGGAGCCAAATAGGTTGAGGGGACATTTGATAAAATATACAAGATTATGACAGGTTTAGATGAGGTAGACAAATAAAAGGGTTTCCATTACCTGATAGTACAAGGAGTAGGGAATATCGATGGAAGGTTTTGAGCAAAAGATGCAGGAGTTTTGGCAGGGGAGTGGTGGTGTGAGGAAGAGTTTTTTTTTTAATGCAACAAGTGATAATGACCTAGAACTTGATGCCTATGGAGGTGGTGAAAGTGAGACGATCAATACTTTCAAAGGAAATTTGGATATGTGTACATGAGACTGCGGAGATAAAACCGAGTAATGGGTCTAATTGGATTCTTTTGCAAAGAGCCTGCATGAACTCGATGGCAGGAATGGCCTACTTCTATGTTTTTGTGTTCCTATGCCTCTATGATGTGACAACGTCAAACCTGTGACAGTGAACATATAAATATTGCAGAGAGGGAAAGTTCGAAGGGAGGATAGGAGGGTAGTGACCTCTGAGGAGACAGAACATGGCCAGTGGCGATGGAGGTTGAAATCACCTAGGATGAGAAGTTGCTCAGTGCAGAGGCTGACGGAAGAAAGCAGTGAAGATAGCAGGGTTAGAACTTTTTATCGTGCTTGGGTGAGCAGTAGAGAATGAAGCTTTTAAATGAAACTTGAGAGGGGTGGAACAAGGTGATATGCTCAAAAGAGAAGCAAGTATCAACGCTGTAACAGGGCAGACCAAGATGTGATAAGTGTCACACCGCTGACATGATGGTATTGACCAGGAAAATATTTGAAGATAGAATCAAGTGGGGAAGTTTCAGTTAGGGGAAAGCTGTCATTATCCCTCAGTCAGTTTTCCATTAAGGACATGACGTCGATGCAATCATCCACAAAACGTTCATGAGTGAAAAGCACCTTGTCAACATGTGAATTGATATAATAGCTAGATGTGCAGAGTGAGAGTAGAATATGCACCATCAGCAGTGGGAGGGCGGTGTTGGATGGGAAGGAGATTAGCAAGGTTATCCCACAGTGAACACGCTGTGTTTGCAGTTCTGCAAAAGAGTAGGATAGGGCAATTGCTGTTACTGCTCATAATGAACCAGTATTGAGTGCCTCAATGAGCCCTTCAGCGGATGCAAATCAACCCGCCCCTGCACCGTTCAATCTGGAGTCCCCTAGGCACTATCTGTCCTTGAACCCTGCAGGCTACTCCTCTGTGACATCTTCTGAATGCAGGGCATGAAGGTTCATGTGTATGTTGATGAAGTCCACATTCAACCCCATGTCTTTTGATACCACCACTGTCTCAGTGTTGCCAGGCAGATTGTTTAACATTTAAACCTAAATGATCCGAAATGTCCTCCAATTAAACATTGGGAAGCCCAAATCCAATTTCGTCTCTCCCTGCCCCAACCCACATTTGGTTGCTACCGATTCCATCCCCGTACCTGGCTGCTGTCGCAGGCTGAACCAGACTGTTCACAGCTATGATGCCCTACCTGAATCGGAAGTGAACTTCCAACTGCATGCCATGACCATTGCAAAGAAGAGCTCTTTCTTATTCCATAATCTTGTCATGTCCAACCCTCTCTAAACTGATGAAAACTTCATCGGTGTCTGTTTTGGTTCCAGGCCTGATTTTTCCGAATATCTCCTACCAGTCATCCCATCGTCCACCAACTGTAAACTTGAGCTAATCTTAAACTTTGATTCCAATATCCTAAATTGCACTAAATCTCGTTCATGAATTGTGCTTCAGCTCACTGACCTACAGTGAACCCCAAACCATCAATGACTAGATTTTGAAGTCTTCACCTTCGTTGTCAAATCCATCCATGACCTAGACCCTCCAGATCGTAGTAACCTCCTCCAGCCCTACAGCTGTCTGAGAACTCTGCATTGTTCCAATTCCAGTCTCCTATGAGCCACCCAAACTGCACACCCCGCTGCTCCACCTAATTCGTTTATTATTGGAACTCAACTTTCTGCCATCCAGCATAGGTTCTGGAATTTCTTCCTCAAACCTCTCCACCTCTGTTTCTGTTTAAGGTAATCCTTACAATCTACCTTTTTGGCCATTTCTTTTTGTCACCCATCCTAATATCTCGACCTTTGGCTCAGTAGCAATTCTTTTTTTGTTTGCACTCCGATGAAGCTCCTTCGGGAGCTTTATAGAGAGAATCTGTAGATTATGTGTCACTTAGTCTACCGATCCTGAAACTTGATCAGTAATTCATGATATGATTAATCAAATCTCTGAGAAGGTGTGTAGCCATGACAAGGCAATGTATTGTTTTTCAAAGGCTGAAAGTAAGGTCAATAAGATTCATATCGGTATATTTATTCTCAAGACGGTAATCAAACTGGCAGTTGTAAAATTAGAGCAGAATTAATTGGTAAGTCATGGTGTAATATGTGTTTTGCCTTTGCTTCTGTTAGTTGCATTGAATATTACTTTTGAATAAATAATTATGTGTAAATAATTGAAATTATATTGTTTTAAAATGATGATTTATGGTGTTAGGTTCAAGCAGGGAAATGCATTTGGATGAAATTGGTCAAATAGCAAATTAAAATGACTTCTCGGTCTCACATACATCATTTGAACTTTGATATTTCCTCCGATACTGAATGCGACATACAATGCGAAATCAATCTACAAACTTACAGTGAATTTTTATATTTTATTTTTACTTTTACTTTACAACAGATACAGTATCACGTTAAATTTGATGACGGAAAATTGCGAATTGCCTGTACATTACATCACCACACCCGTGTCATTCGACATTTCTTTTTGAAAATTTAAATTTGGCTAGAAATGAACTGTTGCAGCTAGAGCTTTTATCGCTGCTAAAGAATAGCTGGGGTTGATTTTCTTCTCAGTTCCTCAGTAAGAGTATTAGTCAGGGCAGAATTGCTCATCTTCAATTCAGATATAACAAAAACATAAACATTGGAATTGTTTTAAAAATGCTGACAGTATTTACGTGTATAAATCAGCTCTGTAGAACTGGTAGAAAACTCGGCACTGGTTTGGAAAGCTGCAGCTTTAAATCTGGCCCAGGGGTTGAGCTGAAGTCTCACTGAATGAGAGGCACTTCGTCACGGTGATAGAGACCTTCATTGAAGCAGGAGCATTGTTTATGTTCTGGGTCACATTAACTTCCCTATGGCATAATTCAAATTGAAGTTAGCATTTCCCATTTCCTGGATAAAGCGTGTCCCCAAATCAAAACCACCAAAGGAGCTTAACAAGTTTTTAGCCACATTGTTGTTTTGGAATTTTGTTAAACACTGATTGGACACACACGTAAACACATAGGAAATATAACTTATATACACAGAAATAAATGCTTTTTCTAAGTTGCTCTCAAGCAACATTTTAAAATAGCTATTCTTGCATAATTTATATTTCATGACATGATTTTCCCACAGGAACACACCTGTCGGACCTAGGTTCAAAAAAGCTAGGCACAGAGTGACGTAAGATTAAGATACTCAACGAAGGGGGTTAATCTTATAATTTGATTTTAAAATAGTTTTATTCAGTAGCAACTATTTAAATATAATGCATTTTAAGAAGTAACATGTTAAATATGGTGATGCACAAGCTAAATAAACTGAAAGTACATACGACCCATAACAGATTGAACAAATTACTGATCCCAGATCATGCAGTGGAGCAGAACGGTGTTGACAGTCTCCACGTGGGGTGAGGCAGGTAAGGTGTCGGTGGTCTCTTCCATCCTCAGGGTCTTCAGTCTTCTTCAGTCAACCAAAGTATTAGACCAAAGCAAGCATGCAGCTACCTTTGGAAGCTCGTTTCCATCTGAATACGACACCACCATCCGACGAAGGCCCACGATTTCTCTCCTGAACATCTTTTTTATGTCCTTTATTTCTGGTGGCTGGTGAGTGTACCTTGTAAATCATATTCGATGTAATCCCTCCCATTTCCGCCCTGAGCCCATGGAGTCATCCCATGGCTGATGGCTTGCTGGACATTCCGTTTCACCTTTATTCATGAAATCCACCTTGTCAACTTACCGAATGTCTTGTTTCAGAGATTGTGCTAAAATCATGTCCTTGGCAGAGATAACCACCCTACACTGCCCTGGCTGCTTGTCGTAGGATCTTTCTTAACAGAGAACGAGGCAATCACAATCCATAAGAATACTATATTATTCAGAAAGTTGTCATTATTATCGTCCCATTTCTTACAGTCCCCTTCCACCTCCATCAACCCCCTCCCCCCCCACCCCCAACAACCCCAACGAGAAGGAAATATCATTAATGAGATCTGAAAATTGTCTCCAGACTATCCTTGCTCTTTCTAAGCTGTCACCAAGAATAAGTGTTTAATCTTTTCCAGTAAACTGTCATAAACATCTCTGGTTAAAACAAAAGATCATGCATGAACGTAAAAAGATTCTCCAACTCGCCCTTTACCCATATTGTTTACACTTTTTGCCAAGTTTTAATCCTTGCCCTCAGATATTTTAATGCCGACTCCATATCCATCTGTACGTTAAAAGCCCTGCAATTTTACATCCTCTGACAGGTAACATTGTGTCCTGAGGTCAGTTTCTCTATGGAGTACGTGTCAGTGCCTTGATGGTTTAAAATGTTAGCTTACTCGACTGGCCACAAAACTATTCCATGTTGTCCTGCTGTCAAGTAGCTGAGCATGTCTTAGATACATTCTTCAATGCAGGTTCGCCATGCATTTCTGCATGTTAGTTACAACTCATGCAACAAATCACATCTTCACACTCACACCAGTATCCCAACATCATGCTGCATGCTCCATATCACAAATGCAGTTTTCATAAAAAGGTTCACAGGCAAGGAGACAGACAGATTCAAGAAAAAAAATCAATTTACTTGTCTCAAAGTTCCTGACTCCATTCCATCTACACAGACAAAGTTCCTGACTTTCACTAGAATGTGAAAGGATATCACATTGTCATATTCCATTGAAAAACACACAAGTTGACTTATTCCAATTCCTATTTGGTGGTGCAATTTCCCTGTCTGTATCTTTCATGTTAAGTGGAGCATCCCATTAATTACCATTCTGTCTTATTCGTGCACCCTGGAGGAACTTGACAGTCCAATGCAATCGTCTCATAATATCTTTAGAACAGAAATCATACATTCTCCATGGTGCCATTTATTAACACATGTGTTTGTTTGTACTCGATTTTAGTTGACCTTTTATGTTTCAGCCATTTTGAAACAAACGGAAATTCAAACGGCAATGTTATTGGGGTGACAGGTTTTGCCAATGTCCAATTTGTTTCCCTTAAAACAATGAACCTTCTGTCGCGTTTCGATACTGAGGAACCACTAAGACTGTATTTCAATCATATTTTCTTTATTTGTTCAATGAATATTGGATTATCCCCTTAAATTTCCAGCAGGTTTTCCCTTTGAGTGCTTGCAATATCCACCCATGTCAACGTAATTGTGTTTATCACTTACAAAATCTTATGCCCAGGATTGGGGATTTCAAAATTTTGCTTTCACAACATAGTCAGAAATGTTTGCAATCAGTCCAGAGGTAACTTCCATATTTACCATTCCCAAACATTTTGTTCTAGGAAGATAACAAATTATAAAAGCCTTAGGGAAGGCAGAGACTTCAGTCCAAATTGTTATCATGCTGTGACGTTTGATGACTGCAGATACGTTCTTAAATTCTTAAAGCTGCGGGATCTCTTGCCGTTCTTGCGTACTTGCCATCATCACCTGTTTCTTAAAAGAACACACACACACAAAGAAACATTTATCCTTGCCCAAGAGCCCAATTTGATAATTTGTCTAAATTTATGCACCAGTTTAGAAACGTAATATTTAACAATTTCAATATTTAAATTTACATTCAGCGATACAAATGTTGTGTCATGAATTAAAGGAAATCAACCGCTGTGCTCACAAAAGGGTAAAAATCTCTGCTTGTGTTCAAGGGGGTGAAGCAAAACGTTCTCAGAGGCACATAATTGCATCAACATATGTAACGTTTTCCAAATGAAAGATGAACCAAACACCATTCCAAACTGTTTTCTCAATTCTTGGAACAATTTCTAAGCTTGCGATTTTTTATCCTTCGGAATTGAAAACAACAACAACAAAAAGAATAGTAGTAACATGATCAACTTCACAGGAAGACTTTTGCATCAAGCAAGACAGTATTTTACTTAAACTCTAATTATTTCCAAAGTGTTTAGCTTGTTCTTCAACCCGATTTTTCAATTTCTGATATTTGTGAACAAAACCCTGCTCTAACAATGGCTCGGCAGTGGATCGAATACATGGGATATTCTCAGCTGTATAAGGGTACTGCTTCATACGAGCATGCTAATATCTTCGAGGTTGATCATGTTTCCATCATGATGTCTAATCATGACCTCTGGTATTAACAATGCAGACTACCGGTCTCCCACTATCGTCATATAGGAGAGGGAAAAGCACCTCTCATTGAGAGGCCTCCTGGTGTCACAGGGGGTCTGGTGTGAATTATCTGGGTACTTGGTATACTGCAGTAACATGAAAATCTTTGTTACTAATTCGCATGGTCTCCATTGCTGCCTCCGTTCTCTCTAGTTGCTGTTAGAGACGGTCAGGGACTCATTAATTCTGGAACAGGAGGAGGCAAGCCACGCTCACTGCTTATGTAAGTTTTTCCCCGCGACCCGCCCCACACAGCTCCTTTTCCGGCAGCCAGGAGCAAAATGGCCCAAGCAGTTGCTGTCAAAGCAACACACTGGGAATTACCTTCTCAGCACGGGGATTCTCTGCGGTTTGGATTCCTGGCTCGGCAAGGGGCCTTTGACAGCTGCTACATTAGTTTTCACAGGTCTTTGAGGGAAGTTAGCATGGACCTGTCTGTAGACCGCACAGGATCAAAACAACTCAGATGACTGTTTTAATGTTACAAACGCCAACCCACTATCAATTGCAGGCCGGATTCCTTTCAGGAACAGGTTCTTAACATTTGTGGTGCCACAATAATGTATCAACGTAGTTCTCCTTGTCCTCCCCCCTTTGATTTTTTGGTAACAGTCATGGAATTCCTCTGCATATGCACCCGGTCGGGCCTGTTGGATTTTTTTTTATTCATTCATGGGATGTGGGCATCATTGGCTATGTCAGCATTTATTGCCCATCCCTAATTGCCCTTGAGAAGGTGGTGGTGAGCTGCCTTCTTGAACCGCTGCAGTCCATGTGGGGTAGGTAGACCGACAGTGCTGTGAGGAAGGGAGTTCCAGGATCTTGACCCAGCGACAGTGAAGGAACGGCGATATAGTTCCAAGTCAGGATGGTGTGTGACTTGGAGGGGAAATTGCAGGTGGTGGTGTTCCCATGTATTTGCTGCCTTATAGTTTTCCTTATAGTTGGTAGAGGTCGCGGGTTCGTGAGGTGCTGTCTAAGGAGCCTTGGTGCATTGCTGCAGTGCATCTTGTAGATGGCACACACTGCTGCCTTGTGCGTCGGTGGTGGAAGGAGTGAATGTTTGTAGATGGAGTGCCAATCAAGCGGGCTGCTTTGTGCTGGATAGCGTCGAGCTTCTTGACTGTTGTTGGAACTTCACCCATCCAGGCAAGTGGAGAGTATTCCATCACACTCCTGACTTGTGCCTTGTAGATGGTGGACAGGTTTTGGGGAGTCAGGAGGTGAGTTTCTCGCCTCAGGATTCCTAGTCTCTGATCTGCTCTTGTAGCCACAGTATTTATATGGCTACTCCAGTTCAGTTTCTGGTCAATGGTAGCCCCTAGGATGTTGACAGTGGGGGATTCAGCGATGGTAATGCCATTGAATGTCAAGGGGAGATGGTTAGATTCTCTCTTGTTGGAGATGGTCATTGCCTGGCACTTGTGTGGCGCGAATGTTACTTGCCATTTATCAGTCCAAGCCTGGATATTGTGCAGGTCTTCTGCATTTCTACACGGAATGCTTCAGCATCTGAGGAGTCATGAATGGTGCTGAACATTGTGCAATGATCAGCAAACATCCGCACTTCTGACCTTATGATTGAGGGAAGGTCATTGATGAAGCAGCTGAAGATGGTTGGGCCTCAGACACTACCCTGAGGAACTCCTGCAGTGATGTCCTGGAGCTCAGATGATAAACCTCCAACAACCAAAACCATCTTCCTTTGCTTTAGGTATGACTCCAGCCAGCGGAAGTTTTGCCTCCTGATTCTCATTGACCTCCGTTTTGCTACGGCTCTTTGATGCCCTACTCGGTCAAATGTTGCCTTGATGTCAAGGGCTGTCACTCTCACCTCACCTCTTGAGTTCAGCTCTTTTGTCCATGTTTAAACCAAGGCTGTAATGAGGTCAGGAGCTGAGTGGCCCTGACGGAACCCAAACTCAGCGTCACTGAGCAGGTTATTGCTAAGCATGTGCCGCTTGATGGCACTGTTGATGACACCTTCCATCACTTTACTGATGATTGAGAGTAGGCTGACGGGGCGGTTATTGGCTGGTTTGGACTTGTCCTGCCTTTAGTGTAAAGGACATACCTGGGCAATTTTCCACATTGCAGGGTAGATGCCAGTGTTGTAGCTCTACTGGAACAGCTTGGCTAGGGGCGCGGCAGGTTCTGGAGCACAGGTCTTCAGTTCAGAATATTCGGAATATTGTGAGTGCCCATAGCTTTTGCAGTATCAGTGCCTTCAGTTGTTTCTTGATGCCACGCGGAGTGAATCGAATTGGCTGAAGTCTGGCATCTGTGAAGCTTGGGACTTCAGGAGGAGGCCGAGATGGATCATCAACTCGGCACTTCTGGCTGAAGATTGTTGCAAATGCTTCAGCCTTATCTTTCACACTGATGTGCTGGGCTCCCCCATCATTGAGGATGGGGATATTTGTGGAGCCACTTCCTCCAGTAAGTTGTTTAATTGTCCACCACCATTCATGGCTGGATGTGGCAGGACTGCAGAGCTTAGATCTGATCCGTTGGTTATGGGATCGCTTACCTCTGTCTATCGCATGCTGCTTATGCAGTTTGGCATGCACGTAGTCCTGGGTTGTAGCTTCACCAGGTTGACACCTCATTTTGAGGTATGCCTGGTGCTGCTCCTTGCATGCCCTCCTGCACTCTTCACTAAACCAGAGTTGTTCTCCTGGCTTGATGGTAAGTGTAGAGTGGGGGATATGCCGGACCATGAGGTTTCAGATTGTGGATGAGTACAATTCTGCTGCTGCTGCTGGCCCACAGCGCCTCATGGATGCCCAGTTTTGCATTGCTGGATCTTTTCAAAATCTATCCCATTTAGCACGGTGATTGTGCCACACAACACGAAAGACGGTATCCTCAATGTGAAGGCAGGACCTAGTCTCCACAAGTACTGTGTGGTGGTCACTCCTATCAACACTGTCATGGACAGAAGCATCTGCGGCAGGCAGATTGGTGAGGACGAGGTCAAGGATGTTTTTCCCTCGTGTTGGTTCCCCCACCACCTGCCGCAGACCAAGTCTAGCAGCTATGTCCTTTAGGACTCAGGCAGCACGGTCAGTAGTGGTGCTACCGAGCCACTCTTGGTGATGGACATTGAAGTCCCCCACCCAGAGTACATTTTGTGCCCTTGCCACCCTCAGTGCTTCCTCCAATTGGTGTTCAACATGGAGGAGTTCTGACTCATCAGCTGAGGGAGGGCGGTAGGTGGTAATCCGTAGGATGTTACCTTGCCCATGTTTGACCTGATGCCATGAGACTTCATGAGGTCCGGAGTCGATGTTGAGGATTCCCAGGGCAGCTCCCTCCCTACTGTATACCACTGTGCCACCACCTCAGGTGTGTCCGTCCTGCCGGTGGGACAGGACATACCCAGCGATGGTGATGGCAGTGTTTGGGACATTGGCTGTAATGTATGATCCGTGAGTATGATTATGTCAGGCTGTTGCTTGACTAGTCTGTGGGACAGCTCTCCCAACTTTGGCACAAGCCCCCAGATGTTAGTAAGGAGGACTTTGCAAGGTCGACAGGGCTGGGTGTGCCGTTGTCGTTTCCGGTGCCTAGGTCGATGCCGGGTGGTCCGTTTGGTTTCATTCCTCATTAACTAGCATTTTGTGGAAAACAATATTCTCTACCCCTCGGGCACTATGTACGTCAGCCTGTATCTCCTTGAGTGAGCCTTTGGTCATAGATTCCCACTCTATCTCTAGTTTCAGATCTGGGGAGAATTTGAAGGTTCTGTTTAAAGACATTACTCTCTCACTCTGGGTGCGAGGGCTAAACAAATTTCTATTTTTCCACAAGGACGAGCGGATCTGTGCTGGTATCCACTGTCATTGCCAACTCTTTCTTCAGGGCCTAATCTCGCCGGGGAGAGTGGCCTATGTGTAGTGTTATATTTTCTCTGACCGCAGTGGATGAGGTTGGTTCTTCACTGCCCCTCTACACCGCCTCCCCTTTCTTGGCTGTGGCTCACTTAACCGCACAAATTGGCATGTTTCTGTATTTCTTGTATAGGAGAGGCAGAGCAAAGGGGGGTGAGGTTCAAAACTATATTTTCTCAACAAGGGCCGGGGTCCCCTGCTGTGGTTTTGGAGACAGCAGCCACCACTGCCCGCTGTTTAGCCAATTTGCAAGTGGAGTTCACAGATTTTAGCTGAACATTGAGGAATGTTTACTTCAGGGCAGGTAACAGTTTGTTGCTGAACTCACTCCCTGGAAGCCATTTTTCATCTTCTAACTCCTCATTTATTCTGGCATTCTTAGTTTGCAATTTCAATGCTTTGTTCCAGTATTTGCTGCATCTGTTTTTTTCATAACACATCTCGTCATACGCTTTCTGTTCTCGGTGTAACTGACCAAGAAAGAGATATTCACTTGCCAACCATTGCTTCCATTTTGCAATGTTTCCGCCTGTTTCCTTAGCTCTTGCTCTCTATTCCGTGTTGAGACACGTGCATGAGCACCGGAGGCCAACTTATTCCGGCAAGCATCTTGCCTTTTTGGAGTTTCTTGCAAAGCTTTTCAAGGATATACCCTATCGCTTCCGTTGCTTAGTTTCCACAGTCCACCTCGCTATGCCAATGACATTGCAATTCTTGGTTTCACTGAAGAACTGCGACTTAAGACTGTTGCTTCTCATGTTTCAAGGCTATGATATCTATTCGACTGTGCCTCGCACTCCTGAGACCAATTTGCAAGATTTAGGTGCGGTAGTCACAGATACTTAAAGAAGGGGGGCGAGCTCAAATTGTGATTTTAAAATAGCTTTATTCAGAAAAAAAACAGTTTAAATATAATGTATTTTAAGAAGAGGTTGTTTAAATATGATCATGAATAGGCTAGATAGAAAATATATATGCCCCTCAACGGATTGAAGGGATTACCGATCTCATATCATGCAGTGGGGCAGAACAATCTGGGTAGTCTATCCGATGGATGAGGCAGGCGAGGTCTTGGTGGTTGGGGTCCTCCATCTTCTTGAGCTAACCAAAGTGTTAGGCCGATGTTAGCATGAGTCTATCTTGGGAAGCTCGTTTCCATCTGAATAAGAGCCCCCCATCCGAAAACAAGACACCAATTTCTCTCCTAAGCTCATATTTATGTACCTTATTTCTCTGGATGGTAAGTGTACCTTGTCAATCATATTCAATATAAACCATCCCATTTCTGCCTGGAGCCCATTGAACCATCTTGTGGCTCATCACTTGCTAGGACATTCTGTTTAATCTTTATTCATGCGATCCAACATTATCAGCTTCAGGGTTGCCTTGTTGCAGAGGCTGTGCTAGAATTATGTTCTTGTCAGAGGTAACAGGCCTACGCTGTCCTAGATGCCTGCCGTTAGATCTTTCTTAAACGAGAGGCAGGCAATCACAACACTATGCCTATTAAAACAAGAGGAATTATGTATTATTCTTAATGTTGTCATTCGTAAAGGGTCCATTTCTTATAATAAGCAGAGCCATCGTGTACGACACTATGTAAGGTACTTCTGATGCTTAGCTAGATAAAACATGACACTTTATCAGTGCAGCAAACTAAAAAGCTTCTTTCTGCCTCTCAAAGTACTGCTTCCTCTCATGTTGCAGCTTTACAGTGAAAGGTGATCTGGTTCTACGTGAGAAATAATCGTGACTCCCTAAAAAGGTGCCCAACAGAGTTCCATCAGTGAACCATGCTGGTTAAAACAGAATTTCAAAAGAATAATAGAATTGTGCACACGTGTCTGAATTGACAAGCGAGCAGTAGCTCGATTTGGAATCTCCACTTAGCTGGAACGTACTGTATTTACATTTGACCAATCTTCCCAAGAATAGAACTGGAAGCTAGGCATGCTAATGCATGCCTGGCGGAGCCCAGACATGGCTCTGATCCTTTTCTGGCAGTGAAAAAAATGGCCCGTCGGGATTTCCTGTGCCGGAAAGAGGTGGAAATCCAATATGGTCTAAATTGGTCTGGGCCACGAGCGCAAAATGATCGCTAGTGGATTGGCAGTCCGTTTTATGTATTGGCATAATTATATTTTTTGTTGTCATGCTACGTGTAATATTGCATCAGTCGCCAATACGCACCTCTCCATATTTTCGTTCAGATTGGAAAGGAACATTGAGAGATGTGGGTAACGGGTCACTGCTCCTACATAGCACTCGTTTTGCTCTATTATAAAATGTAAATATTGCAACCGTTACATACAATGGGAGTACAATTAGGAAGATTGGAAAACGGGCTGTGGATTTGCTTTCACTCATACTGTGATTCTGCCCAAGACTAATTTCGCTCTGTAGGACGTTACATAGATTCGTTCATGTGGCACATTTATTCCATGAATTTGTTCTCTTAAGAACATAAGAACATGCGATACAGCAGCAGCGATTGGTCATTTTGTACTTCGAGCCCGCTCCGCCATTCACTAAGATCCTGGCTGCTCTGTTACTACAACTTCACCTTCCCGATCTATCCTCTTACATTTTAATACGTAGAGAGTGGCAGTTAAAAGGAGAGAGAGGTAAAGAAAGATAAAATATATATTTATAAATAGATTCAGACAATGTATTGCGATCTATGTTGGGTAATTTCTGTGCTGAGATTAGATAGTATTGAGTTTCAAGTTTATAAACACACCAGCTTAATTAGATTCAATGGATATTTAACGATATTTTTCAATTCCTCTCTGAATTTAGCCTGAGCCACTGCATAGATAAATGTGTTTGTGCATGAACTCAGACACTGAAGCATATATCCAGTGTGCTCCATTATGGCGAATGGATCACTGTAATCAGTGTGCATAAACTGAATTCCTGTAAATTGTGTACATATAAAATGCACAAATGTTACCATCCATAATAGTATAAAACAGCTAGAGATAGCTAGTAGTAATATGATAGATTTTCTTCGGTTTTCCATCTCTAAATCATTGTGATCCTCACTATTGCTTTTTCCGCGGAGTTCCTTCCTTACTTTACTGGCCCGTACAATGTGTCTGATGGTTAGAGCATTGAGCAACACAATCAAGACAAAAGGTACAAATGGAGTTAACGTAATGTCAAAGAAGAAGTATGCTACCCATATAGGCAAACTAGAGAGGCTTGATTTTACACGGCAGAACCACGCTATATTGTCAATCATTTCCAGGTGTTCGTTTTCAAAATAAATTGGAATGTTTTCTACAAAGCTCAGTACAAACACAGTTGTTACAACTATGGTTGCAGTACTTTCTGTGCAATATCTTTCTCTCAGCTTCTGGCAACAAATGGCGATAAATCGATCAAACGTGAATGCGACAGTTAACCAGACAGAACAATCAATGGCTGCGAAAACCAAAGCGATATTGAGACTGCAAATGGGAGTGTAGTCCAAGAAGGAATAGGAGAAATAAATGTCATTAATCTCATACAATATCACATCAAATATTATCACCAGTAGATCTGCCGCTGCCATGGCCACCATGTAACGAGTGATACATTTAGAAAGCCCGCACTTCCCACGGGAGAGAATCACAATCGCCACTAGATTTCCTGCAAGAGAAAAGAGCAGATAAAGGGAAAATATAAGAATTACACGCAATTCACAGGGATAATCAGTTTGACAATGTGATGCATGGAAATTAACTCAATGTCTTTTCTGCAGTCGCACAACTCAGATTCCTTTTGCTTTTGGTAAGGCAGTGAAATTGATCTTCGGCAGTAGCAGAAAATTGTGTCAAGCCGCTTTCACACGGCGTCCAGTTTATTTTTTTTTAACAGATACAGTAGTAGAACAGGCCTTCGACTCACCGAGTCTGTGCCGACCATCAACCACCCATTTATACTAATCCTATATTAATCCCATTACCCTCGCACATCCCCACCTTCCCTCAATTCCCCTATCTATACTAGGGGCAATTTATAATGGCCAATTTACCTATCACGCTGTAAGTCTTTGGCTGTGGGAGAAAACCAGAGCAACAGGCAAAAACCCTCGCGGTCACAGGGAGAATTTGCAAAATCTGCACAGGCAGTACTCCGAATCGAACCTGAGTCGCTAGTGCTGTGAGGTTGCGGTGCGAACAACAGCACCACTGTACCTCAGAAAAAAACAACTGCTGCAGAATGAGTGATATTTCCCAAGAAACTATGTGCTCCACACGCAGTGCAGTGAGCAGACAAATTAGTGCAACTCACATATAATTAATAGTATCACGCAAGAAGTAAGCTGAGTTGACTAGGTGGTAGACCTTGTGTAATCATTTAAATGGTGGCAGCCAGTAGGCAGCCCAATTTACAAATCTCCCATTTTCCATCCCAGTCAATTCAATGGAAATAAAATTGGGAAAGATGTAAAACTGGGCAAAGCTGTTCTTTTCTTTTCACTGTCTCCCGATTTTCCTTCCAGGGAAGTAACAGGCAATAAACATCATGAGAACTGTAAAACAAGCTGTTGGTCCGATAACGATCGTTTAAAAGATCGCCAAATGCTAAAAATGCTCCAATTTGTCAGTGAAAGTAGGAATCACAGCATCATAGAATCAAAAAATCGATCAATCATTTAATCAATGTTCAGAACACTGCAGAGTACTAATGCAGATAGTAGAATATGCCTGTGTAGGTGTTTAATCGACTGTCAGAAATCTCCTCAATTTGACTAATTGCATTCAGGTTCTTGGACTAAACTTTGTTCTTTTGGCTCGTATATATCGATTTTTTTCACACAGGTGATGTAATTTACCTGGCCGCTGAGCCATTTATAATACTCAGTCAACAATTTATTAACAGCTACTGTTTTACTACAACATTTAGTATTTGAGTTGATTCGGCATTCAGTCCTGCTGTCTATCTGGGGCTGATTACATTTCTTATGTAATAGGAGCCACCGTCCTTTAAAGAATCCCTTTAGATTTCATTGTTCATAAGATAAATGAAAAAGAACAAACTGATTAAACAACACAAACAATTTTAAAAGATCAGAATTCCCTGTGAGATTTGTTACAACCGAGCTGGGAGGATTTCACTGTCTTTCTCTTGTTCTACTTCTCCACAGGTCACAACATATCTGCACTTAGTTACTGATACGGCCAATTAAATACTCTACCTATTTTAGTTTCTGAATAAAGAACAAAGAACAAAGAACAAAGAAAATTACAGCACAACAACAGGCCCTTCGGCCCTCCAAGCCTGCGCCGATCCAGATCCTCTATCTAAACCTGTCGCCTATTTTCTAAGGGTCTGTATCTCTTTTCTTCCTGCCCATTCATGTATCTGTCTAGATACATCTTAAAAGATGCCATCGTGCCCGCATCTACCACCTCCGCTGGCAACGCATTCCAGGCACCCACCACCCTCTGCGTAAAGAACTTTCCATATATCCCCCCCAAACTTTTCTCCTTTCACTTTGAACTCGTGTCCTCTAGTAATTGAATCCCCCACTCTGGGAAAAAGCCTCTTGCTATCCACCCTGTCTATACCTCTCATGATTTTGTACACCTCAATCAGGTCCCCCCTCAACCTCCGTCTTTCTAATGAAAATAATCCTAATCTACTCAACCTCTCTTCATAGCTAGCGCCCTCCATACCAGGCAGCATCCTGGTGAACCTCCTCTGCACCCTCTCCAAAGCATCCACATCGTTTTGGTAATGTGGCGACTGCACGCAGTATTCCAAATGTGGCTGAACCAAAGTCCTATACAACTGTAACATGACCCTCCAACTCTTGTACTCAATACCCCGTCCGATGAAGGAAAGCATGCCGTATGCCTTCTTGACCACTCTATTTACCTGCGTTGCCACCTTCAGGGAACAGTGGACCTGAACACCCAAATCTCTCTGGACATCAATTTTCCCCAGGACTTTTCCATTTACTGTATAATTCACTCTTGAATTGGATCTTCCAAAATGCATCACCTCGCATTTGCCCTGATTGAACGCCATCTGCCATTTCTCTGCCCAACTCTCCAATCTATCTACATTCTGCTGTATTCTCTGACAGTCCCCTTCACTATCTGCTACTCCACCAAGCTTAGTGTCGTCTGCAAACTTGCTAATCAGTCCACCTATACTTTCCTCCAAATCATTAATGTATATCACAAACAACAGTGGTCCCAGCACGGATCCCTGTGGAGCACCACTGGTCACACGTCTCCATTTTGAGAAACTCCCCTCTACTGCTACTCTCTGTCTCCTGTTGCCCAGCCAGTTCTTTATCCATCTAGCTAGTACACCTTGGACCCCATGCGCCTTCACTTTCTCCATCAGCCTGCCATGGGGAACCTTATCAAACGCCTTACTGAAGTCCATGTCTATGACATCGACAGCCCTTCCCTCATCAATCAACTTTGTCACTTCCTCAAAGAATTCTATTAAGTTGATAAGACATGACCTTCCCTGCACGAAACCATGTTGCCTATCACTGATAAGCCCATTTTCTTCCAAATGGGAATAGATCCTATCCCTCAGTATCTTCTCCAGCAGCTTCCCTACCACTGACGTCAGGCTCACCGGTCTATAATTACCTGGATTATCCCTGCTACCCTTCTTAAACAAGGGGACAACATTAGCAATTCTCCAGTCCTCCGGGACCTCACCCGTGTTTAAGGATGCTGCAAAGATATCTGTTAATGCCCCAGCTATTTCCTCTCTCGCTTCCCTCAGCAACCTGGGATAGATCCCATCCGGACCTGGGGACGTGTCCACCTTAATGCCCTTTAGAATACCAAACACTTCCTCCCTCCTTATGCCGACTTGACCTAGAGTAATCAAACATCTGTTCCTAACCTCAACATCCGTCATGTCCCTCTCCTCGGTGAATACCGATGCAAAGTACTCATTTAGAATCTCACCCATTTTCTCTGAGTCCAAGCATAACATTCCTCCTTTGTCCTTTAGTGGGCCAATCCTTTCTCTAGTTACCCTCTTTCCCCTTATATATGAATAAAAGGCTTTGGGATTTTCTTTAACCCTGTTTGCTAAAGATATTTCATGACCCCTTTTAGCCCTCTTAATTTCTCGTTTCAGATTGGTCCTACATTCCCGATATTCTTTCAAAGCTTCGTCTTTCATCAGCCGCCTAGACCTTATGTATGCTTCCTTTTTCCTCTTAGCTAGTCTCACAATTTCACCTGTAATCCATGGTTCCCTAATCTTGCCATTTCTATCCCTCATTTTCACAGGAACATGTCTCTCCTGCACGCTAATCAACCCCTCTTTAAAAGCCTCCCACATATCACATGTGGATTTACCTTCAAACATCTGCTCCCAATCTACATTCCCCAGCTCCTGCCGAATTTTGGTATAGTTGGCCTTCCCCCAATTTAGCACTCTTCCTTTATGACTACTCTCGTCTTTGTCCATGAGTATTTTAAAGCTTACGGAATTGTGATCACTATTCCCAAAGTATTCCCCTAATGAAACTTCAAGCACCTGGCCGGGCTCATTCCCCAACACCAGGTCCAGTATGGCCCCTTCCCGAGTTGGACTATTTACATACTGCTCTAGAAAACCCTCCTGGATGCTCCTTACAAATTCATACTCCATCTAGACCTCTAACACTAAGTGAATCCCAGTCAATGTTAGGAAAATTAAAATCTCCTATCACCACCACCCTGCTGCTCCTACATCTTTCCATAATCTGTTTACATATTTGTACCTCTATCTCACGCTCTCTGTTGGGAGGCCTGTAGTACAGCCCCAACATTGTTACCGCACCCTTCCTATTTCTGAGTTCTGTCCATATTGCCTCACTGCTCGAGTCCTCCATAGTGCCCTCCTTCAGCACAGCTGTGATATCCTCTTTGACCAGTAATGCAACTCCTCTACCCCTTTTACCTCCCTCTCTATCCCGCCTGATGCATCGATATCCTGGGATATTTAGTTGCCCATCATGCCCTTCCCTCAACCAAGTCTCAGTAATAGCAATAACATCAAACTCCCAGGTACTAATCGAAGCCCTAAGTTCATCTGCCTTACCTACTACACTTCTTGCATTAAAACAAATGCACCTCAGACCACCAGTCCCTTTACATTCATCATCTGCTCCCTGCCTGCTCTTCCCCTTAGTCACACTGACTTCATTATCTAGTTCCTTACAGGCTTTTGTTACTACCTCCTTACTGTCAACTGACCTCCTCAATTGGTTCCCAATAATATCCACCAATCAGGTTTTTTCAATTAAAATACATTTTGTTGAAAAAAATAACCTCTGGTGATAAGGTGAGTACTACTAACGTGTTTTTAATGACTTTATATTTGAGTGGGTAGAACAAGGCTGGTAGTGTAATTAGTATTATTTAATTAAGGGTAAATCATCACAGGAGAGCTCAGACCTGTGATATGCTCCTCGTGTGGTATGTGGGAAAACAGGGGCGCTTCCAATGTCCCTGATGACCATATCAGCAGGAAGTGTATCCATCTGCAGCTACTGGCTGCCCGCATTATGGAGCTGGAGCTGTGGGCAGATTCACTGTGGAGCATCCACAATGCTGAGGACATCGTGATAGCATGTTTAGTGAGGTGGTCACACTGCAGGTAATGGCTGCACAGGCAGAAAAGGGACGGGTGACCACCAGACGGAATACTGGGCGCAGGCAGGTAGTGCAGGAGTCACCTGTGGCCATCCCCCGCCCCCCCCCCCCTCAAACAGATACTGTTGGTGGAGATGATCTCCCAGGGGAAAGCAGCAACAGCCAAGTTCGTGGCACCACGAGGGGCTTTGATGCACAGCAGGGTAGGAAAAGTGTTGGAAGAGCTATAGTGAAAGGAGATTCTATTGTAAGGGGTATAGATAGGCGTTTGTGTGGCCGTAAACGAGACTCCAGGATGGTATGTTGCCTCCAGAGTGCTAGGGTCATGGATGTCTCGGAGCGGCTGCAGGACATTCTGAAATGGGTGGGTGAGCAGCCAGAGATCGTGGACCATATTGGTACGGACGACATAGGCAGGAAGAGAGATGAGGTCCTCCAAAGTGAATATATGGAGTTGGGCAGAGGGTTAAAAAGAAGGACGTCTTGGGTTGTAATCTCAGGATTACTCCCTCTGCCACGTGCTAGTGAGGGTAGGAATAGGAGGATTAAGCAAATGACTGCATAACTGAAGAGGTGGTGTAGGCGGAAGGGCTAAAGCTACTTGGATCATTGGGATATTTTCTGGTGCAGAGGTGACCTGTACTGGAAGGACGGGTTGCATCTGAACTGGAAGGGGACCAATATCCTTGCAGGGAGGTGTGCTAGTACTATTCGGAAGCGTTTAAACTAGTCTTGCAGGGGGGTGGGACCCAAAGTAGTAGTCTCTCAAATGAGACAGTTGAGGCAAATGTAGAGGTTAAAGCAAGCAAGTCCAGTAGGCAGGCTGGGCAGGGGCAGGACAGGGAGCGTGGATGCTCTGGTAGGCTAAACTGCATTTACTTCAATGCAAGAAGCCTTACAAGTAAGGCAAATTAACTTAGAGCCTGGATCGGTGCATGGGGTTGTGATGTTATAACTTTTATTGAAACGTGGTTGAGGAATGGGCAAGACTGGCCGCTCATTTTTCCGGGATACCGAAGCTTCCGGCGTAACAGAGGTGGAGGTAAGAGAGGAGGGGGAGTTGAACTATTGATTAGGGAGGACATCAGGGCAGTACTTAGCGAGGATATCCGCGGTGGGGGGGGGGGGGGGGGGGGACGTCCAGCGAGGTCATATGGGTAGAACTTAGAAATGCAAAAGCGGTGACCACTTTGATGGGATTATACTATAGGCTCCACAATAGTCAGAGGGAATTGCAGGAGCATATATATACTTTGTGAAATCACAGATAGGTGCCGGAATTATAAGGTCGTAATAGTAGGTGATTTTTGCTTCCCTAACATTGACTGCGGTTGCCTTAGTGCTGCGTGATCAGATGAGGAAGAATTTGTTAACTGTGTCCAGGATAGTTTTCTCAAGCATTATGTAGATAGCCCTACTAGAGAAAGGGCTACACTCGAACTCCTGTTAGGAAATGAGGCTGGGCAGGTTGTTGATGTGTCAGTGGGGGAACACTTTGGGACCAGTGACCATAACTCTATTAGCTTCAAGATAGTTATACAAAAGGATAGGACTGGTCCTCAGGTTGCTGTCCTAAATTGGGGGATGGCTAATTTCGATGGCGTTACACAGGAATGCTCAAAAGTTGAATGGGAGAGGCTGTTTACAGGTCAATGGACGTCTGGCAAGTGGGAGGATTTTAAAAGTGAGATAGGAAGAGTTCAGGGCCGGCATGTTCCTGTTAGATGGAAGGGCAAGGCCGGCACGTTTAGGGAACCTTGGTTGATGATAGATATTGAGGGTCTGGTCAGGACAAAGAAGGAGGCATATGCCAGGTATAGGCAGCTGGGATCAAACGAGTCCCTCGAGGGCTATAGGGGATGTAGGGCTACACTTAAGAAGGAAATTAGGAGGGCGAAACGTGGCCATGAGATTTCCTTGGCAGATAAGATAAAGGAGAATCCTAAAAGATTCTATAAGTATATTAAGAGTAAAAGGGTAACTAGGGAGAGAGTAGGTCCCCTTAAGGATCAGTGTGGCAATCTATGTGTGGAGCCACAGGAAATGGGCGAGGTCTTAAATGAATATTTCTCGTCCGTATTTACCATAGAGAATGTTATGGAAGCTAATGATTTCAAGGGAGGGAACAATGATATGCTGCAGCATATCAACATTACAAAGGAGGAGAAGTTGGAGATTTTGAAGTGCATTAAGGTGGATAAATCCCCAGGGCCTGAGCAGGTGTATCCTAGGATGCTATGGGAAGGAAGAGAGGAGATTGCTGGGGCCCTGGCAGAGATTTTTGTATCATCATTAGCCATGGGTGAGGTACAGGAAGCCTGGAGGATACCTAATGTTGTGCCTTTATTTAAGAAGACCAGGAGGGATAAGCCAGGGAACCACAGGCCGATGAGCCTTACATCAGTGGTTAGAAAGTTATTGGAAGGGAGTCTGAGAGACAGGATTTATATGCATTTGGAAAGGCATGGTCTGATTAGGGATATTCAGCATGGCGTTGTGCGTGGGAAATCATGTCTCACGAATTTGACTGAGTTTTTCGAGGAGGCGACCAAGAGGATTGGCAAGGGCAGGGCAATGGACGTTGTCTACATGGACTTCAGCAAGGCCTTTGACAAGGTCTCGCATGGTAGGCTGGTCCAGAAGATTTGAACACATGGGACTCAGGGTGAGCTAGCAAATTTGGATGCAGAATTGGCTTGGTGATAGGTGGCAGAGGGTGGTAGTGGCAGATTATTTTTCAGATTGGAGGCCGGTGACCAGTGGTTTGCTGCAGGGATCGGTGCTGGGCCCTCTGTTATTTGTCATATATATTAGTGACTTGGATGTGAATGTAGGGGGCATGATTAGTAAGTTTGCAGATGACACCAAAATTGGTGGTATACTGGACAGTGAAGAAGGTTGTCGAAGGTTACAACAGGATATAAATCAACTGGGAAAGTGTGCAAGGGAGTGGCAAATGGAATTTAACATCGACAAGTGCATAGTGATGCATTTTGGGAAGTCAAGCCAGGTCAGGACATATACAGTGAATGGCAGGCCTTGGGGAGCGTTGTTGAGCAGAGAGACCTTTGCGTGCAAGTACATAGTTCCTAGAAAGTGACAACGCAGGTGGACAGGGTAGTGAAGAAGGAGTATGGCATGCTTGCCTTCATCGGCCGAGGCACTGAGTTCAAGAGTTTGGATTTCATGTTACAATTGTACATAACATTGGTTAGGCCGCATTTGGAATACTGTGTGCAGTTCTGGTCGTTGCACTGCAGGAATGATTTGATTAAGCTGTAGAGGGCGCAGAAAATATTCACAAGGATGTTGCCTGGTTTGAAGGGCTTGAGTTATAAAGAGGGATTGGGTAGGCTGTGTCTGTTTTCCCTGGAGTGGAGGAGGCTGAGAGTGGACATGATAGAGGCATATAAAATGATGAGAGGCATAGATAGGGCAGATAGCCAGAATCTATTTGCCACGGTAGGGGTGACTAAATCTAGAGGGCATAGATTTAAGGTGAGAGGGAGGAGATTTAAAGGGGTTCAAAGGGGTAAATTTTTCATACAAATAATAGTGGGTATCTGGAATGAGCTGCCAGAGGAGGTGGTCGAGGCAGGAACAGTAACAGCATTTAAAAGCGATCTGGACAGGGACTTGAATGAGCAAGGCATAGAGCGATATTGAATTGATGCAGGCAGGTGCGATTAGTATGGATAGGCATTATGGTCAGCATGGATGCGTTGGGCTAAAGGGCCCGTTTCTATGCTGTACGACTGTATGACTCTAATTTATTATAAAACAAGACTTAGTCTGTAATGATGCAATGCTTTTACAGACAGTTTGAAATTTGACAGTATATAAATATATATATATTATTTTCCATTACCCAACACACAAACACACACGTGCACACAGACATGCACGCACACGCACACACACAGACACACACACACCGATTAAAGAAAAAAAAAACTTTGGTCATCATACTTGCTAATTGTTGAAGAGAAGGAATAAGATGTGTTTTGTTCCAAATGGCAGGCCATCCGGCGTCCGGGTATTTGTAGAAGGGGCACTGGGATCTTTTCAGAAGCAGTTCATTCAGGAGATGTTGAGAGGAAGTCTTCCAAAACCTTCCCAGGACCCTCTCAGGAGAAATGCGACATCCGGAGTTGTCACACATTGGATTTTTGCATGGTTTTTCAGAACGGTGGAGAAACATTGAGCTGAGTGTCTCTTTCAGCGGGCTGCAAAACTCAACTGACTCAAAATAATATTCAAAAATGAAACACACTCTTCGAGCGCCATACATCTTGACATGCTACCTCTCTTATTAACGACTCCCAAATATCAGAAGGCACCTACTGTTTACTTAGCGGAAGACATGCGACATACAGTAAATGTTTTTTTAGACCGATTCCTTCTCGACACCCTTTAAAAAATATGCAACAGCTGTGGAATCACTTCAGTCCTCCAATGAATGCAATTCCACAATTAAAATGCACGAGTCTTCAAAAATATTAAGGAAATGGAAGCACTCTCATAACACCCCAATTCTTGGAAGAATGAAACGGCATTTGTAAATGCATTTCATTACAAAGAGTGAAAAAAAACAGAAGCTGAAAAGATATTAAGATACATTTGCACACTCATTCACTCTTCACCTACGACTAATACTGTTCTGTTTTGTACCATCCTTGTCCTCCGATAACGCAAAACAAGGTTAAATTATCAACAACGTCTCAGCTATTACATTATTTTTCACCAGGATGTGGATAATCATTATATACTACAGTAGTAAACTCCATCGAAATTGTCTGACGTTCTGGCTTTGGAATTTTTCCAGAAAGGCTCAAGGCTTATAATCAGTATATAACAGTGACTCTTTGTAGTTGTTTCCGACATAGACTTCAAAATGCTTAATAACTAGTAGTAAGCCAAGGAAGCCTTTTTCCACTGTTGAGAATCTCTTTTGGTGTGGATTTAGCTTTCTGAAAAAGTATGCCATTGGCCATTCTATGCCTGATTCATCGTCGTGCAACAGGACTGTACGGATTTCCAGGTCACTAGCATCAATTGCTAGCTTAAGGGCTTAGTGAAACTTTGGGCAGCCAACCCTGGCTCATTGATGAAAATGCCTTTCAGCCTCTCAAAAGATACTTGGCACTCTTCTGACCACTTTACCTTACCTTTTGTAGCAAGCCTATCAGCAGAGCAGCTCTAGTGCTACATTTTGTGGTAGAAGCCACACATCCCCAAAAACCTCATGATTCCCTATTGGGCTTAGAGACAGGTAACTACATCAATGCTTGTCCTTTTGCTCTTCTTGGCAACAGTTGTTCTTGCCCTACCAACTGCCCGAGGTAGGGTTCCCACACTTTTGCAAACTCACTTTTTGCAAGGTTTATCATCAAATAAGTCCACTGTAACTTTCTAAAAAGAGGTTTTAGTTGTTCCAAATGATCCTTCCAAGTGTCACTGTCTACCAACACGTCATCAAGATAAACGACACAGTTAGGAATACGGCTACCACTTGGTTCATTAGTCTCTGAAAAGTTGCTGGGGCATTTTTCTGCAGCCCAAAATTCCATCAGTCTGCATTGGAAAATACCATCTGGTGTGACAAAGGCCATCATTTCTTTAGCTCGGAGTGTTAAAGGATCCTGACAGTATCCCTTTAACATATCTATTTGGGTAAGAAACATGGCACTTCCCACTCTGTCAATACAATCTTCCAAGAGAAGAATTAGGTAGGAGTCTGCTATTGCTACTGCATTATCCTTTCTGTAGCCTATACACAATCTAGTTGATCCATACTTTTTAGGTATGAACACGACTGAGGAATTTCAGCTGCTTTAACTGGGTGCAATTAGGTGATTTTCCAACATGTATTGGATTTATGCTTTCACCTGGCCCTGTGTCTCTCGACTTAAGTGATAAGGATGCTGCTTTATAGGAAAGGATTGTACTTCGAAAGTTCTACATCCTTATGTCCCAACATATTCATTTAAATGCTGCAGGTAGCCTTGTTAGGTCTCCTCTTTGTTTGGCATCTAAATATGAAAGCATAGTGTCTAATCGCTCTAACAATTCAGTATTAGTTAACCCGATAGTAGGAGGTTCAATTTTTGAATTTTCTCCTCCTCCTTCCATCCCATGTTCACTCTCCCTTTCATCCTTCCCTGCTCATATTACATGTAATACCTGTGATTGCAAATCCACCTCTCGGTTGTGATGTTTCTTCAACATATTGATGTGACACAGCCGATTACTTTTCCAGTGATCTGGTGTGTCAATCAAATAGTTTACTTTGCTAATCCTTTTGACTACGCTATATCATCCACTGAACAGTGCTTTAATATGTTTCCCCATACAGGAAGTAATACTAACACTAATTCTTTGAAGATGTGACAAAACACATTGCTGAAGGAAGAGCAGTGGATGTGGTGTATATGGATTTTAGCAAGGCGTTTGATAAGGTTCCCCATGGTAGGCTCATTCAGAAAGTAAGGAGACATGGGATAAAGGGAAAGTTGGCTGTCTGGATACAAAATTGGCTGGCCCATAGAAGTCAGAGGGTGGTAGTCGATGGTAAGTATTCAGCATGGAGCTCGGTGACCAGTGGTGTTCCACAAGGATCTGTTCTGGGACCTCTGCTCTTTATGATTTTTATAAATGACTTGGATGAGGAAGTGGAAGGCTGTGTTAGCAGGTTTGCCGATGACACGAAGGTTGCTGGAGTTGTGGATAGTGTGGAAGGCTGTTGTAGGTTGCAACGGGACATTGACAGGATGCAGAGCTGGGCTGAGAAGTGGCAGATGGAGCTCAACCTGGAAAAGTGTTAGATGATTCATTTTGGAAGGTCGAATTTGAATGCGGAATACAGGCTTAAAGACAGGATTCTTGGTAGTGTGGAGGAACAGAGGGATCTTGGGGTCCATGTCCATAGATCGCTCAAAGTTGCCACCCAAGTTGATAGGGTTGTTAAGACGGCGTATTGTGTGTTGGCTTTCATTAACAGGGGGATTGAGTTTAAGAGCCGTGAGGTTATGCTGCAGCTCTATAAGGCCCTGGTTCGACCACACTTGGAATATTGTGTCCAGTTCTAGTCGCCTCATTATAGGAAGGATGTGGAAGCTTTAGAGAGGGTGCAGAGGATATTTACCAGGATGCAGCCTGGACTGGAGGGCATGTTCTACGAAGAAAGATTGCAGGAGCTAGGGCTTTTCTCATTGGAGCGAAGAAGGATGGGAGGTGACTTGATAGAGGGGTATAAGATGATGAGAGACATAGATAGAGTGGATAGTCAGAGACTTTTTCTCAGGGTGGAAAGGGCTATCACCAGGGGGCATAATTTTAAGGTGATTGGAGGAAGGTTTCGGGGAGATGTCAGAGGTAGGTTCTTTACACAGAGAGTGGTGGGTGCGTGGAATGCGCTGCCAGCGGTGGTAGTAGAAGCAGATACATTAGGGCCATTTAAGCGACTCTTGGATAGGTAGATGGATGATAGTAGAATGAAGGGTAGGTAGTTAGATTGATCTTAAAGTAGGTTAAAGGTTCGGCACAACATCGTGGGCCGAAGGGCCTGTACTGTGCTGTACTGTTCTATGTTCTACGTACCTCATGCCCTGGTTGAAATGATCGGATCTTGGCATGCTTGTCTGCCCATTTCTTCATGGCTGTTTGGGAAGATTTAAGTTGTTCCAGAGCCACATTGCAGGCTCTCATGCGCCACTCCTGGAACATGGATACATAATTTAACATGGAAGATTCGTCCCTCTGATCTAAACAAAAACGTCTCCTTGATTAGTTTTACAGGACCTCTTACCTCCCGTCCATGAACTATTTCAAAGGAACTAAAACTGGTAGATTCATTAGGTAAATCCCTAGTGGCAAGCAAAAGTAATTCCAATCCTTTATCCCAATCATGGAGATATTCATGACTGTATGCCTGGATCATCGTTTTGAGGACCTCTTTTTACCTTTCTAAAGCTCATTATATATGTGAGTCGTAGCCAGAACTCTTAAAATGTGTTACACCCAGATTCACATAACCTCCTTAAAAAAATTAGACATCAAATCGGAACCTTGATCCAACTGAATCTCAATCGCTCATCCATATCTAGTGTAAAAAAACTGAGCTAAAATTTCTACCACTAGCTTAGCACAAATTATGCTCAAGACAATGGCCTCTGGATACCAAGCATCCATATCCATCATACTGAGCATGTTCTGATGTACCACTATTGTATTTGGTAAAGAACCCACACAGTTTAAAAACACCTTGCAAGATCTCCAAAAAGCTGGTATGACAATTAGAGGTGCTGGCTTTATGGCATGTTGCAGTTTTCCCACAAATCTAGCACGTATGGCATATTTTACAAAACTGCCGCACCTCCATAAAAAGACCTGGCCAGTAAAAATGTCGGCATTTAAGTGATTTTGCCCTCCAGTTCCACGTGTGTCCCACTGTAGGAATTTCATGGTGTATCCTTACAATTTCCCGGCAATACTTTGGCAGTACCATTGTCTGGTCAACTACCATCCATTCTTTATCCTCATCAGAATACCTTTTTTAATATGGTCACCTTCCAGAACTTCCTTTGCTTCAGTTTCATTTAGAGTCCATTGTGCCATTTTAATGAACTCTGGATTGGCTTTCTGAGCCTTGATCATAGAACATGTATTGACTATTGCCTTCTGATTATCCAAATCCACAAATAAATTTTCTGATATTTGGCAATCTGTATGTGGTGCCAATTTTACATCCGACAATGGAACTTGTTTAGCTACTGCTTGAATCACTACACATGACGGAAAAAATCCTTGAAGCTTTTCCTGCAACTGACGATCTCCTTGAATTCACTTGGTCTTCCTGTGACTACTGGAGAAGCTACTACCTTTGCTCTCGCCAAAATAGTCCACAGAGGTAGATAAACTCTGTCCACAGGCAAACAATGGACAACTCCCACAGATACTGTTCCAGGTATTCGGTCACATTCTGGGTGCACCCGTTACAAAGGTATGGGTATTTACTCCCCGCCAATACCATTCACTAAAGCCTTTGCATTCATTTCAGTGGAAATGTTATGCCTTTCCCCAGCGAAAGAGTTTGGGTGGTTCCTGTGTCCCTAAGCATAACAATAGGTTGAGCTGACTCAGTTGAGGGTTGAGTTATTTTTTTGCTTTGACAAGAATTCTCTATAACTCTGAAGTATATAGTTGCAGCTGCAGTATGAACTATAGGCTGATCTGTCGTACTCTTAGTCAAGACCCCTTCCTCTCCATTGGCCTTGTGTACCTCACTAAGTCCCATAGTCTTACCCCACAAATTCTGGCATTCTGCATGAAGGTGTAACACCTTGTGGCAACAGAAAAACACTTAGGCTTTTGGAACTCAGCTCTTCACCCTCAGCATCTAATTTGTGACCTGAAGAAGAGATTCCCGGGTGTTCCCAACCATCCCTTCTTGTCTCCAGCTACTTGCCTTCCTGTCACCCTTCCACTTTATCAGGGTTGTGGAGGGTGGGGAGGTGGTGGTGGTGGAGGGGGCGGTGATGGACAAAGCGTCTGGGATTGTAAACAAGCTCATAATCAACAGCGATCTCATCTGCCTATTTGGCTGTTGAAAGCTTCTGGTTATCCACATGGGTTCTTACTACCGGAGGGAGTGAACTTTTAAATTCTTCCAGGAGAATTATTTACCTAAGGGGCTCTTCCGTGGCCTCTCCCTTTATTGCCCACATCCACCGATAAAATCAGTTTGCTTTACCTTCTCAAATTCTATATGAGATCGCCCAGGCTGTTCCTGGAGTTTCTGAAATGTCTGCCTATTAGATACAGGGACGAACTCACAAGCATTGAGGCTATCCTTTTTGGCCATCTGTTTCACTGCAGAAGCCTCCTCAGAAAGCATGGTATAAACTTCATGAGCTCGGCCAATCAACCTGCTTTGCATAAGCTATGCACAGCTTTCATTCGGCCACTTCATCTGTCCAGCTATATTTGCAAAAGAAATGAAAAGGGCCTCGAATCCCTTTTCCAAATCCTGGAGAGAGATTTCACAAATTTAAGCAGCTTGGGTCCTGGATTGGGCTTTCCTCAACATAATTTTCATCGATGCCATGGCCACCGTGTTTTTTTTTATGTTCTATTTTTTTAAAAATCCGAATACACGTTCTTGCTCCCTTTCCTCTTTTTCATGTTCTCTTTCTCTTTCCTTTCTCTCTCCTGCCTCTCTTCTCTTTACTTTTGAGATTGTAGCTGAAGTTTTTTTTCTTTTATTCTTACTGTTCAAGCACAAGTACTTTTTTTCCCGTTTCTAACTCTCTTACCTGTTCAGATTATTTCATCTGTAACTGAATCTTAGCTAATTCACATGTATTATCACCTGGATTGCCTTTTGCCTCTTCCAATTTCAAATGATGTGCTATTATGTCAATTATGCCTGCTTTCTTTGCTACTGGATTTAACACTAACTTTGCTGCCAATTCTTTTAGCCTCGCCTTGGTTAAGTTATGGAAATCACTAAGATACAAGCCCTCCCTCGCTAGAAAGTTTGTAGCAACTGACAATGCCATTCCTGTAGTGTAAACTTTACTCTAATGCACAGGAATCCTGGTTGTTCCTTTTTTCTTTTCAATTATGATTACCCCACTTACAAGTGCATATGTTCGGCTTTGGGTTATCCCAGATGAACCCCCAATTATATTGCTATGTCCGAGGTTGGAGGAGTGCACTGTCTTGCTCCAGTTCCAAATCTCCACAGGTCACAGCATATATTTAAATGTGTACCCAGCTATTGATGCGGTCAGTTATATACTCTATCTATTTTAGTTAAAGAATAAAATCCACCAACCAGGTTTCTTTAACAAACAACAAAAGTATTAACTTCTTATTAAACAAGACTTAGTCAATAAAGATGCAAAGCTTTAACACACAGTTTTAAATATGACAGTAAATAAATATATTCCCTTCTAAATATCTGACACAAACACTCTTACACTCACACAACAGCACACAAGCACACACCTGTTCAAGCAAAGATAACAATGCTTTGAGCAATGTGCTTGTTAATTATTGAAGAAAAAAAAAATAAAGTATGTTACTTTCCAGATGACACACAGTCTGGTGACTGAATATGTGTAGACGGGTCACAAGGATATTTTCAGAAGAAGTTCATTCAGAAGATGTCGAGGTGAAATTTTCCAAAAGCTTCTTGGGAGCTTTTCAGGAGAAATGTGGAAACAGGCATTGAAGTTATGACACAATGGTTTTTTGCAGGTTTCACAGAGAGGTGGGGAAAATATGAGTTGCGTGCAAACACAGCCGACTCAAAGTAAGATTCAAAATGAAACCAACTCTTGAGCATCATCAACCTTGAGATGTCACTTCTCCTGCAAACAACTCCCATCTTCAGAAGGCACCTGTTGTTTACTTAGTTGAAGACATGTGACATGCAGTAAATGTTTGTTTTTAAAAAGAGTTTTACCAGAGACCCTTTAAAAAGTCCAGCATCTATGGAATCTCTTCAGTCCTCCAATGAATCCACCTTCACAATTCTAAAACACGAGTCCCCAAAAGAGATTTATGAAGTGGAAGCACTTTCATAACGTCATTTTTATAATCGTCGTGGCACAAGGGTGAGCGTTGGTAAATTATTATTTAGCGTGCACCCCTGCATCTATGCCCCCTTTAATGGGACTAGCTGTTGCATGGTTAGAATTTTACCAGAAGTGTGGTATGAGAGACCACTCTCCTAACTGGCGTAATTAGATCATGAGGAAGTTGGATCACCACCTGAGAGAAATAAACTTGCAGGGCTATGGGCATCGAGCCAGGGAGTGTGATTGAGAGCATAGCTCCATGGAGATCAGGCATGGACTCGATGGGACCAATGGATTCTTCTGTGTCGTAAATGACTCTATGAATCTCTGAAATAACCACCGCTAGCATCCTTCCCCTCTGCTGGGAATGTATGAAAACACATTTTACAAAGGTTTGCTTGCAAACAAATTCGAACATTTACATTAAACACAAATGTGTGATGATGGAAACTCATTCTATTCAAAACCTTGGAAAAAGAAACCACGAAGATACAAAAGAAGTATGCCATATATAACATGTTTTCAAACTCAGTATTGGGAACATAGATGTTGCAAACGCCTTCAACGTTTTTTTTCGACATTAGGGCATTACATAAATGAAAACTGTTGATGTTGTAATAACATATTTTAACAAACCATATTAACTGCACATTGAAATGAAGTTGTATTGAAATGCCCAAATAACTGGGACGTGCATTGGCTCCTATGCAACAGATGTTTACTCAACGCAGTTGAATCACCCACACTGAATGACACCAGCTTAACATTATGCAGACAGTTGTTTACATATCTTTCAGGTGCCTGAGATCAAATGATATTTCATGGCTTGTTCACTATTTGCTGTCAATAATTCGAAATGTAGATCTGAACAGATGGCATTGTTACACTGACAGCAAGAAAAATAATGCCCTAAATGAAACTCTACAATACAAATAACAGGTAGTTATAACTTACCAGGGACACCAATCAGTGCAAGAATAGGATAGTAAATTTCCTCTATCTCAGGAATTATAGATAGTCCCATTTTCTAGGGATGAACGTAGCTCTTGGTGTGATGCATACAACGATGAGAATAATTTAAATGAACGCAATTTATACTTTACACAAATCTCAAGTGAGACAATTAGGTCAAGGAGTAATTGACATCATTCACAGTCACTTGAACAAATTGATTAAACAGCTGCTTTTGCTCTGATGTTCAAGGGGAATAGAACCTTATGATTCACAATTTCCATGGTAATGAGGAACTGAACAAAAATATATTCATTAATTATAGTGGAAGTTTGATTTATTTTGAAAGTTGTAGTTAATGAGCTATCAGCACGTTGGTCCAGGTTGGAGGCTTCTATTCATACGTTTTTCACATTAGTAATTACACATGTATGGCATTTGATGATATAAGGATTTGCTTGTATGTAAAATTAACACTGGCAATGCCTGTAGATACATAAATGGCGAATTTTTACCCGGCCGACAGGTGGTTTAAAACATCCCAATATACGGTGCAGCCTTTTGAATTTCGTATGACAAAATGAAAAGAGAATGGCTCTGGGTGGGGGATGGGGATGGGGAGGACATGTAAAGGTCCTCCCACTTTTACGACCTTGCACCTGAAGGCACACATTGAGCACAAATTGCAACCTGCGATGTGCCTTGATGTGCGGTATCTAGGACGATTCCCCTCTCATCTTATCAGCACATAACAACAAAGGGACACAGGAACAGCAGTAGTCAATTCAGCTCTTCGAAACTGTTTCACCACTTAGTTAGATGATCGCTACTCTGCATTCAACTAAATCAGATCGCGCCATAGGATCATTTATGGCACAGAAGATCGACATTCGGTCCATCGGGTTCGTGCTGGCTCTCTGTTGAGCAATGCAGTCAGTCCCAATCTCTGGCTACATCCCCATAGCTCTGCAAGCCTACTTATATCAAGTGGCCATTCGACTTCCCCTTGAAGCGATTGACTGCCTCCACTTCCACCACACTTGTGGGCAGTGAGTTCCAGGTCATTACTGCCCACATCATAAAAAAATACTTCTTCATATTCCCATGGCACCTTTAGCTGAAAACCGTCAATCTGTGTCCCCTCGTCTTGTTGCATTTGTTATTGGGAACAGTTTTTCCATGTATAATTTATCTAAGCCTGTCAGAATCCTATACACTTCTATTAATTCTTTTCTCAATCTCCTTTGTTCTGAAGAGAAGAAACACAGCTTTTCCAACCAAACTTGCTGCTAATATCCCCCATCCCTGGAACTATTCTGGTAAATATCCTCTGTACCCTCTGAAGGGCCCTCACATCCTTCCTAAAGTGTGGTGATCAGTACTGAATGCAGTACTCCAGTTAGGGACTAATCAGAGCTTTATTAAGGTTCAGCATAACCACCCTGCTTTTCTACTCAATGCCTCTATTTATGAAGCCCAATATCCGATATGCTTTACTTACCACGCGCCCAATATTTCCTGCCACCTTCCAAGATTAATGCGCATGCATCCCCAAGTTCCTCTGTTCCTCCACACTCTTTACAACTGTGCCAATATGTATGTCTTTTCACTCCATATTTTTAGTGTCAAAATGCATCACCTCACACCTGTCAGAATTAAATTCCATCTGCCTCCTCCCTGCCCATTCTGCTAGACTATCTATGTCCTGTTGTAGGGAATGCATATCGTCCTCCCTGTTTCCCTCACCTCCAAGTTTGGCATCATCATCAAATTTTGAGATTCTACTTGGTATTTCAAATCCATTCATTTATCTGCAGCACAAAAGCAATGGTCCTAGAACTGTCTATTATCCTCCAGTATGAAAAGCAACCATGTGCTGCAACTTGCTGTTTGATATCATAATCTTTTTTTTTCAAATTGCACACTGTCCCCCATCTTTCATGGGCCTCAATTTTGTTGGGAGCCATTTATGTATTGTCTTATCAAATTATTTCTTAAAACCATAGAAGCAACATCCACCACATTCACTTCATCAACATGCTCCACTACTTCATTTTAAAAAAAAATTAGTCAAGCATGATCTGCTTTTCCCAACTCCTTGCTGGCTATCGTTAATTAACTCGAAACTGTCGGTTGATATTTTTCCTGATTATTGTTTCTAAAACCTTACACCGCCTGATGTTAAACTATAGACTGGTAGTTGCTAGGACAGTTCATATACTTTTCATGAATAAGCTTGTCACATCTGTCATTCTCCAATGCTCTGGCACCCCTCCCCGCATCCAGGGAAGATTGGAGATTATGGCAAGCCATTCTGCTATCTCCAACCCCACTTCCTTTGGAAGCATAGAAGGTTGGCCGTCCAGACCAGGTGACTTATCAATAGTAATCAGAGCCAAATCTTTTGATACCTCCCTCCTCTCTCAATTTGTAGCCTGTCCATTGGCTCTACTCATTGTGCTTCTAGTGATAGTTCGTCAGCCTCAATTTTCTTAGTGAACACTGGTACAAAGTACTCATTATATGTGTTAGCCTTGCCCTGCGCATCTAAGCATATATGTCCTTTTCTGTCCCTAAATAGTCCTCACTCCCCCTCTTACTACTCACTTACTATTTACATGTCGATAGACTATCTTTAGGTATCCTTTTATGTTTACTGCCATTCGATTTTCATATTCTCTTTTAGCCAATCTTATTTTCCCCTTCACGTCCCCTCTCAACTTATTTCAGCTGGGCTGGTTCTCACTTGATGAGTTCACCTGACTTGCATCATACACCGTCTTTTTCTCGTTTCAACATCATCTCTATATCCATCGTGAACCAAGGAGCCCTGTTCTTTGCAACCCTGCCTTTCACGCTTGTTGGAGTGTTCCTAGCCTATACCTGGAGCCGCTCTTCCTTAAAGATAATCATTTTTTTCCCGATACAGCTCTTCCTGCCATCTTACACTGGCTAGATCCCTTCTCATTGCGCTGAAATTAACACTCTTCCAATCTAAACATCATACCTTATTGTGTCCCTTGCGTTTCTGCATTACTCGTATAAAACTCATGACATAACGATTACTCCAATCCAAGTGCTCCTTTTTCTCCTCGTCCCTCTCACACTATGTGGAGGAGTATAGAAGACCCCTAGTAGCGTTATCATACCATTTTCGCTCTTCAACTCGATCCAAATGGGTTCTGTTCTTGCCCCTTCAAGGACATCCTTTCTTTCCAGCACTGTGATGTCTTCTCCAATCAGGACTAATACCCCAACTCCTTTTTTCCCCTTCTCTATCTTTTCTGAACACTTTATATTCTTATATGTTAAGTGACCAGTCCTCACCATTTCTGAGCCACGTTTGCGTTATTGCCACTACATCATATTCCCATACTTCTTTTGTTTATTCATTCATGGATGTGAGCGTCGCTGGCCAGGCCATCATTTATTGCCCATCCCTAATTGCCCTTGAGGAGGTGGTGGTGAGCTTCCTTTTTGAACCACTGCAGTCCGTGTGGGGTAGGTACACCCACAGTGCTGTTAGGAAGGGAGTTCTAGGATATTGACCCAATGACAGTGAAGGAACGGCGATATAGTTCCAACCAATGACAGTGAAGGAACGGCGATATAGTTCCAAGTCACAATGGTATGTGACTTGGAGGGGAACTTGCAGGTGGTGGTATTCCATTTGCTGCACTTGTCCTTCTAGTTGGTAGAGGTCACAGGTTTGAAGGTTGCTATTTGAGCTTGTTGCCCACCTACCATATTTGCCACACTTTGTGCATTTACACACATGATTTGGAAGCCTGATTTTGCATTCCTCGTAGTCTTTTTCAGTCCACTGTCATCTAATATGGAACAACTCCCTGTTCTCTTACGGTGTAACAGTCTCACTCCGACCCACCTAATAGTTTGCTATTTTCTACTCTAGTGCTCACTGTCTCTTCCAATTCTCTGTGCACCTTGGTGTTCCTATCTTTTATTATCTCCTGGTTCCCACACCCCTGCCAGGTTAGTTTAAATCCTCGCCAATAGCATTAGCAAATCTGCCAGCAAGGAAATTTGTCACAGCTCTGATCAGGTGCACGCTGTCTAATGTGTGCACGTCCCAATTTCTGAAGAACTGATCCCACTGCCCCATGGAATTAATGCATCATCTTTACAGCCACACATTGAACTGCACTTTCCTCCTATTTCTCTAATCACTTGCACGAGGTACTGGGAATAATCTGGAGATTGCTATTTTGAGGTCCTGTCTATTAATTTCTTACCTAGCTAACTAAACTATTTCTGCAAACCACATCACTATTTGGTACCCATGAGGACGACGAATGTTTACCCTCCCCATCAGGGTGGTCTGAAGCCGTTCAGTGACATCCTTGACCCTCGCACCAGGGCGGCAACACCCCAACCTGGATTCAAGACTGCAGCCACAGAAATGCCTATCTGTTCCCCTGACTAGCGAATATCCTATCACTATCACTCTTCCAGTCTTCCTTATAGCTACCATTGTCCAATATTTCCTTAAACCTTTTGTCCAACAAAAACATATTGAGCTCAGTCTTGAAAATGACAATTGATTCCCAGCATCCACAGCCTATTTGAGTGAGAGACCTCGAGACTTCCACCACCCTCTATATGAAAAGAATATGCACTGATTTCATTGGTAAATGGACCATTTCTAATTTGAAGATCATAACCTCAGGTTAACTTCTTCGGATTGGAGACATATTCATGGACGATAGTGCGATCTCATCAAATACCATCAGTTTTAAACTGTGTTACAATAGTCACGTACCTGAACGCTTTGAGAGGGGATAAACCATTTGCTACACCCATTTGTGTAAGGAGATTTACTAAGTGACAGATGATAGTACTGAAACCAACAGTTCCAACGAAGGCGCAGCCCACATGTTTCACCAACAGAACGTCAATTGCACTGCTAATCACAATTGTTCAGCGGATTCATTCAGTGTCCAGGGTTCTGAGTTGGAGACAGGAGCGAAGAGACTCTCATCATGAGAATTAAGTCACTTCATCACATCTGCTTCAGTGTATCACATTCTATTTGAGGTGGAAAGAGGTTTTGCCCACATTAGAATCAGAAATTTGCAGCCCAGTTCTAAAGCCGGTATCATAACGATTTAAAGGGACAATAATCCCACCTCCAAGTGCTGCAGGTCAACTACAGGGCTGGCAGCGCTGCAGTTTTGGCAGCACCAACGGGAGCTTTGACCACTGCCAGTACCGCAGAAGCCTTGGACTCAGGCCCAGCGCTGGAACCCCAGATAAGAGGTAGGTGACATAAGGTCATCGGTGCCAGACCAGAATGCCATGGCATTGGGGAGGGGTGGGGTAGGGTGTGGTCTTGCTGTCCATGGGGGGGGGAGGGTCGTCCGTGGGCCAGAAATTGTCCATGAAGGAGCGAATGCACACCCCCAAGCTCAGAGGTAGGGCGCCTCATTTTACAAGGTGTCCTCCCCACATGGCAGAACACATTCCTGCAGCTGGTAAGATTCCAGTGGTTGTGGGAAGAGGCTCTTAATTTTCCATTAGTAGGACACGTAACGGCCTCAATTTTCCTCCGCTTGGGAAAGCCGTTGCTGGCCGATCCCGCCCCCAGAAAGATTGCTGAGTGATGCGGAGGTGACGGGCCCATTGACCCACCACCTCCTCCGCCACCTGCTATGATTCTCGGTGCTGCGCCACCTCCAATCCATGCTTCTGGGGCCCATGAAATCCAAGCTTGCATGTGGACATGGGCCCAATGGCTGGAAACCGAACAATGTATTACCTGGCATTTAAGAAGGGCATTGACTTAGCCTTGTTAATTAAAGTTAGATTAACATCTATCATATCGTGAAGTCTTTAACTTAGAAAGCAATTGTCACATGTCTAGATAAAGTCAATTGCTTAGAATTAGCTAGCAGGAATTTCAATGGAACATCGTGTTTGACAAAAATAGTAGATCAATTTGAGGAGAGAACAAATATGTTGATGAGGGGGAATGTGGTAGAAGTAGTATACTGGGAGTTTGAGAACATCTTTGCAAAGAACCATGCAGGAAATTACTACAGATGATCAATTAACTAGACGACAGCAAAATTATAAAAATCCGTGATGTAATTAAGTTTTAGCATATGGCATCTCTAGGTAGTTCGTCAGTTATTACGACCGCTAGTTGCCCTATGAGAGCATAGTGATGCTCTTTTCTTGATACACCGGAGACGTTGTGGCGAACATACATACCCTACCCTGTTCAGTACAGAGTTCCATGATTTTGAACCTATGACGATATAAGAACAGAAGGATATGAACAAGTGTTTATAATTTGTTTTTATTTTTCGTTCATGGAATGAGAGCTTCGTTGGCAAGGCCAGCAATTCTTCCCCATCCCTAACTGATTTAAGTCGGTGGTGGTAAGACGTCATCCTGAATCATTGCAATCCATGTCATGTAAGTACACCCACAGAGTTGTTAGAGAGGGAGATCCAGGATATTCACCCAGTGACAATGAATACACAGAGACATATTTCCAAAGCAGAATAGTGTGACTTGGAGGGCAACCTGCATGTGTTGGTGTTCCCAAGCATTAGCTACCCTTGTTCATTTGCATGGCAGAAGTCGCGGGTTTGGATGGTTCAGTTGAAGGAGCCTTGGCGATTTGCTGCACTGCATCTTGTAGATGGTACACACATGCGCCAATGTGCATGGTGGTGGAGGAAATTAATTTTTAATGTTGTGGATGGGGTGCTTATCAAGTGGGCTGCTTTTACTTTGATGCTGACGAGCTTCTTGAGTGTTTTTGGAGCTGCACTCCTCCAGGTATCCGGGAAGTGAAACGTATTCCAGCGCATGACTGCTTTCTGCCTTATACATGGTTGAAAACATTTGGAGAGTCATGAGATACGTAACTCACTGCAGAATTCCCAACCCCCAACCTGTTCTTCTAGCCACAATTATGCATGCCTAGGGCTTTAATGCTCCGGCGATGGTGATGCCATTGAATGTCAAGGGGAGATGGTTAGATTCTCTCTTATTGGAGATGGTCATTGCCTGTCACTTATATGGTGCAAATGTTGTCACTTATCTGCCTAAGCCAGAATGTTGTCCAGATCTTTCTGCATTTGGGAAACGGACTACTGCAGTCTCTCTGGAATTTCAAATGACCCTGAAATCTGGGAAATCATCAGTGGCCCTCTTCTGACCATGCTTTGGAGGCAAGGTCATTGATGAAGCATCTGAAGATGGTTAAGCCTAGGACAGTATCCTGAGGAACTCATGCAGCGATGTCCTGCTGATGAAATGATTGACCTACTACAGCCCAAAATCCCTTTCCTTTGTGTGAGGTATGACTAAAGCAAGTGGAGAGCTTTCCCCAATTTCTGCTGACTTCAGTTTTGTTAAGGCATCTTGGTGCCACACTCGGTCAAATGCTGCCTTTATGACAAGGACAGTCAATCTCACCTTACCTCTGTACATCAGCTAACTCTGTCCATGTTTTGATCAAGGCAGCAATGAGGCCTCAAGTCGAGTGTTCCTGGCAGACCTTAATCTGAAGATCAGTGCGCAGCTTTTTGGTAGGTCGATGCCTTTTTGATAGCACTGCCAATGACAGATTCCTTCACTTTGCTGATGATTGAGAGTAGGCAGATGGGGTCGTAATTGCCTCAATTGGATTTGTCCTGCTGTTGTGGGCAGGACAATCCTGGGAAATTGTCCACATTGCCGGATAGATGCCAGTGTTGTAACTGTAAGTAAAAGTGAGGGTATAGAGAAAAGGTGGTGTAGTGGGATTGAGGAATATGTGGAGAGGTTAGGTAGGTGAGATATGGGATATAGGGAGAGGTTGAGTAGGTAATATTTAATGAAATTGGGTGAGGCTTGGTATGCGGGATTGCAGGGAATGGTGAACAGTTTGGGCTAAAACATGTGTAATGATGCAGGAGGTGGGTATGGTAGATATGAGCGTAGGGGGATATATGGGGTTCAGGGATTTCGGGACAAAGTTGGTCAGTGTGCCCACTTGATATGTGTAAAGGTTGAATACGTTGGGCTAAACTGTATGGTGAGTTTGTAGTCAGGCAGGGTGGATGGATATTTGGAGAAACTGAATTGGTGGAGTGAGGAAACTGATATGAGAGTTTGTAAGTGACGTTGGGAGGTTTGGCATGAAGGTATATCCTTGGTGATGGGGAATATGAGGCCAGCTTACGTGAGGTTGAGGGATATGGGGAAATGTGAGTAGGTGGGTTTGTGTGAAATGGCGTGAAAGTGATTAGGATGTACTGAGCAAGGTCATGAGAAGATAGACAGCTGGGATTTAGGGAAATGCAGAGAATATGGGTCAGTGATGTTGAGGGATCTGGTGAGAAGGTGTGCTGCTGTGATTTAGGGATAAGGGGAGCCGGTGGTGATGAGTACTTCGTCAATATGGGGTGGGTGGAGTTCGGTTGGGTTGAATGATATTCAGACAAGGTGTATAAGTGCTATTACAGGTAGGGAAGAATGCAGCTTTGTGCTATTAGTTGGATGTTGAATGACGATGGGTGATATGAGGAAAAGGTGGTTGGAAGGTATTGAAGGATATAGGAAGAACGTGGGTAGGTGAGATTTAGAGATACGTGGAGGAGTTGATTTGTTTGTTTTGAGGTATAGAATAGAAAGGAAGCAAGGTGGGTTTAGGAAAGTGAGAACAATGTGCTGAGTTCACTTTCAGGTATATGGTGATCTGGTGGGTAGGTCGGGCTGAGGGACATAGTGGACCGTTGTTATGCTGTGATAGAGGGGTATGGGGAGGAAGTGAATCAGGGAATTGAAAGTATCGGGAGAATGTGTGTTAGTCGTTTTAAGAGGCATGGCCAGCCAGTGGTGTTAATGCACAGTGTATAATAAGGGAGGCGGATAAACAAAATATGTGAGAAGGTAGGTAGTTGGGATGAAGTGAAATGGACAAAAATATAGATGAGTGGGATTGAGCGATATGGCAAAAAGTAGGTAAGTTGTATTGAGCATTTTTAAATTGTCGCATGGGATGTGGCAATCGCTGATAATGTCAGCATTGATTGCCAATCCCTAATTGTCCTTGTGAATGTGATCGTGAGCTGTATTCCATAATGGCAGAAGGCTGCGTGGTGTAGGTACAACCACATTGCTGTTAGGTAGGGAGTCCCAGAATCTCAACCCATCGAAGATAAAGGAATGACAATGTATCTTCAAATCAGGATGGTGCGTGACTTTGAGGGAAATGTGCAGGTGGGGGTATTCCCATGCACCTGCAGCCTCCTTCTGCTAGACTTTAAATGTCACGGTATTGGAAGGTGCTGTAGAAGAAACCTTGGTCAATTGCTGGAGTGCATCTTGTAGAAGCTATGCATTGCAACCACATTGCACCGCTGATGATGAAGTGAATGTTTAAATTGGTCAAGGGGTGGCAATCACACGGGCTGCTTTGCCGTCAATGGTGTCGAGCTTCCTGAGTGTTGGAGATGCACTCAAACAGGCAAATGGAGAACAATCGAACTTGACTTTCATCTTGTAGATGCCGGAGAGGATTTGGGGTGCCAGGAGGAGTTACTCGCCGTTGAATACCCAGCCTCTGATCAGCTCTTGTAGTCACTGTATTTAGGTGGCTGATGCATTAAGCTTCCAGTCAATGATGACAAGTATGTTGTATTTGGGGAATGACAATCCCGTTGAATGTTAAGTGGAGGTGACTAGACTCAGTCTTTTTGAAAATGGTTATTACATCACACTTGTGTGTGAAAAATTATATTCCCATGGCTGAGATTGGCCTGCTATTACTTGTGCATGGATTGCTTTATTATCTGATGATCTGTAAGTGGAACTGAATACTGTGTTATCATCAGCGCACAACCCCACTCCTGAAATTATTCTGGAGGGAATGTCATTGATGAAGCAGCTGAAGTTAGCTGAGCCTCGGACATTGTCCTGAAAAACTCTTGAGGTGATGGACTGGAGCTGAAATTATTGGCCCCAACAATGACCAGCAGCGTTCTTTATTTTAGGTATGTCTCCACCCAATGTTCTCTCTAAGGTTAGCGCATGCCACATTGTGCAGCAATCTTGAACGTCCTGCACATTGAAATAAACCGATCACCCACAGCAGCGAGCAGAAGCAGCGGTGGGCATAGCATCAAATCTCAAGCACAGCTGGAGAAACAATGGATACAGCTGTAATTGCAGGAGCAGTGACCACGGGAGAGAGTGCATCTGTGATTGGAAGGGCAGCGGGAGTGGGAGAGAAATAATCAGTGTTAGGAGGAGCAGTGAGGGCAGGAAGATGGGATTCTATGATTAGAAGAGCAGCAAACCTGCCAGGGAGTAAGGAAGGAGGTGGGTCTGGAAGGGAGAAGCGTGTAGAAAGTAAGGTGGAATGAGAGGAGCCCGGAAAGGCCTCAGAGCTCAGGGAAATGCTGAGCTTCAGACCGTGGGGCGCTCCATATTCATCGGTCAAGGGTTGTTGCAAGGGGAAAGATTCTGGGATATTTCCTTGTATCCAGTCAGGCTGTGAGGGGAGTGGAGCGATTGAGCCAAATGTAGGCGCTATGACCTGCAGGGAACTTGGTTGCCAGTCCTGGACTCGGCGTTATTTGCATAATAATTGGGCATTTAAATGTATTCAGTTGAAGGACATTAAATGTGAATGCACCTCTGCTCATATATAGAGCAGCAGGCTGAAGGTACAGTGATTGGAATAGAGGTGCATGGCATGTAAATGTGTGTCTCTGGAGATCAAAATTGTATAACAGCATAATTCCTGCTCTTTCCTGCACTGCCTTGCTATCTGAGTTGTAACATGTTAGTAGAGGGTTCTTGTCTAAAGGTGAACGTTGAAAATTACGTTTTTGCAGAAATTAGGCTAAATCTTCATGGCCATTGTGGAAAATTGCAGAAAGTACATGTAAATTGTTGCGGTAGGATTATCTACAGATGTCTTCAGAGTCGGAACGATATGGCCAGTGAAAGAATGTGGTTGTGATGTGGGCACCAGTTATTATGTTATCAAAGAGAAAACTTAACAATATCGTTTCTCAGCGGAAGTAAGATCAGAAGTAAAGTCTTTTCTCAGATGGATGTTCATCGATTGGATATTTGAAGGCTTGCACTTTCTAATAGATTGCAGGAAATAAATCTGTTAACTGCCTATGCAGCGTTGTCAGAATTTGATAGATTTTGGAAAAGAAATGGTCATTCTATGAAATAATATTTCATGGCCTTTGACAGTTCGCACAAATGTTTGGAAAAGGTATCCCAGGATGAATAGTAGGGTTTAAGTCAGTTGATTGTGCGAAAGTGCATCATATGCACAGGCAACTTATTCTAATTGCCGTTGGATTCTAATAGAAGGAAAGTTTGTTGGATCACAAGTCTACTGTCAAAAAAAAATTGCAGAAGAAACAGTCAATCCCTTCAGGCTCCGTGGAATAAAGGAAACATTCTGCGGCACCATAAAAAATAGGAGAATCGATAATTACTCGATTTCAAAACAGTCCAAATACCAAACGTTCAGCGTGCCACTTTTCGTTCCAGCAGCTGCTGCAGCGAAAAGAGGCATGCTGGACATTAAATGCTCTTTTTGTTGTAATCAAGATCTGAAGAACAGAATGTGATTCGGCAAGAGATCGATAGCTGTAATGTGACCATGACAAATTTGACAGGCCTATCAAATGCAATGGACAATAACACACTGATGTCGTCGGGTGTTATATGACACAACACTGGGTGGGAGGGTGAGTTGTGAGGAGGATGCAGAGATGCTTCAGGGTGATTTGGACAATTTTTGTGATTGGGCAAATGCATGGCAGATGCAGTATAATGTGGATAAATGTGAGGTTATCCACTTTGGCAGCAAAAACAGGAAGGCAGGTAACTATCTGAAAGGCTATAAACAGAAAGGGGAATAGGCAACAAGACCTGGGTGTTCTCATACACCAGTCACTGAAGTTCAGCATGCAGGTGCAACAGGTGGTAAAAGCAAATGGTATGTCGGCCTTCATCGCGAAAGGATTCCTGTAGAGAAGCTGTAATTATACGGGGCCTTTTTGAGGCCACACCTGGTATATTGTGTGCAGTTTTGGTCTCCTTATCTGAGGAAGGATGCTCTTGCTATAGAGGGAGTGCAGCGAAGGTTTACCAGACTGATTCAAGGGATGGCGGGACTGATATATGGGGAGAGATTGAGTCAGTTAGGATTATATTCGCTGGAGTTCAGAAGATTGGGGGTGGGGGGAGGGGAGATCTCATAGAAACCCATAAAATTCTAACAGGACTTGACAGGGTACATGCAGGAAGGATATCCCCGATGGTGGGGGTGTCCAGAACCAGGGGTCATAGTATAAGGATATGGGGTAAACCTTTCAAGACTGAAATGAGGAGAAATTTCTTCACCCAGAGAGTGGTGAGCCTGTGGAATTCGCTACCACAGAAAGCAGATGAGACCAAAATATTGCATGTTTTCAAGAAGGGTTAGATATAGCTCTTGGGCGAAAGGGATCAAAGGATATGGGGGGAACGCAGGAACAGGTTAGTGAATTGGATGATCAGCCACGAACATAATGAATGGTGGAGCAGGCTCGAAGGGCAGAATGGCCGAGTCCTGCTCCTATTTTGTATGTTTCTAAATGGCCCACTGGCTTTTCTATGTTCCTATATTACTGGAACCACATTGGAACTGGGTTGGGAAACAGAGGGAATGATCCCCTCACTGGAAAGGAAAGGAGGAAGAGAACAGGACGCATGAGTCTCGGGAAAACACTGGGCATTGAGCGAAAATAGCTGTCCAGAATAGCCAGTACACATTTTTTCAGTTTTTTTTAGGACCGCCTCAATGGTGGTTCTTCATGTTTTCTGAAAGTATTTATTTTACTTGAATTAGCTCTGCAACTTTATTGAGCAGTGTTTTCTGGAAAGTTCTTGGTACAAGGAGGAGAGCCAGTGGTGTTAAAAAAAATGTAACAACATTTCAGGAAATCAGAAGAACTCCATCAAAGATCACATCGTGTTGACAAGTGGATACTTGGACTTCAAGCACTAAATTACAGGGAGAGATTATGCACACGAGGATTGTATGCCCTGGAATTTAGAATGCTAAAGGGTGATTTAATCAATGTTTTCAAGATATTAAGGGGAACAGAAATGGTAAGTACTGATGAACGACTTCTTCTTATTAGGGGATCTATGATAGAGGGAATCGCCTGAAGATTTGAATTTTCAAGCTTGATATTTGGAAATACTTCTGCACATGAAAGTTGGTATAAGTTCAGCACGTGCATCTCTTCTTCTTATGACATTTGATGCCAGATGAATCGCTGAAATCCAATCTGAGACTGATAGACTGTTGTTAACCAAATGTCTTAAGGGATATGGGGAAAAGACAGGTTATTGGAGTGAGGTCGCAGATCAGCCGTAATTTCATTAAATGGCGGAGCATGATCAAAGAACTAAATCCTGCAACTCCCTTCCCAACAGCACTGTTGGTGTACCTATACCCCAAGGACTGCAATGATTCAAGAAGGCAGCTCACCAGCACATTCTGAAGGGCAAGTCGGGATGAGCAATAAATGCTGGCATAGACAGTGACACCCACATCCCCGAAAGAAGTGTGATAATATCATACTGTTAATGATAATTATTTCTCTGAAGTAGTGTTGGCTTTTATCCATTGCTTGTTAAGTAGGAAGTATGGCTCTTAAATTGTTATATATTAAAGTTTTTAATGGTATACAGAAATTCCCAGGTTGAATCGCATGCTCATGAGAAACCTTAATAGCAGGTCTGGCTAATTAATAGACAGAGGATCAGCAAAGACAGAGGAACGGTATAAAAACTATCTTTCATCCAAATATAGAAATGTTTTATTCATTACATGGAAGGATTTCAATTATTTGTCAGGATAAACAACTGCCTGAGAAGGAGCACTGCCTGGATCTGGAAAATTCTGACTATCATGTCAAGGTAGTTAGAAGCAGAGGTGTTGTGAAACTTGATACTTTCATTAATGTCATCACTGTAATTGCAACTAGAAGGATGGAATATAATCAAACTATTATTTCATGGAGGCTTAATCGAAAACACCTTTGAAAGTGAACATGCAAAAAAGTGGGCGCTGGACCAGATAACTTGGAATTCGATTAATGTCTGATCATGCTTTATAATGAACTGAGGACTGTAATCTGTTAGAGGTCTGCAGCTAGAATTGTCAAGTTTATTGTAGTAATTACTGCTGATAAGTGTATGTTTAATTGTTGCAAACTTAATAAACCTGCGATAAGTGATATTCAATGCTGCAAAATCTGTTGTTTTGAGGAGTAATTTAACAACCAGCATACTTGCATTTACCCTCTTCAAACCATGCTCTTTAATCAAAATTTGCACTCGCCCATTTGGTAGCGTGCCAAGGATATTCCATCAAAGTTGTTCCACACTACATCCAATGCATTTTCCCATGTGCCATGCCGTTTATGTCTTCAAAGGTGAGAAGTTTGATGTGTGAGGTTTGTTAAACTGGATATTTAATTTTCATGCATGTGTTGTTGCTCATACAGTGGCCAATTAGTAGACACATTGTTATAAATATTAGCAGCAACTTACATTGGCAGAGTGCCTTTTCTGCAATATTAATTCCCAAGAGGATTCTCAGAGGGGTGAGGAGAAACGGGCACACAGGACATAACTGAAGATTTCAAGATAGCAAACGCTTGGTCAAAAAATGGTGCTAATGACGGAGGGCATTTTTTCGAGAAAGACATCAGTCAGATAAAAAAACATGGACACAAAGTGTAACTTGAAGAGAGTGCAGGATACAAACTGCAGTCATAATAACTTGCATTTATATAGTGTTATTAATTAGTAAAAAGGGCATTTTACAGAGCAAAAACCAGGCCTAAAGAAACACACAAACATAGAAGGACATATTCAGAGGAGTGAATATCTGGAGAGTACAGCAAGAGTCATGACCAGAGCACAATGGATGGCTCAGCTGTGCAGGAGGGTGGAGAAAATACAGGAGAGCAGTAGTCAGACAGTCATAGAGTCAGAGAGTTGTACAGCACAGAAACAGGCCCTTCGGCCCACCGCATCCATGCCGACCATAATGCCTATCTATAGTAATCCCACCTGCCTGCATTAATACCATATCCCTCTATGCCTTGATCATTCAAGTACCTGTCCAGATGCCTCTTAAATGTTGCTACTGTTCCTGCCTCCACCACCTCCTCAGGCAGCTCATTCCAGATACCCACTTGTGTGGAAAATTTACACCTTTGATCCCCTTTAAACCTCCTCCCACTCATCTCAAATCTATGCCCTCTAGCTTTAGTCAACCCTACCATGGGAAACAGACTCTGGATATCAATCCTATCTATGCCTCTCAAAATTTTATATACCTCTATCATGTCCCCTCTCAGCCTCCTTCGCTCCAGGGAAAACAGATCCAGCCTATCCAATCTCTCTTTATAACTCAAGCCCTCCAAACCAGGCAACATCCTTGTGAATCTTTTCTGCACCCTCTCTAGCTTAATCACATCTTTCCTGTAGTGCGGCGACCGGAACTGCACACAGTACTCCAAATGCGGCCAAAACAACGTTATGTACAACTGCAACATGACATCCCAAATCTTGTACTCAATGCCTCGGCCGATGAAGGCAAGTATGCCATACTCCTTCTTTACCACCCTATCTACCAGTGTTGCTACTTTTAGGGAACTATGTACTTGCACACCAAGGTCTCTCTGCTCAACAACACTCCCCAGGGCCCTGACATTCACTGCATATGTACTGCCCTGTTTTAACTTCCCAAAATGCATCACTTCACACTTGTCTGCGTTAAATTCCATTTGGCAATCCCGTGCCCACTTTCCCAGCTGACCTATATCCTGTTGTAACCTTAGACAACCTTCTTCACTGTCCACTATACCACCAATTTTGGTGTCACCTGCAAACTTACTAATCATGCCCCCTACGTTCACATCCTTCCCTGCAGCACACCACTGGTCATCGGCCTCCAATCTGAAAAACAACCCTCCACTACTACCTTCTGCGTCCTATCACCAAGCCAATTTTGTATCCAATTTGCTAGCTCACCCTGGATCCCATGTGTTCGAACCTTCTGGACCAGCCTACCATGCGGGACCATGTCAAAGGACTTGCTAAACTCCATGCAGACAACGTCACTCGCCCTGCCCTCGTCAATCCACTTGGCACCTCCTCGAAAAACTCAATCAAATTCGTGAGACATGATTTCCCACGCACAAATCCATGCGCACTGTCCGTAATCAGACCATGCCTTTCCAAATGCATATAAATTCTGTCCCTCAGAATCCCTTCCAATAACTTTCTAACCACTGATGTAAGGCTCACCGGCCTGCAGTTCCCTGGATTATCCCTGCTGCACTTCTTAAATAAAGACAAGTCATTAGCTATCCTTCAGTCTTCTGGTATCTCATCCGTGGCTAACAATGATACAAAAATCTCTGCCAAACCCCAGCAATCTCCCTCCCTTGCTTCCCATAGCATCTTAGGATACACCTGCTCTGGCCCGGAGGATTTATGCACCTTAATGCGCTTCAAAGCCTCCAGCACCTCCTCGTTTGCAATGTTGATATGCTCCAGGATATCGCTATTCCATCCCTTGAACTCATTAGCTTACATGACCTTCTCCACGGCAAATACTGATGAGAAAGTTTAATTGAAGATCTCACCCATTTCCCGTTGCTCCACGCATAGATTGCCACACTGATCCTTAAGGGGACCTACTCTCTCCCTAGCTACCCTTTCACTCTTCATATACTTATGGAATCTTTTAGGATTCTTCTTTATCTTATCTGCCAGGGAAATCTAATGGCCCCATTTCACCCTCCTAATTTCCTTCTTAAGTGTAGTCCTACATCCCCTATAGTCCTCGAGGGACTCGCTTGATCCCAGCTGCCTATACCTGACATAAGCCTCCTTCTTTGTCCTGACCAGACCCTGAATATCCCTCATCAACCAAGGTTCCCTGAACTTGCCGGACTTGCCCTTCCATCTAACAGGAACATGCCGGTCCTGAACTCTTCCTATCTCACTTTTAAAGGCCTCCCACCTGCCAGACGTCCCTTTACCTGTAAACAGCCTCTCCCATTCAACTTTTGAGAGTTCCTGTCTGATGCCATCGAAATTAGCCTTCCCCCAGTTTAGGACTTCAACCTGAGGACCAGTCCTATCCTGTTGCATAACTATCTTGAAGCTAATAGAGTTATCGTTACTGGTCCCAAAGTGCTCCCCCACTGACACATCAACCACCTGCCCATCCTCATTTCCTAACAGGTGGTCGAGTGTAGCCCCTTCTCTAGTAGGGCCATCCACATACTTCTTCAGAAAACTATCCTGGACACACGAAACAAATTATTCCCCATCTGATCGTGTAGCACTAAGGCAGTCCCAGTCAATATTAGGGAAGTTAAAATCACCTACTATTACAACCCTATAATTTCTACACCTATCTGTGATTTCCCTACATATATGCTCCTCCACTTCCCTCTGACTATTGGGGGGCCTATAGTATAATCCCATCAAATTGATGACCCCTTTCTTATTTCTAAGTTCTCGCCATATGACCTCGCTGGACCTTCCCCCCGGGATATCTTCTCTATGTACTGCTCTGATGCCCTCCCTAACCAATAGTGCAACTCCCCCAACTCTCTTGCCTCCACCTCTGTCACGCTGGATGGATCGGTACCCCGGAACATTGAGCTGCCAGTCCTGCCCATCCCTCAACCATGTTTCAGTAATAGCTATAATATTGCAATCCCATACACCTATCCAAGCTATGGGTTCATCTGCCTTACCTGTAAGGCTTCTAGCCATAGGGTATTCTATAGTTGAGGAACAGATTGGCGTTTCTGTGGTCGCAGATGTGATTCCAGGATGGTATGTTGCCTCCTTGATGCAAGGTTATGGATATCACTGAGCAGCTATAGAGCATTCTGGAGGACGAGGGTGCACAGCTAGATGTCGTGGTCCACATTGGTACCAACGATATAGGAAGAAAGAGGGATGAGGTCCTGCAGGCTGAGTTTAGGCAGTTGGGTACTGGATTAGCAAACAGGACCCCAAAGGTAGTAATCTCAGGATTACTTTCAAGGCCATGTGCTAGTGAGTGTAAAAATAGGGAAAGAAAAAACAGATGAATGATTGGCTGGAGTGGTGGTGGAGGAGGAAGGGTTTCAGATTTCTGGGGCATTGCGACTGGTTCTGGGGAAGGTGCAACCTGTACAAGCCAGACGGTCTACACCTGAACAGGACTCGGACAAATATACATGCAGGAAGGTTTGCTGGTGATGTTGGCGATGGTTTAAGCTAGTTTGGCCAGGCGATGAGAATCAGAGCGCAGTCTTAGACTGGACAATTTCAGGTAAGGGAACAGGAGGCAGAAAATTAGCGTGGGACTCTCTAAGACAGAAGAAGCAAAGTTTAAAAAAGTGTGCATCACAGGAATTTGGCAGTGTTAAAAGGTACTTATTTAAAGGAAAGGAGTATAATAAATAAAGTCGACGAGGTGAGGGCAGAGATAGACACATGGCAACAGGATATCATTGCTATAATGGAAACTTGGATTACAGAATGGCTCAAAATCTTTGGATATAGAGTTTTCAGGCGGGATAGAGAGGGGGATAAAAAGGAAGGGGTGGCATTATTAGTTCAGTATTCAATAACAGCTTTGAGGTGGGATTATGTGCTGAATGAGTCATCAAACAAGGCCGTATGGGAGGAGCTCCGAAATAAAAAAAAGTGGCAGCAACACTTCTAGGAGTGAACTATAGATCCCCAAATATCGAAAGATAGAAGAACAAATATGTAGGCACATTTCTGAGTGCAAAATCTATAGGGCAATAATAGTTGGGTATTTCAACTACCTCAATATCAACTGGGATACAATGAGTGTGAAGGCCACAGAGGGCACAAAAGTCTTGAATTGCATTCAAGAAAACTTTTTTATTTAGCCTGCACGTAACAAGCCCAACGAGAGAGGGCGCAATTCTAGATTTAGTCTTCGGTAATGAAGCTGGGCAAGTGGATGATGGAACACTGGGTTACAATTGTGGAAATAGTGACAACAATAGTTCGCTTTCGCATAATCGTGGAAAAGGACAAATAAAAAATAGAAGAAAAAGGTCTAAATTGGGGGAAAGGAAACTTTACGAAACTGGGCCATTTTCCATCCTTTCATAGATGCGAACATCGCTGACAAAGCTGGCATTTATTGCCCAGCCCTAACTGCCCTTGAGAAGCTATTGGTAATCCACCTTTCTGATCCATTGTAGGCCATGTGGTGCAGGTACATTGACAGTGTTGTTCGGAAGGGCGTTCAAGGAAGTTAACCCAGCGACCATGAATTAATGATGATATATTTCCAAGTCAGCATGGTATGAATTAGAAGGCCAATTCCAGCTGGTGGCAATCACATGAGACTGCTCCCCTTATTCTTCTATGTGGTAGAGGTTGCGGGTCTGGAAGGTGCTGTCGAAGGAGCCTTGTGAGTTGACGCATTGCATCTTGCAGATGGTAATCACTGCGACGATTGTCTGCCAGTGGAACAGGCAGTGAATGTTTAAGGTGGATGGTGGGCCAATTAACTGTTTGCTTTGTCATGGAAGGTCTCGAGATTCTGGAATGTTGTTGGAGCTGCACTCATTCAGGCAAGTGTAGTGCATTCCATCACACTCCTGGCTTCTGCCTTGTAGATCGTGTACAGTATTTGGGAAGTCAGGCTGTGACTTAATTTCTGTGGAATTCCCAGCCTCCGACCTGCTTTTGTAGCCACAGAATTTATGTGGGCCGTCCAGTAAAGTAAGGAATTCAGTCATGCTAATGTCTTTGAATGTTAATGGGAAATGGTTAGATTCTCCTTTGTTGGAGATGATCATTGCCTGGCATTTGCATGACACAAATACTACTTGCCACTTTTCAGCGCAAGCCTAAATTTTGTTCAGCTGTTGCTACATGTAGGCACGGACATTAACCACTGTGCAATAAACAAGAAAACAGTTTCAATAAAATAGCTGAGAGATGATAGGAGAGAGGAGAATATCAATTGGGTGTTCAGTTTCCGCTCCTGAATATCATCCACAGTACCTTTTAGGCCGTCATACTCAACATGGCATTTAACTGTCCACGTGTCTGAGACTCAACGTTCATATTTTAGCTGGGAAACTGCAGGACCGGAGTGAAAGTGACCTGCTTGGCCCAGTATACACTAAAAATGAAATTGATAACATTTATAATTGAATCGGCAGGAGTTAACGTGGTCAATGTGTGGCCAATTACATAGAAATGATAAACTAAACCGCTCATTATCATGTGATCAGTCATGTCTGAGTGCAATTAAATCACATCCTGACTCCCCAAATACTGTACACCATGTACAAGTCAGGAGTGTGATGGAATACAGTACACTTGCTTGAATGAGCACAGCTTTCATATTAATTCCCAACAGACGTGTAAGACAATCTCATGGACTTTGCGATGTTTCTGTTTAATCCCCCATGTTGTGTGCATCAGCGTCAACGCTGCTGAGGTAATGTTTGTTCATGTGACTGTAACTAATAACAGTGATCAAGTCACTGTGTCAGTAGAGATTTAACCCCAATATATATCGGGGTCCTTTTCAATGGATCAATTCAGAGCTCCTGCAAGAGCTCGAGGCTTCAGACCAAGAAAAGTCACTGCTTCTCCCAGACATGGGGTATCCAGTAATCCTTCAGATAGAGGATGTTTACTATATTGCTCTTGCATCCGTTGGAGTTCCTGGTAAGCCGTATGCATGGTGTAAATCGATGTTAACTGTGCTGCATATTTTACATAGCCACGTATTCCTTTCTATTGCTCTCTGCTCTTTTGGTCTTCTACAGAATTATTACATCAGTAATGATAATTGTTGATCAAAATCTGGTATACTTACTAGATTATTCTCCATACTGAATGTAGTTGAATCAGGTGTCTAGGCTAAGAGCAGGGATAAGACCATCAGGAGTAGTTAACAGTTTCATGTTGTGGCAGTCAGCTTTCCTGGAAAGTCTTTATGAATGGCTGTTTGTTGATAATGAGACAGTTGACGGTCTCAGTTTGCAAAAATGCAGTGCAATTTCACCCCCCCCCCCCCCTCCCCAAAACATTGTTCAGCTTAACTGAGATTTCACGGTATGTATAGCTATCACTGGCATGAAATACTATTTAATTGTGTATCAGACGGCTCTTTAGAGGCCTGGCTACTGAATTGTGCTTTTTCTTGACTCTGTCACACGTTCTTCACTGTCACTGGGCTATATTGTAAAATGAAATGTTTTGGCGTTACGTTTTATCAGTTTGCAGTGCATCTGTTGGCACCGTTTATTTGACAATATTTAATTGCAGATTATACATATCAGCTGTGATGTTGGTGCTTCGTTTATTGAACAATCCCACCACCTAAATCTGCCCTTCATATTTCTAGCTGATGGAATTTCAAGTATCGTGAGGACAGTCTGGAAGAGTTATTCGATTCTATTTATTCCATGCATTGTAGATGAATTCACTAGTGTAGGTGAAAAGCTGGAGACTTGGGTGATCGAAAGGAAGGTTAACCTATTCACAGAGGTTCCACAACTGAACAAACTAACACTGAGAATATGATCATTGAACAGCAGGCTGATGAAAGAATGCAGACACAGTGGTTAGGAGTGATTCGAATGTGAAAATGGATGACTAAAGACATTGCAGAAACTGAGAAGTCTGGGGTGATAGTGAAGGTGACTGAGAGGGACAGGTAGAGCAGTGAGAATGAAAAAGAAATAACCTGAGCACGAGAGAGCGAGGCAGGGAAACACTGGTGTGAGTAATTCATGAGAAGGAACTGTTGAAGAGTCCAAAACTATCATTGACAGAAACTGTGAGATGAGGGGTTGAGTTGGGTTTTGCCTGATTGGGCGAGTTCCGATGTTGGACTCGTTCCCCATGTACTTATTCCTGACACATCCTCATTCGATTTTGGTGAATAGCCCTGTTCCTTACTTTCTGACTGCATAAATAGACATAATATAATCAGTTAAGCTCTTTGGTAATTAATTATTTAAATACTGCGAACTTAAAGATCTGTGACTGCTGAATTCAATAATGATTGAGGCTGATTTAATTAATTCATTTTAATTTAAATTTGAGCTAGTTGAATTTGCGATGTAATTCGATTGAACATATATTATGCTGAATGAACAGTTCTTCTGACAAGAACAGCCAAAGAGAATAATGCTTGAATGTATGAATGTATGCATGTTATTGTGATGTATATATTAGATTGCTTCAATCTCTGTTGCATTTTCTTCCTGTGAAACCCACTCCCCTCTCACAACATTGAATCTTCTTTCTCCCCATCCGTTGCTTCAGTTTGGCTGCTTTACTAAACCATCAGCTCCCGACTCTCCTTTAGCTGTTAAATGTCCTTTCCTTTCTCTCCCTCCCAATATCACTCGATGTTTGGGCCTCCGGCTGTCTCTTCCAATCTAATCCAAATCCTCAAACTCATCGACGTGGCTCTCAGAACTTTTCAGTTTGTGGCAGCCCTTGTCAGTTCCCTTCTTCCAGAGGAACAAACCAATTGCATTCCCCTTTCCCAAACGGTCCCTGCTGTCTGGATCCAAAGTTAACCCATTGGATTCCCGTTCCATGAAGCCCCTTCTTCCTTTTCCACTGGCACTCCGTCTTCACAGTGGATCTAGTGCTTACTTTATTTACTTTCTACATCAATTTCCCAAGTTAATATTTGGAATTGTGCTTCAGACGTATCTCTGCCGAAAAGCCTTGCCCATATCAATGTATCACTTTGCAGAGTTCCGTGCAGCGAAAAATCTGGAACCTCCACTCCAGATGCTGTGAAACCGCTGTTTTAGATCCATAAGAACATAAGAAATAGGAACAAGAACAGGCAACTGGGCTCCACGATCCTGAACCATCTATCAATATGAATGCGGATGATTTAATCGTGGTCTTACCTCCACATTCCTATCCATTGACTGCTCAAAAATTTGTACAACACAGCCTTGAATCTATTCAATGATTCGATCTCAACTGCTCTCTGGGGTAGAGAATTGCAAAGATTATCAGCCCTCTGACAGATGAAATTCCTCCTCATTTCCGCCTGAAATGTGAGACACTTTATTTCGAAACAACGGTCCATAGCTCTAAATTCGCCCTGAGGGGAAGCACTGTCTCCGCATCTACCCTGTCAAGCATTCTCAGAATCGTATATGTTGAAACAAAGTCATCAATCATTCTTCTAACCTCAAAAGCATATAGGGATAACCGGTTCAACCTTTCCTCAAAAGACAAACCCATCTTGCAGGAATCAATCCAATGAACCTTCTCTGAATTTATTCCAGTGCAAATATATCCCTCTTTAAATAAGGAAACCCAAACTGTATGCAGTATGCTAGGTGTGTTCTCAGCCATGCTCTTTAATGTTGTAGCAGGACTTCCATACTTTGCTATTCCATTGCCTTGCAATAAATACCAACATTCCATTTGCCTTCCAAGTTACTGGCTGTACCTGCATGCTAACAGTTTGTGATTCGTGTACCAGGACATCCAGGTCCCTCGGCACCATATCATTCTGCAACCTCTGTACATTTAAATAATGTTTTCTTTTCTATTCTTCCTACCAACGCAGATAAACACACATTTTCCCACATTGTACTCCATCTGTCAAATTTTTGTGCACTCACTCAACATATGTTTTCCTTTGTAGACTCTCTGTGTACTCCTGAACATTACTTTCCCACTTACCTTTGCACTGTCAGCAAACATGGTTACAATGCACTCGGTCCATCCATCCAATTCATTTATATAGATTGTCAATAATTGAGTCCCCAGCACTGATCACTGTGGCACCCCACTGAGTGCAAGTCTGATCAATAATTTATCTGATTCCTTTCTTTTATTCTCTCTCTCTCTCTTCCAGTTAACTTGATTGCGATTGTGATCCTTTCTCGAGGACAGTGCGGTCTCTCCAAATGTATCTCTCTCTATCTGGTTGGAATGGCAGTGGCCGATTTCCTGGTCATTATCACTGACCCTATACTGAAGCAGATTGGTCGAATTTATTTCCCAGATTCAGTCCTTTTCATTACTCCTGTGTGTTGTCTCATTGTGTTCATGAGGTTTGCATTCACAGAGATTTCTGTCTGGCTCACAGTCGCTTTCACCTTTGATCGATTTGTGGCCATCTGTTGTGAGAATCTGAAAACAAAATATTGCACTGAGAAAACGGCAGCTGTGGTTCTCGGAACAGTGAGTGTGTTGAGCTGTTTAGAGTCTGTCCCCTGGTACTTTATATATAAAGCTAAATATGTAATTGATAATGTCCCCTGGTATTGTGTCATCAAACAGACCTTCTTTACTTCCACCGCATGGACTGCATTTGAACTGTTTCACCGCATTTTAACCCCTTTTGTTCCATTTTTTCTGATTTTGCTGCTCAATGCTTTGACAGTCAGACGTATTTTGGAGGCGAGTAGGGTTCGCAGCCGTCTTCCAGGCCGGGGCGGTGGAAAGAATCGCAAGGATCCAACGATGGAGAACAGAAAGAAATCCATCGTTTTACTCTTCAGTATATCTGGCAGTTTCATATTATTATGGGTGACACAGGTTGTGTATAACATTTACCGGCGAATTACCAATATTCGGTATTATTACTCCGGCACGGACCCTCGTCTCATCACAGAACGCACTGCAGCAATGCTGCAGCTTCTTAGCTCCTGCACCAACACGTGTATATACGCAGTGATCCAGACTAAATTCAGAGAGGAGCTGAAGAACGCTGTGAAATATCCACTCAGTTTAATTGCTAGCTTAGTCAAGTCATAGAAAGGATGGAAGGGTTTCAAGAACTCGAAGTATATACCCTTACATACGCTATCCTTAACACCTCATGGTACGAAAAGTGCATTTTATATGAGCAGCATATAGCGCTGAAATTAACTTTTAAGTGTGATTTTGGCATTGTATTGTATTGATAATATGACCTATTGGCGCCAGAGTTGCTCTGCAGAAGGTTCATGAATTGTTTCTCAAAAATGCTTTAAGAGCTCATCTGGGCTTCAACTAGAACTACCCTGGAGCTGTAGGTAGGTAGGTAGGTAAGTAGATAGATAGATAGATAGATAGATAGATAGATAGATAGATAGATAGATCGATCGACGTATTGAGAGACAGAGAGTGAGTGATACATTGGAAACACCCAGAGCTTGACTGTGCCCTGGATCATAATGCTTGTCTTTGTGTTCTTCTGTCTCTGCATTTCTGTCTACGTAACTGTCTGTTTGTTTCTGTCGTTCTCTCTTTATGCTTGTCACTGTTATTTTTCGCTCTTCTGCACCATCTATTTTTCTGATTTTCGATCGCTTCAAATATTTCCCGCTGCTTTTTTCTACTCTGTCATTTTGTTTGACTCTCCACTCCTCTTCATCTCTCTCTCTCTCTTCATCTCCGTCCCCTGTCATTCACCCTCTCTTTGTCTTATTCGCTATTTGTCCATCTCGCTTTGCATGTCTCTCTCTCTCTCTCTCTCTCTCCATGTATTGCTCGGTTAATCTCCTGTCTCTCTCCCTCTCTTCTTACCCATGCCCTCTCTGCCTCTCTCTCCAGGTCTGCCCCCCTATTTCTCCCCTTTCCTGTCTGTCTCTGTGTTACTCACACCATGCCTATTCCTGCGTTTCCTGCTCCACGTCCGTTTCTCTGTCCTTCACCATGACTGTCGCTGCTTTTTCCCTCCCAATTTATGTTCAATGCACTCTCGCTCTCCATGTTCATCTTTCCGTTTCTCCCTCTTGTACATGACTCTTTCTCTTTCTCCCTCCCTCCATGTCTGCCCGTGATGTTTTTCTCTCTCCCTTACTTGCTACTTAATACTCACTATCTCACCTGTAATATGGAGTATAATTTGCGTAACAGAGAGAGGAAGGGAGAGCTGCTGAAAGTAATTGAGATATAGAGGTGCAACTAGGAAGAAATGCATGTTATGAACATAAGAACAAAGGAAATAGGAGCAGGATTATACAAAGTGGCCCCTCAAGCCTTCTTCCCCATTCAATGCAATCATGCCTGATCTTCTACTTTAACTCTCCTTTCCTGCTCTATGCCCATATCCCTTGGTTCCTGAGACATCAAACGCTATCAATATCTATCTTGAATATACCAAACGATGGAGCATCTGCAAATCTCTGGAGTTGACAAAGAGCAGAACCCTCTGAGTGGAGAATATTCTTTTTGTATCAGTCCTAAATGGTCGGTCACTTATCCTGAGACTGCGTACCAGTATTCTAGATTGCCCAACCAGCAGAAATAACATGTCATTTTCAACCCTGTCAAGCCCCAACAGAATCGTGTATGTTTCACTGAGATCCTGTCAGTTTTAATAAACTGCAGAGAGTATAGGCCCAATTTACTCAGCTTCGAAACCCTCTCATCACAGGAACGAACCTAGTGATAACACGCTGTGCAACTTCCAATTAAATTATATACTTCATTGGATATGGAGACAAAAACTGCACACAATACTCCAGGTGTGGTATCACCACAAACCTATGTAAGTGCAGAAAGATGTAATTTTTCTTATGCGCCAATCCCCTTGCAATAAAGACCAAATGCCACTTCCATTCCTGATTTCTTGCTGTACCTGCATGCTAACTTTTAGTGTTCCTTTTATGAGTAAACTCAAGTCTCACTGAACATCAATAGTTTAAAAAACCAACACCTTTTAAAGGGTATTCGGCATTTCCATTCTTTACAACAAATTTAATAACATCACACTTCACATTGAACTCCATTTGCCACTTTTTTGCCACTCACTTAATCTGTCCATATCTCTTTGCAGCCTTTTCGTGCCTCCTAAAAGCTTACATCTTAGTAAACTTAGATAGATTGCTCCAAGCCTCTTCATATGAATCGTTAATTTAGAATGTAAATAGCTGAAGCCCAGCACTGATTCTTGTGGCCTTCGACTAAGTCCAGCCTTCCGACTGGAAAATTCCCAGTTTATCCCTACTCTGCTTCCTATCCGTTAACCTTGCATATTTATCTTTTGCCTGGCACCTTATTGAAGGCCTTTTGGAAATCTGAGTAACGTATAGCTGCTTCTGTCTCTTTATCTACCCTGCTGGCTGCATCCTCAAAGCTGTTTAATGAATTTTTCAAACATGATTTCTCTTCCTGAAAACAGAGAGATGTTGTTGAAGCTTTTCGTCTTACACTCATCAGAACATCTGGTTGGGATAGCTGTTACTAGTGGAGTGCCGCATGGATCAGTGCTGGGGCTTTACTTATCTACTATCTATATTAATGACTTAGTTGAAGGAACCGAATGTATGGTTGTTAATTTTGCTGATGACACAAATACCTGTAGGAAAGTAAGTTGTGAGGAGGAGATAAAGAGTATGCAAAAGACTATGGAAAGGTGAACTGAGTTGGTGAAAAGTTTTTAGATGAAATATAATGTGGGAAAATGTGCACTTGCCCACTTTGGCAGGAAGAATATAAAAACAGCATTTTATTTAAATGATAAGAGTTTGCAGAACTCAGCGGCACAGAACGATTTCAGTTTCCTGATATAAGATTGACAAAAAAAAGGTCTGCAGATACAACAAGTGATTAGAAAGACAAATGGAGAGTTGCCATTTATTGCAAGAGGAATGGAAAAGTAACAACGATTTGCTACAGTTTTACAGGGCGTGGTGAGACCACATCTGGAAGACTGCGTAAAGGTTTGCATTCGAAGAGGTTCAGAGAAGGTTCACTTGACTGATTCCTAGGATGAAGGGATTACCTTATGAGGAAAGATTGACAGATTGGGCCTGTATCCATTGCAGTTTGGAAGAATGTGAGGTGATCCTATTAAAACATATAAGATCCTGAAGGGACTTGACATCGTAGATGCTGGAAGAATGTTAGGATGTTTTCCCTTAGGGGAGAGACGAGTACTGGGGGCCACAGTTTAAAAATAAAGGGTCTCTCATTTATGACGGAGTTGGGGTGAATTTATTTGCTCTCAAATGAATGTTAGTCTTTGGAACTCTGTTTCCCAGAGAGCAGTGGAGACAGGGTCATTGACTTTTTAAAGGCTGAGAGAGATAGATTCTTGATTGACATGGGAGTCAAAAGTTATATCAGGTAGACAGAAAAATAGGCTTGAGGGGTAGAATGGCGTCTGTTCCTAATTCGTATGTTTGTATGTTGTACAATCTTTTTTTTTGTATTCCTGGCGAGTGTATTCTCGTATTCTAGTTTTCTACCTTTTCCTCAAATGTTTTGTCGCCATTTGCTGGTTTCTAAAACACTCCCAATCCTAATGCTTACTAGTGTTGTTCGCAGCATTATAAACATCTTGTTTTAATCCAATTCCATCTTTAACTTCCATAGGAAGTGAATGATGGATCTGCTTTTGATGAGTTTGTGTTTTGTTAATGGAATGCATTTTGGTCGAGTATTTTGAATTGTCTCTTTAAATGTTTCTTACAGTTTATTTACTGTCATAAAATCTAGTCTATTTATCTAATCGACTTTAGCCAGCTGCCCGGTCATGCTTCAGTAATTGTTTTTGTTTAAGTTTAACGTTGGTCGTTCGGAAGAGCATGTCAGGAAATTCCACACTACGGTGCCAAGCAGCCTACCCGCCCTATTATTTCCTTACGTGTACTCCACCTCCATTTTGTCACTCCTCGGTTTACAAGTGAGTACAGGGAAGGAAAATGAGCAGATTCACATTAGTTGAAGGCAGGGTTTTGAATTTTAAAATGAGCAGGACTTCCTTTGGGATCAGAAAGAAAGAACCCAAACTCTTCTCCACAAATGTCTATAAATAGAACAGTATCGAGAAAATAAAGTTCCTCTTGCAACACATGAGCCGATCAGACTCGGCCTTTGGAATGCAGAGAGGCAATGCTTAAAATCACAGATCTTTGAAAACCCACGTCTCCTCCCCTCACACCCAGCATACAACTGTTCTGATGAAGAGTCACCGACCTGAAACGTTAACTCTGCTTCTCTCTTCACAGATGCTGCCCGACCTGATGTGTATTTCCAGCATTTCTTGTTTTTATGACAGATTTCCAGTATCTGCAGTATTTTGCCTTTATTACAACAAATTGTCAATGCGTTTCAATGCTCCAGCCAGCCACATTCGGACGCATCTTACTGATCTCTCCTGATAATTGTCAGGAGCTGCAAGAATGACACGATTCTGGGAACCTATTGCATTTTCTTCTCACTCTAACTCAACACGTACTCAATCTGCACAGTTTGTGTGAAGATCGGGATGGGACAAGGTCTGTAGCAAGTTGGTTTGCAGGTGAGCTACAACTGTGTACTTCAGCGTACACATGTAAACTGTTGCAGTGTTTTCGGTGGATGTTGCTGATGGACAGCGTGTAGATATGAAATCGGTGGAGGCTAAGGGTAAATCATTGACGGACTCCAGACATAACGGCGCAGCAGAATGAATAGAAGCCATTGCAGGCTGAGGGTTGCAGTGAGGAGTCAGATTCTGTAAAAATAACAATACCCATGTACACTGTGTGTGCACTCTCGTGTGCATTGACATTTGTAACACGAGTGACTGTGTAATTTGTGCATCTCTCCCAGTGTGGAGTTGGACTCTGTAATAAGTGCCCTATGAACATTGTGTGTCACCTGCAGTGAGGAGTTGTACAATGTAAAACGTGTCCCTATGCATTGTATGTGCATTTCCCAATGTGTCGTCAGGCTATGAAAGGTGTCCCTCTGTACAGTTTGGGTCTTTCCCAGTGACAAGTCAGAGTCTGCAAGAAGTGTCCCTGTGCAGTGTTAATAAATCACTTCAGATAGGGCTTAATCTCCTCGATTTATTTTTAATAAAATCCTGTGATACTGTGCTAAGTTGTTGAAGAGAATCTTCACGCCCGCCCTGCCCGAGCTGATCGTTCCAAAACTGGTCCCAAAACTGGACACGCAAGAAAACATCGTGACCCTCTTAAAAGAACCAAACAAAATGTCGGCCTGGTATAATTAGCAATATGGCTTCCCAGTATCTGAATCAAAATCTTATCCCACTACCTGACTCAAAATAAACTGCTGGTTCTGCATCTTAATCAACATGGATTCATACTATGTGACGTACAGCAAAATGATGGCATAGTACTTCAATTGCAATAGCGGCCAAGTATCTGAAATAAAATGGCACCATTACTTCACAAGTAAATTTTTCTATCTTCAAAAACAAAACTAACCATGCCCTCGAATTATAACAGATGGTCGCTTCTGTTGGAAAGAAATCTGAAATAACACCAATTAATCAACATGGCTTCCGATGGAGTCATGAAAAGCAAAATGGCAGGCCGGTATCTGAATGAAATTGGCCACCTTATCTCGTTGAAGCCGTCGCACTACCGCGAAAAAACACATTTTCCAATGAAACGGTATTGAATGGTTTCACATTTCGAGTTGATTGATACCTCAGCTCCCGTTGGTCATGTGTCCATTAGTGTATGCGGGCAACACGGCAGGGAATGCTGTTTCAACGTTGGGCTATAACCTGTTTAAATCACAAGGGCTCTGGGAGGCCCGTGTTTGAAGGAGCCTACTGAAAATTGCTTTTCCATTCCCCTCCAACAACCTCCCTTGTCATCCCTGAATGATATTCTGTACTGTTTAATAACTCCAGAAATTCACAGTTTAATATTAACATATTAACCGAGGCCCAGAAGTTAGGGTTTATGAAGTAAATACAATTCCAGAATGAAAGAGAGAAAAAGGAACTCACGTGAATCCGTTGGCTGTCACCTTATGGAGAAGGCCTCAGTCAGGCCACTCTGGAAAGAAAGTGTCTTCCCCAGCGACAGCTCGTTCCAAAACCCCGCATCCTCTCATTGCAGCATTTCTACAAAATAAAATTCCTCTGGAGCAATAGAGAAAATAACGCATTCAAAACAAAGCAGAGAATAAAAAGCACAGCAAGAGCTCAGGGACCCCTCGCACTCACTCACTTACAGCGACAATCTCGCAACAACAGCATTTGCAAACAAATCCCGTTGTGTAAAAATTAGTCTGAGAAAACGTATTAGACTCATGTGCTTTATCAGTTCGATATGCTGCATTCGTTTGAGGACTGTATTGGTTGAAGGGGATTTAAGTGGTGCTATTAGTTTGAGATAATGCATTATTTTGAAGGGCTTTATAGTTTTAGATACTATATTATTTTGATGGATTTTGTTTGGTCGAAGGACATTATTAGATTGAAATTCTGTATTGGTATCAGAGACGTTATTATTTGTAGCAACAATGTTGGTTTGAAGACTGTATTCGTTTGAGTGACGTCATTATCTTGAGGCACTGTATTAGTTTGGTTTCTGTATTGCTATGAGTTTCTGTATTCATTTGAATGACATTAATAGTTTGAGATCCTGGAATATTGTGAAGCACCAGATTAATTTTAGATGTGGTATTAGTTTGAGGGGCTGTGTCAGTTTCAGGGTCTGTGTTAGCTTACGTGGCAGTATAGGTTGAGTTCTTTTATTCATTCATGGGATGTGGGTGCTGCTGGCTAGGCAGCGTTTATTGCCCATTCCTAATTGTCCTTGAGAATGTGGTGGTGGGCTGTCTTCTTGAATCGCTACATTCCATATGGGGCAGGTACACCCACAGTGCTGGTAAGAAGGGAGTTCCAGGATTTGACTCAGCGACAGAGAAGGAATGGCGATATAGTTCCATGTCAGGATGGGGTGTGGCTTGGAGGGGAACTTGCATGTTTTGGTGTTCTCATGCATTTGCGGCCCTTGTCCTTCTAGGTGGTAGAGGTCGCGAGTTTGGAAGGTGTTGTCTAAGGAGCCTTAGTGCATTGCCGTAGTGCATTCATGTACATGGTATACACTGCTGCCACTGTGCGTCGGTGGTGGAGTGAGTGAATGTTTGTAGATGGGGTGACAATCAAGTGGCTACTTTGTCCTGGATGATGTCGAGCTTCTTGAGTGTTGTTGGAACTGCACCATCTAGGTAATTGGAGAGTATTCCATCACACTCCTGACTTGGGCCTTGTAGATGGTGGACAAGCTTTGGGGAGTCAGGAGGTGAGTTACTCACCACAGGCTTCGTAGCCTCTGACCTGCTCTTATACCCACGGTATTTATATGGCTATTCCAGTTCAGCGTCTGGTCAATGGTATCCCCCCGAATAGTGATAGTGGGGGAGTCAGCAATGGTACTGCCATTGAATGTCAAGGGAAAATGGTTGGATCCTATCTTGTTGGAGATGGCCATTGCCTGGCACTTGTGTGGCATGAATATTACTTGCCACTTATCGGCCGAAGCCTGGATATTACCTAACTCTTGCTGCTTTTCCAAACGGACTACTTCTCTATCTGAGGAGTCACGAATGGTCCTCAACATTGTGCAATCATCAGCGAACATCCCCACTTCTGACCTTATAATTGTAGGAATGCCATTGATGAAGCAGCTGAAGATGATTTGATCTAGTATACTACCCTGAAGAATTCCTGCAGTGATGTCCTGGAGCTGAGATGATTGATCTCCAAAAACTACAGTCATCTTTTTTTGTGCTATGTATTACTCAAACCAGCAGAGAGTTTCTCCTCTGATTCCCATTGACATCAGTTTTGCTAGTGCTCCTTGATGCCATGCTCAGTGAAATGCTGCATTGATGTCAAGCACAGTCACTCACACCTCACCTCTTTAGTTCAGTTCTTTTGCCCATGTTTGCACCAGGGCTGTAATGAAGTCAGGATCTGAGTGCCCCTCGTGGAACCCAAACTAAGCGACACTGAGCAGGTTACTGCTAAGCAAGCTCTGCTTGATAGCACTGTCAAAAACACCTTCGATCCCTTTCTGATGATTGAAAGTTAGACTGATAGGGTGGTAATTGGCCGGGTTGGACCTGTCCTGATTTTTATGTACAGAACATACATAGTTGGCACCTCGATATTAGCTTGAGAATCTGTATCAGTTTGAACCTTTGTATTAGTTTGATCATCTGCATTACTTTGATGTGCAATATTGTTCTGATGTCCTATGGTAATTTAAGGCACTGCATGAGTTTGAGGATCTATATTAGGTTTAGAGACTATATCAGTTTTAAGGACTGTATTGGTTTAGGGCTTTATTAATTTGATGTACATATTAATTTGAGGAGTTTTACTAGTTTGAGAGTCTGTATTCATTTGAGGTGCCATATTTGTTGAGGGAAGCCTTCATTTCAGGGTCTGTATTAGTTTGATGTGCTAAAAAAAATTGAGATATTGCTTTACTTTAAACTGGTATGTTATTTGAGGGCTGTATTTGTTTCAGTGGCTTTACTTGTTTGAGCCATCATATTAGTTTGGTGTGTTATAGAGAGATACAGCACCAAAACAGGCCCTTCAGCCCACACAGTCCACGCCGACCATCAACCACCCAGTTAGACTAATCCTACATTAATCCCATTTTCCCTCACATACCCACCGTCCCTCAATTCTCCTACCACCTACCTACACTCGGGGCAATTTTTTCAATGATCAATTTACCTATCAACACACAAGTCTTTGGCATGTGGGTGGAAACCGGAGCACCCTGAAGAAGCCCACCCGGTAAAAAGGGAGAACTTGCAAACTCCGCATCAGCAACACCCAGAACCGCATCTGGATCGCTGGAGTGGCGAGGCTGCGGTGCTAACCATTGCGCCACTGTGTGCTGTAGAAGTTTGCAATGCTGTATTTGTTTGAGGGGATTTATTATTTTTACAGGCTGCTTTGTTTTGTGATGCTGTATTAGTTTGAAGGGTTGCCTATCTCAGAGGTGTTTTATTACTGTGAGGAGCAGTAATAATTTTAAGTGCTCTATTGATTTAGTCCATGTTATTTGGATGAGCTGTATAAGTTTGAGACGCTGTACTGGTTTGAAGTGCTGAATTAGTTTGAGGTGCTGGGCCAATTTATGGTGGCCTGTAATATTTTGAGGGCAGTAGTGGTTTGAGGGGCTGAATTACTTTGAAGGTTTTATTAGATTGAGTTGCTGTATTAGAGTGAGAGGCAGAATCAGATTGAGAGGTGCTGTATTACGTTAGCTACGGTTTTAGTTTGAATGCTGTATTACTTTACAGACCATATTGTTTTGAGTTACAGTATTAATTTGAGTTGTCTATTTCTATGACATGCAGTATTCGTTTCAATGGCTTTATTTGTTTGAGATATTGTATTAGTTTGCGTAGCATTAAAGGGTGAGATTTTACTAAATTGAGCCGTTGTATTCTTTCAGGAGCTGCATTGGTTTGAGGTGCAGGATTAGTTTTACTGATTTTATTAGTTTGTGGGGCGTTATTCATTTGCCGTGTTGTGCTATTTTGAACGAATGCATAAGTTTGAGGGTCAATATTAGTTTGAGGTGCTGTAATAGTTTAAAATGCGGCACTGCTTTAGAGCTGCATTAGTTGCATGGGCTGTATTAATTTGAGGGAAGGTGCCGTATTTGTTTGATGACTGTATTGTTTTCATTTTAATTATAACATGGGCTGTGAGCAACGCTGGGGAGGCCAGGATTGTTGCCCATCACAAATCACTATGAGAAGGTGGTGGTGAGCTATCTTCTTAAACTTCTGCAGTCCAAATAGTGCAGATATATTCATACTGCAGCAATGGGGAGAGCTGCAAGATTTTGACCCAGCAACAGTGAAGGGACGGCAATAACATTCCAACTAAGGAGTGTGTGTGTGACTTGGAAGGAAACTTGCGGGAAGTGTTGTTCCTAAGCTCCCTTTCTCCTTCTGGAATGTATAGAAGCTTGTTTGGAATGTGCTGTTCAAGGAGCCCTGGGACGTTTCCTACAGTGCATCATGTAGGTGGTACATAATGAAGCCACAGTCCACCGGTGGTGGAGAGAATGAATATTTAATGTGTAGAAGGGGTACTGATCAAGTGGGTTACTTTGTCCTGGAGGCTGTCCATCTTTCTTCTTCAAGGCTAGGGGAAATGATTCCATCATGCTTCTGATTTGAGTCTTGGAGATGGTGACAGGATTTTGGAGGCATGTTACGCTTCACAGAAATACAAGCCTTAGATAGCCTCTTGTAGCCACAGTATTTATATGGCTGGTCCAGTTATAATTATTGCCAACAGTAATCCCCAGGATGTTGATGTCGGGTAGTTCATTGAGATTAAAGTAATTGAACCGGAAGAGGATATAATTAGATTGTCTCTTGCTGGAGGTTGTTATTTGACACTTATGAGCAAAACCATGAACGTTGTGCAAGTTGTGTTGCATTCCTGCACATACTGCTCTAGGCTCTCTGGAATGCGGAATGGTACTGAATACTGTGCAATCACCAAATAAAATTTCCACTTCTCATCTTATGATGGACGGAAAGTAATTGATGAGGATGGTTGGGCCAAGGACACTACCCTGAGGAACTCCTGCAGTGATGTCCTGGAACAAAGATGATTGAATTCCTATAACCAAAACCATTTTCCTTTGTGATAGATCTAGTGGAGACCTTTCCTCCTTATTTCCATTGACTCCAGGTTTGCTTGGACTCCTTGATGTCATACTCGGTCAAATGCTGCCTTGATGTCAAGGGCAGTCACTCTCACCTTACCTCTGGGGGGTCAGCTCGTTGTCCATGTTTGGACCAATGCTGTAATGAGGGCAGGAGCTGAGTGGTCCTGGCAATACCCAAACTGAGCATCAGCGTGCAGGTTATTGCTAAGCAAGTGCCGCTTGATAGCACTGTCGACGGCCACTTCCATCATGTTACTGATGATCAGAAGGAGCCTGATGTTTGGGCCCAGGACAATACCTTGAGTAACTCCTACAGTGATGTCGTGGAACTCAGATGGTTAACCTCCAACAAACCTCCAATGCATCCACTATCTCTGCAGTAACTTCCTTTAACTCCCTTGGTACATTCCAACAGGCCCAAGGGACTTGACAGCCTTTAGTCCCGTTAGTATTCTCATTATATTTCTCTAGTGATAGTGATTGTTCTAAGTCCGTGCCTCCCTTTTGCCTCCTGATTTTCAACTATTCTTGTGCGTTTTTTTTGTTTGTTTTCTGTTCTGAAGACGCATACAGAATACATGTTCAAAGCCCTTGTCATTTCTTCGTTTCCCGTTGTTAATCCCCTAGTCCTACAATAATGCGGATAGTTTGTATGATTATTGACATCCTTCAAATCATGTGTGCCAGACAAAAGACCTTGAAAAACCCTTAACTGTGTGTCTAATCTCAGAACACCGGATGAACTGGTTCTGAGATGCCGAATGAAGAAGTTGTTATAGGGTACGTGCCCTTATGCTCTGGTAAATCACCATAGGTTTGAGCATGACGGGACTCCGTGAGGAGTTTATTGGTTAAGAATTAGGATGAAAAAAGCACCCTCCAAATTGTGAGCAGTACAATGGAGAGAACCAGGAACAGGAAAACAAAGAACAATGTAGAGAAAACCGACGAATAAAAATTTCAAGAGATGATGTGCACTACCCATGCAGGACTAATGCTGCAAGCATACAATCTGCATCATACTCTAAATCACGGCCCTAGTTTTTCTTTGAGTAAAACTTACTAAACTTTTTCTGACTTTGTCTCAATAATGCAGCTTCACAACTGAGGTTTTGCCATGTCAGAACCTATGTATATATCCATCCTCCTGGCCTGTACATAACTAAAAAAAGGCTGAAATTTATTGGCCTTTCCCGAGTTTATTTATACAACTTAGTGATTTGAGTGACTGCTTTCGAATGCAGTTCAGAGTCAATGGTCAGCGACCGTAAACATTAACTCTACTTATTTCTCCAGAAGTGCTAGTTGATCTGCTGAGTCGTTCGAGCTTTTTCACATTTTATTTCAAGTGCCCTGCATCCACCTTGTTTTGTTATGGTAAACGCTAAACATATTAGTGTGGGATTTGATTCATCTCAAAGACAATATGCATAAGGCAAGGGTGTTTCCCATCCTAAGGTCGTCAGTGAAGTAATTTGACGTTTCCAACAACCAAAGAGCTTCACGGTCTGTTTATTTTTGATAGACGCTTGTCTTTTCACTTTTTTTCAAATTAATTCAAATCATCAAGCGGCTAAGCTACGATTTGAAGACACGTTTGCTATTTATCAACGTTTCTAATTACTAACTTACAAGCCTAACCAAATAGTTACATATCCTTCACGTAAATCATCATTCTTGACATGCCGGGCACCTATTTCCTCAGTTTTATCAATGCCAGGCAAACAGCACACCAAAAATGCAGGAATTGGCATTACAGCCCAGTGAACGGGTACTGATATAAATGCTAAGGGAAGATGAATTTCAGATTAGTCCTGGTATTGCTGTGGCTCGATTGATTAGGAAAGAATTGAACTCAAATTTAATGCATTTTCTGAAGGAGCAGGGCCACTCATAGGGTTAAATATTGTGAACATTATCATAATGGCATAAGAACATAGGAGCAAGAATAGGCCATTCAGTCCATCGAGCCTATCCCGTCATTCAATATGATGATGGCTGATCATCCACCTCAATACCTTTTCCCCACTCAATCCTCCTATCCCCTTATGTCATATGTGTTTAGAAATCTGTCAATCGCTGCTTTAAGCATAAGAAATGACTGAGCTTCCACAACTCTCTGGGGTAGTGAATTCCAAAGATTTGCAACCCTCTGAGCACATAAAATTCTCCTCATTTCTGTCTTCAGTGGCTTCCCCCTTAGTTTTAAGATGTCTCCCGTGGTCCTAGACTACCCAACTAGGGGAAACATGTTACCTGCATCTACCCTGTCTATCCCGGTTAAGTATTTTGTAGGTTTCAATGATAGCACCTCTCGTTCTTCGAAACTCCAGAGAATGCATGCCTGGTTTCCCCAGTCTCTTTTCATAGGGAAGTCCTGCCATCCTTGGAACAAGTCTGTTGAACATTCGTGGCACTCCCTCTATGGCAATGATATCCTTCATAAAGTAATGGGACCAAAACTACAGACAGTACTCCAGGTACTGTCTAACCAAGGTTCTACAAAATTGAAGTAAGACTTCACTATCCCTGCACTTAAATCCTCTTGCAATAGAGGCTAACGTACCAGTAGCCTTCCTAATTGCTTGTTGCACCTGTATGTTAGCTTTCAGTGATTTATTGACAAGGACACCAAGGTCCCTTTGTACATATAAACTTTCTAATCTTGTGCCATCTAAGAAATACTGTGCACATCTATTCATCCTACCAAAGTGGATAACCTCACATTTTTCACATTATATTTCATCTGCCACGTTCTTGCCCTCTCACTATGTCTGTCCAAATCCCATTGAAGCCGCGTTGCATCTTCCTCACAGCACACATTCCCAGCTAGTTCTGTGTTTTCTGTGAACTTGCAAATACTACATTTAGTCTCACATCCAAGTCATTGATATATAGTGTCAAGAGAAGGGGCCCAAGCACTGATCCCTACGGTACCACACTAGTCACAGCCTGCCAATGCAAGAATGGCCCGTTTACACCTGCCATCTGATTTTCGACTGTTAGCCAATCCTTAATCCATGCCAGTATATTATGTCCTATCCTATGCACTTTAATTTTGCGAACCAACCTCCTGTGGGGGGCTTTATCAAAAACCTTCTGAAAATCCAAGTATACAGCTTCCAACAACTCCCCTTTTATCAATTCTATTAGGAACATCCTCAAGAAACTCCAAAGATTCGTCTAACATGATTTCCCATTCCTAAATCCATGTTGACTATGACCAAGCAGATCATTATTATCCAAGTCTCCATTTATTACATCCTTTAGAATAGATTCTAGCAAATTCCCAACGACTGATGTAAGGCTAAAGGGTCTGTCATTCCCTGTTTTCACTCTCCCTCCCTTCTTAAATTGCGGGGTGATATTTGCGACCTTGCAATCTACAAAAACCGGCCCAGCATCTACAGAAGCAATGCATGTTCAATGCATCCACTGCCTTCATAGCTACCAGTTTCAACACTCTCGGATGTAAAATATCAGGTCCTGGGGACTTACCAACCTTCAGCCCTATTAATTTCTCCAATACAACCTTCAATCGCTCATTATCCCTAATCCCCTGGATCTCTAATTCTGGGAGATTTGTTATATTTTCCTCAGTGAAGACAGGCGCAAAGTAATCATTTAGCTGCTCTGCCATTTCTCTATTCCCCATTATAAATTCTTCTGAATCTACCTGTATTTGGACACTCATTCGTCTTAGCCAAACGTTTCCTTTTTGCATTCCTGTAGAAGCTTTAACTGTCCGTATTTTTGCTGGCTTATATTCATTTCTATTCCCCCTTTCTTTATTAGTTTCTTCGACCTCCTTTGCTGTATTCTAAAATTCCCCCAATCATTAGATTTAATACTATTTCTGGCAACTTTATAGGCATTTTCTTTAACGTCCTTTGCTTTCTACAGTTGGCTGTCATTCTTATGAAATTTTTGTGCTGTCATGGTCCTGTACTTTTTGTTTCCAGGACTATGCAGTTTGCCTTTAAGGTTTGCAAAAATCAATATTGCTTTAAGAACCAGCAAGCCTCAGGAGTTATAGAAAGGTGCATTTTTGGTTGCCGTTGGAAGCAGCCATTTGGAGATTGTGATTCAAAGGGTGCATTCTTGTTACCATAGATATACCCACTGGGAGTGAGTAGCAAGTGGCACATTTGTAGCAATTCAATTTTGAACTGGCATTCAGTTGAAGACAGCTTGTTCTAACAGAACACACAGACAGAGGACACAGAATCTGTAGTTTTTAGCACACCTGAGAAAGAGTTCTCAACCATTTAAACTGAAGGAATAGGATTTTAGTCTGTATAATTCTTATCTCTCAAAATTCTTAAAAAAGACAAGCCAAAACAGATAGCTCTGGTATTTCAAGCTGAAGGGTGGGAAGTTAGACTGTGACAAACTTTGGTCCCTGAAAAAACTCTAAAGTCAGATTGATTCCGTTGAAGTGTTTGCAAGTCGTTAATTGTTGAAATTCGCTGGAGAAGGAAAGCAGCATTCTATGAGGACTTCAAGAAACATTCTTTGAGGACTTCAAGCAACATTGCACTGTACATTTGCAAGAACTCTAATTTTCCCTATTTTATATTTTGTGTATATCTTCATTGTGTTTAAGATTTTAGTTCTTCTAATTAAAGAGTTAATTTGTTGATTTAAAGACACCTGATTTCATTAGTCTCATTCGGCGGTTAATAGATGGTACAATTTGGCTGGGCCTTTCATTAATTTGGAAAGTTTTAAATGATGTGTAAGGTGATACGTGGAATGATGGGATTGAATTATCAGTGTGTTTCTCCCACCACAATCAGAATCATAAATTTTGACTGGAAGCTTTGACAGGAGTGGTCGGTCATATCATATCTATTGTGGACTCGTCTATGACTTGAATATCATATTAATTGGAGGCTCGCTCAAGATTTTAATCACATATTAATTGTGTTCCTGGATTTGAATCATATTTTAATTGGGGCTCGCTCGCAGTTGAATCATATTTAATTCAGTGGTTCACGTCTGGGATCAGAATCAGGCAAATTTGGAGGGCTCACATTTGGAATCATAGCAATTACTCGTACCTGGGATAACATATTTCAATTGGGATCTTGCGTTTGGCATCAGATTAATTGATCTCGAGGCTGGGATCTTATCGATTCGAAACCTGATTGTTGGGATCTAAATCTGACAGCAATTACAAAGAAATGAAAAGAAACAGGTCTCTTGTAAAATAAGATACAGTCTGTACCATTGTTATGGCATTAGTGGTTGCAGCAGAGTTTTGGGGAAAGTAGAATATTTCCCTGAGTGACTTGGTAATTTTAACTAAGAGAAAATTAAAGGAATTGGCTGTGAAATTGGAGTTCGAATTGAAATTAGGTGCCAAAAACAGAGATAATTGATACAATGGATGAACATCCGGAATTAGTAGAAGATGATGATGATGATGATGATACAGATGAAGGGCAATACGAGGAACTAAAAGGGAATACGAGAGACATGATGGTAGTAGGTAGAGTGATGCACTGGTATTGGCTAGCATGCAGTTAGAAATGAAAAATAAACTTGAGGCAGAAAAAGAAAAAGCAATAGCAATAAGAAAACTTGAACTTCAGAGATAGAGAGAGTGAAAGAGAAGAAAGGAAATTTAAATTAAAAGAGATGGAATTAATACAAATGGGTGGTCTTAAATCCAGGGAAAATTCGGGTCAGGAAGACTCTGAATTTAGATCAGGACCCAGCGAGAAGTTGTTTAAATTTATACAGATTCTTTCTAAGTTCGATAAATGGGGCGTATAGGCAGTTATCATGACATTTGAAAAAATAGCCAAACAGATAAAATAGCCAAAAGAAAGCTGGACATTGTACATGCAGGGCAGGCTGGTAGGCAGAGCTAATGAAGCTTATGCCATGCTTTCTAAAGATGTTTCTGCAGATTATGAGATGGCAAAAAAACAAATACTCTCTCTGCGTAAGAGTTAGTTGCTGAAGATTACCGTCAGAAGTGTAGGAACTTACGGAGATTAACTGTGCAGACATATTTAGAATTTGAGAGGGGGAAGCAAATGAATTTTGACCGTTGGTTATGCACATTAAAGGCAGAAACCACATATGAGAACATTCGAGAATTAATTCTCTTCGAAGAGTTTAAAAACTCCATTCCTTCAGTAGTGAGAATTTATAGAGATAACCTGAAAGTTTTGAAAGCTAGGCAAGCAGCAGAGATTGCTGATAATTTTGAGCTTGTGAATAAGCCAACCTACTTTGTCCGTCACCCACAGCAAACAGAGAAGTATAGAAACTGGGAGAGTGAAAGGAAGGCAAGTAGCTGGTGACAATAAGGAACAGCTGGGCTGCCCCAGGGTCACCTCCTCAGGTCAGAAAGGAAGGTGGTGAGGGTAGAAGTGAGGTTCGCAAGCCAAGGTGTTATCATGGTAACAAAACTGGTCATCTTCGTTCAGAGTGTTGGAAATTGTGAAGTAAACCCACAGGACTTGTTGGGCTAAGCAAAGTTAGTGCAGTGGAAAAAACTCTGATTGAGACTATGGCATATCAGGCTACAGCTTGAACGACAGCTGTGAATGTGAAACCAGATACTAAAACTAAGAGGGCAGTTGAGGTTAAGAATAAAATACCTGAGAGTTATTATGATTTTTTTGTCAAATGGGAGAGTAACTCCGTACCCTGTTCGTGAGGCAGGAAAATCTTACATTATACTCAGGGATACAGGAGCCACCCAAACACTCTTGCTGAGGACAGATATCAGATTGCCACCAGAGAGCGCCTTGGATGCTAAAGTTTTAGTTAATGGAATTGGCGGGGTCTGTATATCCGGACCTTTGTATAAAGTACGCCGAGAGAGTAACTTAATAACGGGGGTAGTAACTGTAGGTGTTGATCACAGTTTACCAGTAAAGGGAATTGATCCACTCCCAGGAAAAGATTTGGCAGGATCAAAAAATATGAGTTTCTCCTATGGTTACAGAGAAACCATGTGAAATTAAGGAAATAGAGAATTACACGAACAAGTTCCAAGAATACTTCCTGCATGTGCCGTTACCGAAGCAATGGCTAAACAGGATTAATTGTCCGAGGTAAAAGGGGCACCAAAAATAGATAATCTGGCTTCTGAAACCTTATTTGAGGATTTAGGTAATGCAAATGAGATGTTTAACAGATCGTATATCATTGCATCACAGCAAGCTGATCCAGAGATATATCAAATAGGACAGATGGCTCCGTCAGAAGCTAATGTGAAAGGAGTTCCAGAAGGCTGTTATATGGCAAACGGGGTTTTGAGGAGGAAATGGAGACTGCCTCATAGACCTGCCGACGAAAACTGGACAGTTGTTGAACAGATACTGGTACCACCTAAATATCGACAAGGATTATTAAGGTTGGCAGGCGACATTCCTTTTTTTAGGACATAGGGGAATTCGGAGAGCAAATCACACATAAGCCAACTTTATTACTGGCCAAGGCTTACAGAGGATGTGAAACAATTTTGTAGGGCATTCCTCACCTGTCAAACGGTGGGAAAACCACACCCTACCATAAAACCAGGGGATGAAATATTAATGTTTTTACTATCACAGGGCGTACTAGTAAAAGCACGGATCAGTGGCCCATATAGAGTGATCAAAAGAGTGGGTAAGGTTGACTACTTGATTGAAAATCCTGAGCGCCAGAAGAAGAACCTATTGTGTCACATTAATAAGCTCAAATCATATTGCCACAAGGTGCAGGTTAAGCCAGTGTTGGTATGTCAGGTAATCGGGACTGTGGAGAAGCAAAAGGATAGTGAGGATGAGGTGGAAGTAGGCCTTGGAAATTTTCAGGTTGAACCTCCAACTATCCCATTAGCGAATGCAAAATGGCTAGGAATATTAAACAGTAGGCTTTTACACTTAGAGGCAAAACAGCGCGAAGTCCTAACCAGGGTTTTCACAATGTTTCAAAAAGTTGGAGGGAATAACCCAGGATGTACAACCTTAGCCACACATGATGTGTGTATAGGGGGAGCCATTCCTTGAAAACGACATCCTTGTTGCTTAGGCCCAGGCAGACAGGCCCAAGTGGAAGCAGGCATACAATGCATGCTGAAAGGCAGCTCAGATGAACCTAGCCAGGAGAACTGGAATTCACAGATAATCTTGATGACTCAACCTTGTGGGATGGCTCAAACTTGCTTCGACTATAGAAAAGTCACTGTGGTAAATATGATAGACTCCTACCTAAATTCTCATTTAAAGGACTGTAAGGACAGAGTGGGCAACACAATGTGTCTTAAAGAAACAGATGTGTTGGAAGGATATTGTCAAATACCTTTGGCAACCCACGCTAGGAAAGAATCAGCTTCTATTACTGTGGATAGGGTTTTCCAGTGTCAAGTGATGCCACATAGGTTATGGGGTACCAGAGAAACTTCCCAGAGAATAAAGATGAAAACAAGAGAAACTGGAAACACACAGCAGGTCTGGCAGCATCTGTGGAGAGACAAGCAGAGTTAACGTTTCAGGTCAGTGACCCTTCTTCAGAACTAGCAAATATTAGACATATAAAAGGTTATAAGCAAGTAAAGTGAGGGTGGGGCAAGAGATAACAAAGGAGAAGCTGTAGATAGGACAAGGTCACGGAATAGCTGACCAGAAGGTCATGGAGCAAAGATATGCTAATGGTGTGTTGAAAGACAAAGTATTAGTACAGAAAGTGTGTTAACGGACTGAACATTGAACAGCCGCAAGTACAAACATGAAAAACGAAACAGTGGGTAAGCAAACTGAACAAACTAAGATGAGATAAAAATTAAATAAGCACAAAAATAGATTAAATAAAGGAAAAAGAAAAAAATAACTAAAAATGAAAGTAAAATGGGGGGCCCGTCATGCTCTGAAATGGTTGAACTCAATGTTCAGACCGGCAGGCTGCAGTGTGCCTAATCGGTAAATGAAATGCTGTTCCTCGAGCTTGCGTTGATGTTCACTGGAAAACTGCAGCAATCCCTGGACAGAGATGTGAGCATGAGAGCACGGGGGAGTGTTGAAATGGCCAGCAACTGGAAGCTCGAGGTCCTGCTTGTGGACTGAGCGGAGGTGTTCTGCAAAGTGTTCACCCAGTCTGCGTTTGGTCTCCCCAGTGTAGAGGAGACCACATTGTGAGCAGCGAATATAGTATACTACATTGAAAGAGGTACAAGTAAATCGCTGCTTCACCTGAAAAGAGAGTTTGGGGCCTGGGATAGTGAGGAGAGAGGACGTAAATGGGCAGGTATTGCACCTCCTGCAACTGCAGGGGAAGGTGCCATGGGAAGGGATTGAGGTGGTGGGAGTAATGGAGGAGTGGACCAGTGTGTCACGGAGGGAACAATCCCTGCGCAATGCTGACAGGGGAAGGGAGGGCAAGATGCGTTTGATAGTGGCATCACGCTGCAGGTGGCAGAAATGGCAGAGAATGATCCTTTGGATATGGAAGCTGATGGGGTGGAAAGTGAGGACAAGGGGGAACCCTGTCACGGTTCTGGGAGGGAGGGGAAGGGATGAGGGTAGAGGTGCGGGGAATGGGCCAGACACAGTTGAGGGCCCTGTCTACCACAGTGGGAGGAAATCCTCGGTTGAGGAAACAGGAAGACGTATCAGAAGCGCTCTCATGGAAGGTAGCATCTTTGGAGCAGATGCGTCGGAGATGGAGAAACTGGGAGAATGGAATGGAGTCCTTACAGGAAGCAGGGTGTGAAGAAGTGTAGTCGAAGTAGCTGTGGGAGTATGTGGGTTTATAATGGCTATTAGTAGACAGCCTATCCCCAGAGATGGAGACAGAGAAGTCGCAGAAGGGAAGGGAGGTGTCGGAGATGGACCATGTAAAGGTGAGAGAAGGGTGGAAATTAGAAGCAAAGTTGATAAAGTTTTCCAGTTCGGGGCAGGAGCAGCAAACGGCACCGATACAGTCATCAATGTACCATAAAAAAGAGTTGGGGGAGGGTGCCTAAGTAGGACTGGAACAAGGAATGTTCGACATATCCCGCAAAAAGCCAGGCATAACGAGGACCCATGTGGGTACCCATAGCAACAGATTTAACTTGAAGGAAGTGAGTGGAGTTGAAGGAGAAGTTGTTCAATATGAGAACATGTTCAGCCAGGTGGAGGAGGGTGGTGGTGGTTGGGGACTTTTTGAGCCTCTCTTCAAGGAAGAAGCGGAGAGCCCTCAAACCGTCCTGGTGGGGGATGGAGGTGGAGAGAGATTGGACGTCAATAGTGAAGATGAGGCGGTTGGGGCCAGGAAACTGGAAAATGTCAAAATGACAATTTTCAGAGAATAGAGAACCCAGTAATGGTCAGTGCTCCCAGTTGTGAAGCTCACCTGGCTGAGGTGATGGACAATAGGGACATTTGCAATGAAAACACAGAACAATTGGAAGACTATGCTTGTACATTTGAAATGAGTTAATTGGAACAACCTTTAGAAAATTTAAAGCAAAAATGTTATGGTGGAACTTGTTATTGTAATCTAAGCATTTTTTTTAGCAATGTGCATATCTGTAAATGCAGGGGGGAAAAAAGTTAACACTTTTTCAACTTGTATTTTTTTTACCCATTGTAATGAAACGTATTTCAAGAATGGCTTTTAAGTCCGCTAGGGCCGGAGGTGTCATGGTCCTTCCGTTTTTGTTTCCAGGAATATGTGGTTTGCCTTTAAGGTTTGCAAAGGATCAGTATTGCTTTAGGAACCATCAAGCCTCAGGAGTTATAGAAAGGCGCATGGTCGTTTTCCGTTGGAAACAGCCATTTAGCGACTGTGATTCAAAAGGGGCATTCTCGTTACCATAAATACAGCGGGGAGTGAGTAGCAAGCGGTACATTTGCTGCAATTGTGAGCTGGTTTTTCATTGAAGTCTGTTTGTTCCAACAGAACACACACAGAGAGTACACAGACAGTTGTGGATTTTAGCACACCTGAGAAAACAGCTCTCAAATATTTAAACTGAAGAAATAGGGTTTTCGCCTGTTTAATTATTATCTCTCAAAATTCTAAAAACAAAAGTCAATCAAAACAGAAATATCTGGTAATTTAAGCTGAAGGGAGGGAAGTTAGACTGTGACTATCATCTATTCCTCAAAATCTCTAAGGTCAGCTTGATTCTGTTGAAAGTGTTTGCAAGTCGTTAATTGTTGAAATTCGCTGGAGAAGGAAAGCAACATTCCATGAAGACTTCAAACAAAATTCTGTGAGGACTTCAAGCAACATTGCACTGTAAATTTGCAAGGACTCTTTATTCTAGTTTAAATGTTATTTATATCTTCTTAGTGTTGAAGAATTTGGGTCTCCTAATTAAACAGTTAATTTGTTGATTTAAAGACACCTGGTCTGGTTAGCCTCATTCAGGGGGTTAATAGATGGTACAGTTTGGCTGAGTCTTTTTTTAATTTGGAAAGTTTTAAATGCTATGTTAGGCAATCTGTGGAGTGACTGGATTGAATTATCGTTGCAGTTCTCCCAGCACAATCAGAATCAAATATTTTGATTGGGGGTTTTGACAGGAGCAGTCAGTCGTAACAGTTGCTTGAAGGAATGTCTAGTTGCTGTAAACTATGTAATATTTGTTTATAAACTATTCATTGCCTATGTAATGTCATACCTTTTAATGCATTTTTCCAATCCACCTCAGCCAATTTGCCCCTCATACCTTCATAATTTCCTTTGTGTAAATTTAACACACTGGCTTCAGATTGAACTACCTCACTTTCAAACAAAATGTAAAATTTGTCATCTTATGATCACTAATCCCGAAAGTTTAATTTACAGAAAACAAACAAAGAACAAAGAACAAAGAACAGGACAGCACAGGAACAGGCCATTCGGCCCACCAAGCCTGCGCTGATCTTGATGCCTGCAAAAACTAACACTTTCTGCACTTCCGGGGAACATATCCCTCTATTCCCTTCCTATTCATAGATTTGTCAAGATGTCTCTTAAAAGTCGCTATCGCATCTGCTTCCACCACCTCCCCTGGCAGCAAGTTCCAGGCACTCACCACCCTCTGTGTAAAAAAACTTGCCTCGCACATCCCCTCTAAACTTTGCCCCTTGCACCTTAAATCTATGTCCCCTAGTAACTGACTCTTCCACCCTGGGAAAACGCTTCTGACTATCCACTCTGTCCATGCCACTCATAACTTTGTAAAGCTCTATCATGTCGCCCCTCCACCTCCGTCGTTCCAGTGAAAACAATGCGAGCTTTTCGAACCTCTCCTCATAGCTAATGCCCTCCAGACCATTCAACATCCTGGTAAACCTCCTCGGTACCCTCTCCAAAGCCTCCACATCCTTCTGGTAGTGTGGCGACCAGAATTGCACGCAATATTCTAAGTGTGGCCTAACTAAGGTTCTGTACAGCTGCAACATGACTGGCCAATTTTTATACTCTATGCCCCGACCGATGAAGGCAAGCATGCCGTATGCCTTCTTGACTACCTTATCCACCTGCATTGCCACTTTCAGTGACCTGTGGACCTGTACGCCCAGATCTCTCTGCCTGTCAATACTCCTAAGGGTTCTGCCATTTACTGTATACCTCCCACCAGCATTAGACCTTCCAAAATGCATTACCTCACATTTGTCCGGATTAAACTCCGTCTGCCATTTCTCCACCCAAGTCTCCAACCGATCTATATCCTGCTGTATCCTCTGACAATCCTCATCATTATCCGCAACTCTACCAACCTTTGTGTCATCCACAAACTTACCAATCAGACCAGCTACATTTTCCTCCAAATCATTTATATATACTACAAACAGCAAAGGTCCCAGCACTGATTCCTGCGGAACACCACGAGTCACATCCCTCCATTCAGAAAAACACCCATCCATGTTACCTTCTGTCTTCTGTGACTGAGCCAGTGCTGTATCCATCTTGCCAGCTCACCTCTGATCCCGTGTGACTTCACCTTTTGCACCAGTCTGCCATGCTGGACCTTGTCAAAGGCTTTATTAAAGTCCATAAGGACAACATCCACAGCCCTTCCCTCATCAATCATCTTCGTCACTTCCTCAAAAAACTCAATCAAATTAGTAAGACACGACCTCCCCTTCACGAAGTCATGTTGTCTCTCGCTAATAAGTTCATTTGTTTCCAAATGGGAGTAAATCCTGTCCCGAAGAATCCTCTCTAATAGTTTCCCTACCACTGACGTAAGGTTCACCGGCATATAATTTCCTGGATTATCTTTATCACCCTTCTTAAACAAAGGAACAACATTGGCTATTCTCCAGTCCTCTGGGACCTCACCTGTAGCCAATAAGAATGCAAAGATTTCTGTCAAGGCCCCAGCAATTTCTTCCCTTGCCTCCCTCAGTATTTTAGGGTAGATCCCATCAGACCCTGGGGACTTAATGCTTTGCAAGACACCCAACACCTCCTCCTTTTTGATAATGAGATGACTGAGACTATCTGCACTCCCTTCCCTAGGCTCATCATCCACCAAGTCTTTCTCCTTGGTGAATAATGATGCAAAGTACTCATTCAGCACCTCACCCATTTCCTCTGGCTCCACGCATAGATTCCTATCTCTGTCCCTAAGTAGGCCAACCCTTTCCCTGGTTACCCTCTTCATCTTTATATATGTATAAAAATCCTTGTGACTTTCCTTAATCCTGTTTGCCAATGACTTTTGCTGACCCATTTTAGCCCTCCTAACTCCTTGCTTAAGTTCCTTCCTACTGTCTTTCTGTTCCTCAAGTGCTTCATCTGTTCCTAGCCTTCCACCCCTTACAAATGCTTCCTTTTTCTTTTTGACTAGGCTCACAATATCCCGTGTTATCCAAGCTTCCTGAAACTTGCCAAACTTGTCTTCCTTCCTCACAGGAACATGCTGGTCCTGGATTCTAATCAGCTGACGTTTGAAAGACTCCCACATGTCAGATGTTGATTTACCCTCAAACAGCCGCCCCCAATCTAAATTCTTCACTTCCTGCCTAATATTGTTATAATTAGCCTTCCACCAATTTAGCACCTTCACCCGAGGACTACTCTTATCCTTATCCACAAGTACCTTAAAACTTATGGAATTATGGTCACTGTTCCCGAAATGCTCCCCCACTGAAACTTCGACCACCTGACAGGGCTCATTCCCCAATACCAGGTCCAGAATGGCCCCATCCCTAGTTGGACTATCTATATAATGTTTCAAGAAGGCCTCCTGGATGCTCCTCACAAATTCTGACCCATCCAAGCCCCTAGCACTAAGTGAGTCCCAGTCAATATAGGGGAAGTTAAAATCACCCACCACTACAACCCTGTTACCTTTACGTCTTTCCAAAATCTGTCTACATATCTGCTCCTCGACCTCCCGCTGGCTGTTGGGAGGCCTGTAGTAAACCCACAACATTGTGACTGCACCCTTCCTATTCCTGAGCTCCACCCATATTGCCTCGCTGCATGACCTCTCTGAGGTGACCTCCCGCAGTACAGCTGTGATATTCTCCTTAACCAGAATGATTATTAATTAGCCCTTTCTCATTAAATAAAACTAAATTAAAATTGCCTGTTCTCCCGTCGGTTTCTCAAAATACTGCTCTATGAAACCATCCCTAACACACTGCAGAAACTCGTCCTCCATAGCATTAGTGCTCATTAGATTTATCCAGTCTGTATGCAGATTGAAGTCACCCATGACTACTGTATTACCTATGCCACATGCTTCTGCAATCTCCTGATTAGTACCATTACCCAGACTACCACTAAGCCTTTTCATTTAATCTTATACAATCGTCACCTTCCAGAGGAAATGTTCAGTGGATGTATTAAGGTGTTTGAAATCTTTCAAAGTTGTAAAATCCCCAGGCCTGGACGAAAAGTCTAGTAGTGTGTTTAAGGGAGTAAGAGATGAAATAGCAGCAGCTCTGACCAATCCTGACCAGCTACTGTGTGGCAAAAGCTCTTGAAGACAGCTAATGTTGTAGCATTGTTTAAAAAGGTTTAAAATTGAAAACATTCTGAGGAGAACATTGAATTTTCATTTCGAGGAGGGCAGAATAATTAAACACCATCAACAAGGATTTGTTAATGGAAGCTCTAATGAAATGAAACTTTAACTCTGTTTCCCTCTGCTGTTATGAAAGTGCTTCTATTTTTAACAAAAAAATATTTTTGATGACTTATGTTTAAATATTGTGGAGGCAGATTCTATTGGGACTAAAGAGATTCCATAGAAGCTGTACATAGTTTTTTTATGCCACTGGTAGGCCTTGGGAACCTTTGTTTAAAAACAAATGCTTACTGGATATCACATGCCTGAAGATAAACAAACACCAAGAACCTTGGTGACTCCGGGAGTTTTATACAGAGAGGTGACATGTCAGGTTACATGGTGTTCACGAGTTGGTTCTATTTTCGATTGTTTTGATCAGTTGGTGAATTCAGCCTTCTGAGAGAAACATCCAGTTCATTCTTTCTCCACCTCTATGAGAACCACTGAGAATCCAGTTTGATAGATGAAACTCTTGATGCCGCATTTCTCCTGGAAAGCCTGCCAGGCTAATCCTCAACATCACTGGAAGAGAGCTACTCCAAAATGATGCCAATTACATTCATCTATGCGTATGTTGGATACCAGACTAAAAGGCCAACTGATGTTATTTCATATTTGTTCTTTTTCCTTCAAGAATTAGCAAGTATTTGGACAAAGTATTCTTTATCTTGATGTAAAGATAACTCTGCAGAGAAACAGTCTTTAATTTTTGTTTAACCAGTGTGTGTATGCACTTGCGTGTGTGTGGTTGGGGCAGCAGTAATTGAAAAGTAAGCTTTCATCTCTCAGTCTGGGTTTTAATGCTTTGCATCTTTACTGAATATGTCTTGCATTATAATGTATTAACAATATTGTCGATTATCAAAGAAACCTGGTTGGTGGGCTTTATGCAGAAATAAAAATAGAGTGTGCAATTGACTATCTCATTATCTGGGTAAACATTTAAATATATGTCATGACCCGTGGAGAAGTGCAACTCGAGACAGAGTGTGCACCGCTCCCGCATTGGTCTTAACATATAATTGGGGCTCGTCTGGGATAATCTTGTGAATAGAGTAAAGCTTACACTATTGAAATGGCTTTGTTAGTCGCTACAACCTTTCTGGACAGGGACGATTTATCCCTGAGTGATTTGCAAATCTTAACCAAGACTAAGCTGAAAGCATTGGTGGAAAAGTTGGAGCTGGAGCTAAAACCAGGAGTTAGGAAAGCAGACATAATTGAGGTAATGGCATGGCATTTGAAATTGGAAGAAGAAAGAGACAATTCAGGTGGTAGTACAGTTGGATTAGCTATAAATCAGTTGCAGATGAAGCAGCTTGAACAGGAAAGAGAACTGGAATTAAAAAAAACTGACGAGGAATATCAAATGAAAACAAAAACACCTTTAAATTAAAAGAGGAAAATATAGTCATTCATATTTAGAGATATGGCACTTAAACAGGCTCTTCGGCCCACCGAGTGTGTGCCGACCAGCAAACACCCGTTTATACTAACCCTACATTAATCCCATATTCCCTACCACATTCCCACACTAGGAGCAATTTATAATAGCCAATTTACCTATCAACCTGCAAGTCTTCGGCTCTGGGAAGAGGATGGAGCACCTGGTAGAAACCCACACAGTCACAGGGAGAAGTTGCAAACTCTGCACAGGCAATACCCAGAACTGAATCTGGGTTGCTGGAGCTGTGAGGCTACGGTGCTAACCACTGCACCACTGTGAAACTACGAGTTGGAATTTAAAAATGAAAGAGAAGTGAGGCAGGAGAGAGACAGGCACCGATAAAGGGATTTCAAAGTTTAAAAAAAATCTGGAACTAAAACAAAAGGTTGACCTTGACTCGAGTGAAATTTCTGAGGAGGAAGAATCTGACTCTAGCCCAGGACCCAGTGGAGAGCTCTTTAAATTTGTACAAGACCACACGAGGTTTGAGGGAAGGAATATAGAGGCATTTATCATTTCTTTTGAAAAGCTAGCTAAACAAATGAAGTGGTGCAGAAGAAAATAGGACATTGCTAATTTAAATCAGGTTGATGGGCAGAGCTCATGAAGTTTGTGAAATGCTTTCTGAAGAGGTTTCTACAGGTTATGAGGTTGCAAAACAGGCTATTATCACTGGTTATGAGTTAGTCTCTGAAGCTTGTTGACAGAAATTTCGGAAGCTCTGGAAATAGCCTGGATAGACCTATGTAAGATTTGAGAGGGTAAAGCAAACTAACTTTGACTGTTGGATGGGGGCACTAAAGGTAGAGACCACGTATGAGACATTTAGGGAAATAATTCGCCTGGAATAATTAAAAACATCACTCCCTCCATTAGTAAGTACCCATGTAGAGAACCAGAAGCTTTCAACAGCTAGACAGGCAGCTGAGATCGCTAATGATTGCAAACTTGTTTACACACCCAAAGACGTTGCTAGTCACCCCCAAAAGCACAAGAGGATAGAATGTGGGAGGGTGAAAGGAATGCAAGTAGTTGGGGATAAGAAGGGACAGCTGGGAACGGTATGGTAATGCCTAATCAGGTCGGAGAGGTAGATGCTGAGGGTCAAAGTATGGTCCGATAGCCTATGTGTTTCCATTATCACAAGGTGGGACATCTTTCTGCTGAATGCTGGAAGTTGTGGCGTAAACCCATGGCATTTATTGTGGTACACAAGGCCAATGCAGAGAAAGTGGTCCTGACCAAGAGTATGACAGATCAGGCAGTAGCTCTGATGGCAGCTCTAAGGCATGTATAAAATCCACAGTGAGTAGGGCGACAGGAAAAACATATCAGAGAGTGATAGGGAGTTCTTGTCAAAACGACATGTAACTCCTTATCCCTCAAATCATGCATGTAAATGTACAGTCATACTGAGGGATACAGGAGCTACCCAAACTCTTTTCCTTGGGAAAGGCACAACATTTCCACCAGATAGCACACTCAATGCCAAAGTTTTCATGAATGGTATCAGCGGGGAGTATATACTCGCACCTTTGTATCAGGTGCATCTGGAGTGTGACATCATGTTTGGAACGATAACTGTCGGAGTTGTCCGTAGTTTCCCTATAGACAGAGTTGTCCTACTCTTGGGGAATGATTTGGCCAGAGCAAAGGTAATAGATTCTCCTGCAGACATGGAAAGACCAAGTGAATTCAAGGAGACGGAGCAGTTGCAGGAAAAGATTCCAGGATG